>NC_037294.2:4931596-5244096 GCF_000002775.5 Populus trichocarpa | reverse complement strand
ACATTCCTCATCAAATCAAGCTTATCACGAATGATACATTCGATTTGATTAAGGACCAAATTCGGAGTTCTAGACATTCCAGCAAAGATCCTTGCATTCCGTTCTTGCCATACATGATACACTGTAGCTGCAAAACTCAGTTTACGAGAAAAATTGACGAAACTCTTGCCATGCCAAGAGACAGTGGCCCATCGAATCCATTCATCCCAGCCTTTTGTCATTCTTGGAATGTCGCATCTGTCACAAACATCCCACCAGATCGCTTTAGTATAGGAGCATTCAAAGAACAAGTGGTTGTGATCCTCATTGTTGCGGAGACAGAGTGAGCATCTATTGGGACCATGTATACCAAACCGATGAAGTTTATCTTGAGTTGTGAGTTTCTGTTGGACGGCCATCCATAAAAGAAATGAATGTCTTGGAACAGCATTCTTGAACCACACAATGTCATGCCATTCAACCATCTGACGATGACGTCTTAGATGTTCCCAAGCTACTTTGACCGAGAATCTGTGATTTGGCGAGTCCAACCAACCTATCTCATCCTTTTGCCCCATCTTAGGATTAGAATTGGAAGGAATAGCTTCTATAATGGGGTGCCAGCCAATAGCTTGGGTGGTAGGCGTTTTCCATTCTGAGTTCTGAATTAGCACATTCACCTTCGCGTTCTTGGCCATACCTGAATCATAGATGAATCTTTCCCCGTAAGAATCCGCGAGTGGGCTGTGAGGATGCCAATTATCAAACCATAGAGAGGTTGTCATGCCATCTCCTATGATGTACTTCATCTTCGGCCATGCTAAGGATCTGAGCTTTAGAATCTTTCCCCAAGCCCAAGAGCAATTTTGTGGCGTCTTGATTGTCCAGAAATTCCTACCTCGCAACAGATTGGATCTGATCCAAGTAGACCATATTGAGCCATCTGAGTCATTGCACAGGTTCCAAATGTGTTTCAACAAAGCAATCTTGTTCCATTCTGTTATGCTTTTTATTCCTAGCCCCCCCTCCTTTTTTGGAAGACATACCTGATCCCAAGCCACTTTAGCCCCAGTAGTTCTCATATCTGAACCTGACCAAAGAAAGGATTTCATAATTTGCTCCACATTTTTAATTACTTGCCCAGGTAAGAGAAAGAGAGATGCCCAATAGACCTGTATGGAAAATAAGACTGAATTAATCAGTTGTACCCGTCCTGCATACGAGAGTGCTCTACAAGTCCAATGTCGAACTTTAGAGGTGATTCGATCCACGAGGCCCTTACAATAAATAGCCTTTAGTCTGGACGAGAGAAGAGGTACTCCCAAATATTTCATAGGGAGCTCCCCCTCTCTAAACCCAAGAATATGAATAATTTGTTCCCTCTCAGCATTTAACACACCGCTCAAGAAGATGTCACTTTTGTTTGGATTTGGATACAGACCTGATAGATCTTGAAACTTTGTGAGCACAGTTCTGATCATACGAATTGAGTTTACATCCCCGTTGCTAAAAATCATCAAGTCATCAGCAAAACAAAGATGAGAAATTTTGTCCTTCTTGCATCTCCAGTGGAACTTGAATTCTTGGTTGGCACTCATCTTGCAGAATAGCCCCGACAGGATTTCCATACATAGGACAAACAAATATGGGGACAATGGATCCCCTTGTCTCAGCCCTCTTCCCCCTTGAAAGTAACCTGCAAGCTCACCCATTGACGTTGATAGAGAATTGACATGATGTAACACAAACCATGATCCAATCAATGACTGTTCTAGGGAATCCCATTTTTATTAACATAGCGTCAACGAAATCCCACCGCACCGAGTCATAAGCCTTCATCAGATCAACTTTCATAGCACAACGAGCAGGTCCCGTAGATTTATGATAGCCTTTCATTAGTTCCTGAGACAAAAGAATGTTATCACTGATTCTCCGTCCTGGGATAAAAGCAGTCTGATATGGACCAACTAAGGATGGCAAAACAACTTTGATTCTCCCAGCTAGAATCTTAGCGATGCATTTGTACACTGTATTGCAGCAAGATATAGGACGAAAATCTGTCAACCTTGTAGGATTAGCAACTTTAGGAATAAGGGAAATGGATGTAGCATTCATTTCTTTAAGCATTCTACGAGTCTGAAAGAAGGATCTAACAGCGTTGATTACATCTTCCCCAACTATGTGCCACATTCTTTTGAAGAAACCTGCGTTAAAGCCATCCGGACCAGGGGCTTTGTTGTTCTTCAAACTAAACATAGCATGCTTAATCTCCTCCCTTGTTACATCTTGTGCGAGTACATGCTGTTGCGTTGAAGACAGTTTCAAGTTAATTGCCGATTCCATCACTTCCTCGTTCAGAACCCTAGGCATCTGATCAACTCCTAACACACGATGGAAGTATGCAATTACTTCTGATTTGACTGCCTCGTGTCCTTCGACAACCTCTCCATCCTCCCTTGTAAGTGATAGAAGCTTATTTCTATTCTGTCTTCCATTTACTGATTTGTGAAAGTAGCTAGTATTCTGATCCCCCAAGCTAAGCCATTGTATCCTTGCCTTCTGTTTGAAAAAACTCTCTTCAGCCCTGACGGTAGAAGCGTATTTATGAGCAGCATCCCTTTCTCGCATGCACAAAATTGGATTCGCATGCGCTGTATGCAGAGCCTGTTGAGCCTTATCCATTTCGTTTTTTGCATCTTTCACTCTATCTGAAATGTTGGAGAAGTGAGCCATATTGAAAAGTTTCAATTCCTGCTTTAGCTTTCTTAGTTTGCAACACAGCTGATACATTGGACAACCCCCCGAATTCTGATCCCATACCTTCTTCACCAAGGGCATGAACTCGTCATGATCCATCCACATATCGAAAAATCTGAATGGTTTCTTTATGTTCTGATCATTGCCAATAACCTTTACCACCATAGGAGAATGGTCTGACATACCCGAAGGCAAAAATCTCGCTTCCGATAATGGAAAGTTCAGATTCCACTTCTCATTGACAAGCACTCTATCAAGTTTCCGCATAATCAGATTCTCAGGACATTGGTTCGACCAAGTATAATGCATACCTGAATACCGAAGATCATCTACTTTCGCTTCTCGAATACATGTATCCAATCTGTCCATAGTACCAGCCCACGTAGTAGACCCTCCTAACCTGTCCGACTGATTGCGGATAGCATTAAAATCACCCATAAGAATCCACGGGGTTGACTCCCATCCATCACTACGACTCACAATATCAAACCATAATGCCTCACGTAAGGAAGCATTATTATCTCCATAAATAATTGAAGTATTGAAACTGATATTGGTAGCTAATATAGTGACAGAAACATGAATAGCCTGGTCTGACATTCCAAAAACATCCACCTTCACCGTATCAGCATTCCAACAAACCCAAATACGCCCACGACAAGAGAAATCATAATTATACAAGAAGGACCAAGAACGCAGAAGAAGTTGAGTAACATTATCTTTATTCTTGTCTTTAACTCGAGTTTCAACCAGACCAAAAAGAGCTATCCTCTCTTGATGGATGAGCCGACGCAATTCTGAATGCTTTATAGGATCATTCAAACCTCTAATATTCCAACATCCAATAATCATAGGAAATAGAGAGGAGTACAAACAGCAACACAAAGATTACCTTGACGTGCCTCCTGGAGAGGAGCCAGATTTCTTATGCTTCTTTGAAGAGGCTTTTGAACCCTTTTTCTTTTTCTCTAGAGAGTCTCTAGCCTTAATAGCTAACTGATTAACAGTTTCCCTTTCGGTGGAATTCAGGGTTTGAGGGGTTGTCAGGATCGTTGATGTTGACTCCTTATCGGTTTGTTCCCCATCTGTATCACCTCCCATTGTGTCCATATCTTGATCTAAAGCAGTACTTGCAGCCCCTTGCTCCTGATTCATGTCTTCTCGTAAACTCTTCAAGGCAAGAGGAGAGGAAGGATTTTCATCTTCATGACAAGCAGCATTGTGCACATCTGATGCCGCATGATCAATCATCTTACAATCAGACATATTTATACCAGATGTTGAACAACCATTCTCATTACAATTACCCACTTTAGATGCCAAGGGGGCCTTCTCCTCACTCACAGAACCCTTGTTTCGTTTACCAACTACCTGCCACTGAAACTGATTCTGCTTGTTATCCGCAGATTTAGAGTTCATAGCTCCTAGATTCCTCTTACCCTCTGCCACCACTTTAAGATTATCAATGTTATTAGTAGCACATAGCGCTGTGGTGTGTCCAAAGACATTGCAATTACTGCACTTCGACGGTATCCATTCGTACTCAGCTGAAATTGTTATGAATAACCCATTTGGACAGCGAAGATCATATTCCTTAACCAACGTCTTCGAAGCATCTATCTCAACGCAAACATCGCTCGTGTTTCACTCAAACACTCTTAATATCCTCACACGCTCACACCTCTCGTCTCACCTTCTTGCGGTTCCTGCGCAACTAAAACCAACACCAAATAGAACCAACTTGGCAGCGCAATCCAAATATATATATGACTCAAGAGGCAATAAAAACTAGAAAATAAGCAAAACAAAACTGCGACGATAGTCTCGCGAGTAGCAAGCGAATCTATCCGAAATATGAACGAACTGAAGACTCGAATAAAAAAACAGAAACAAAATATGCAAAACAATGAAACAACACCCAAATATGTTGGATATGATGAAAATAAACTGCAAGAAAATGAAAACTATAGAAAAAAACGAATTTAAAAAGTTGACGTAAAACAAACTCGTTTACGACGAGTTAAGTCCGAATCTTGAACCTAAAGTAAATGATGTCCAACTGAGTTAAAATTTCAGATAAAGTGCGATATCAACCCAAATTGACAGAATATAAATTTTGATTATTTTACGATAAGGTTTGATATACTGACTCAAAAACGTTGAGTCAGACTTGATTAGACCCGAATTTGAAACCAAAGAAAACGATATCCAATTGACCCCAAAATCAATATGTGTTGCGATTCTGAGTTGATTTGATCCAATTTTCTCTTATTTAGTTTTCTACAGCAGAATCCAATAAACGTCTTTTTGAACAATTTTTTTTTTGCTTTTCTCTTTTCTCTTTTTTATTTTTTTATTTTTGATTCTATTGATATATTTTGAACAATAACAGAATGAAATAACAATTTTTTTTTTATATGCCGCAAATTCAAGGAGAAGAAGAAATTGGATACTAAGGATTTTTTTTGCGGAATCAATAAGAAATGAAATTTTCAGAAGGATATAACCTGATTAATGGAGCCAAGCTCTAATACCAAATGATGCAAACCTCGTGATCACATGGTCACGCAACCCACACGCAAAGACACCAATTCCCGGAAAAGCCAAGTAAATCAGGTTTGATAAGAGTGTGACACAAAGATAACCTGTACCTAGGCACCAGCACCATTGGAAACGGAAAACCCCCACCCAACGAATATTGATTCGCGAACGAGAAGTATAAGGATGACGCAACGAAGACAGTTGTTCTTCGATAAGTCGTTTTTCAGTTCTTTAGAGAACCATGGAAGGGAGATTATCTCACCAACACACACACAAAGTGCTGGAAACAAGAAGTTTTATTAATCTGAATTGTCTAGCCTCACATGTCTGCTTATGCCCTTATTTATAGTGACTCCAAACTAAAATAAACCCTAATGGACCCCTTATGTGGACTTATATGATGCCCACTTACAATTAAACCCAAATAATATAAATAAACCCTAAACTAATAAGAAAATAATAGTAACAATAAGAAAACCGAAATTAATATCCTAAATATGATAGAATCAGATTTGTCACCATTAAGATGTCCCAAATAGACTAGGAAATCTGATCTGAAGGTAAAATTTATTTTGAAGTCTTCTTTCCTTTTTGTAGCTACGATGAATAAGGAATCCTTGTAAGAAAAGGATTCTGAAACATTTATGAATCCTTGACACACATGGAAACTATGTTGCAGCCCATTAAAGATCTTTGGAAAATTAGGAGATTCCCAAATAAGCTGTCACATCCTTTTAGGAAAAGAATCCTAGCCAAATAGGAAGTCCACAAGTCAAAAGGAAGTAAATAACAAAATTCATACAGCCTCTGTTGACCTGTATTGAGATGCCTTCCCAGCTCTGATTGACCTGAAATTTTAACCTAATGTAGGACAATATGTCAGAAGACTCCACGTAAAACTTCAGCCCGATCCAACGGTCGGATTGAGAATTATGACGGTTGCTGTAAAACTGGATAAATGCACTTTTTACGTCAAAATCCGAATTTGACCTTACTTGGATAATATCATTAAGTTTCTTTTCCCTAGCTCTTGTAATTGGCCCAATTGGCACCTCTAATGGGTTGTTGGTATGATTACGCTTGGTGTTGGGTTGATCCTCATCACATATCTTGTTAAAAGAGATGTCTTGGTTATAAGGTGTGTGCTGAACATGTAAATCAAAGAAGATGATGTCGATCAGCAATGGGAAAACATATTTCACACTCGATGCCACATCCAAAACAAGGTTTGATGCAAACCTCATCAATCTTAATCATTTTGATAAAATTGTATGCTAATCTTAAAAAGTGTACCTTTTACATGGAGAAATTGTGTTTCTTGGTTATGAGTGGAAAATTGTGTTTCTTGGCTATGAGTGGAAAATTGTATCGAGATGGATGAGGAGAAAGTTAAGGCAATCAGAGATTGGCCTGCACTCAAATTGGTAGGTGAGGTAACGAGTTTTCATGGGTTAGCTAGTTTTTATAGGCGTTTTGTAAAAGATTTCAGTACAATAGTTGCACCTTTGAATGAATTTGTTAAAAAGTCAACGGGGTTTAAATGGGGGGAGGAACAAGAATTGACTTTTGTTCTTTTGAAAGAGAAATTATGCTCTACACCTGTTTCAGCTTTACCTGACTTTACGAAAGCATTTGAAATAGAGTGATGCATCTAGAATAAGAAGAGGTGTTGTTTTGATGTAGGATTAAAGACCTATTGCGTATTTCAGTGAAATGTTAAGTGGAGCAACCTTGAACTATCCCACTTACAAGTGATGTGCATCATGGGAATTATAATCCATCTTGTAAAGCTAAGACTAATATGCAAGAGGATTCAGATGGTCCAATGACAAGAGCGAGAGCGAAACAACTACAAAGGGCCTTGACGATTCAAATTGGAATGATTGAAGCTGCGTCGGAGTTAAAAATTAGCAATCAGTTTGAAATTGGTTCAAGGATGTTTATTTGCCTACAATTGGAACTTGGAGATGAGAAAAGCCCTTAATTGTTCTTTTGATGCTGGGCTACTTGAATTTGGGTTGATATGCAAATAAGTGAAGGAATTGATGCTGTTTATGGTCAGAACAGCAAATGAATTTGAACCCGAATTTGAAGTCATCCATTGCATGTGAAAACAAGACTAATCTAGGTGGATTTCAAGTTCAGAACGTGTTCTTTCTAGATTGTCCAACCATGATTGCATTGGACTTTTGTATAAGAAGATATGGTTGTTTTAAATTTGGTCTGTTTATGTTAGAAAGGTCAAAAAACATGTGCTAGTTAATTTGTCTAGGTTAGTTTGTCAAAGTATGTTTTTTGGGCTTGACTTCTGCCATGTTGAATTTTTCCTAACTTTGGAGGGATGTTCCAATTATAAATATAGTATCAGAATATGTAATAAAGGACTTTTGGCCAAGATTTGAAACTTAATTCACAGAATTAAAAGTTGTTCTTCCAAATTGATTTTGTGAAGAACCCTACCTGACTTATCACTCTTCAATCACAAAGAGTGTGGCGTCGAAATCCTAGATTGATCTTTGTGGCATCCAGATCAACTTATCAAAGTATCATTCTAGTCTATCCTCCATCTTATTTACCTTGAAATCACTATAATCCAGCCTAAACACCAAAAGAAAGACAACACAACCAGACCCATCCTTCATCCATTTTCGTCAGATTCATTGTTGCTGATTTTCGAATCATTCACGGCACATCATCTGGTATCAGAGCATCAGTTGCGATCTAAGGCAGGAGCCAAAAACAGAAGAAAGGCTTGCTGGAATTAAGGTTGATAAACTTAATTATGGCTGGAGATAAAGAAGATTTGTCAAGAGGGTTAAGTTTGGAACAGGCACAGGTTATGGGCTTACAACGATCTCATGCTGAGATTCGGGATGAAATGACTGGAATTCGTGAACAGTTGAATACCCTTATGCAAATGATGCAAAGAAATAATTTGCAACCCCAACAGAGGCAAGCACTTAGGGTGCCACGAAATGATATTATAGAAGCTGATGAAGATCCAAATAGGGATGATGAGGCCGACGATAGGGGCAGACCAAGAAGGCAGAATTATAATCCTCCTAATGGTCTCAAACTTAATATTCCACCGTTTAGAGGAAGTAGTTCACCTGAGGAATACTTGGAGTGGATTCAGAAGGTTGAAAAGGTGTTTGAATGGTATGAATATTCTGAAGAAAGGAAGTGCAAGGTGGCAGCATTTGAGTTTACAGATTATGCTCTTTTATGGTGGGAAAACTTGAAGATTCAAAGGAGAAGGGATGGAGAAGAGGAGATTACAACGTGGGCAACTATGAAAAGAGTGATGAAGAAGAGATTTGTTCCTGATTACTATAAACAGGAGCTATACATCAGACTTCAAACTTTGCGATAAGGATCTTTAAGCGTGGAAGAGTATGTGAAAGAGTTTGAGTTGCTGCTGATTCGATGTGAATTGATGGAACCCCAAGAGCAAACAATAGCTAGATTTCTTGGAGGGTTGAGGAAGGATATAGCTAATGTTGTTGGATTACAGCCGTACATCTTCCATAAGGAAGTTATAAAGCTTGCAACTCGAGTAGAGAGGCAGCAGAAACGAGGAGGTGTCCGAACTGGTGTAACTACATCAAGCACAACAAGGGCTGTTTCTACACCTACACGAACATGGAGCACACTTAAATGAGATGAGAAGGTGGAGTTTACTAAGGGGAATACCAGTTCTGATTCTTTGAAGGGAAAGGAGAAGGTGACAGAACCTCAACATCCTAGGAGGTCTCGGGACATCAAGTGCTTCAAGTGCTTAGGACATGGGCACATTGCTTCGGAATGTCCAAATAAAAGGGTGATGATTTTGCATGGGGATCATGGAGAGCTGATCAGTGGAGATGAGGTTGAAACTGAAGATGAAGATGAGGTACAAGTGGCTGAACAAGAAGAGGATTTCGAACCAGTGAAGGGAGATTTATTGGTTGTGCAACGGGTTCTGAATGCACAAATTGATGTTAGTGATGAGCAACGCGAGAACATCTTTCATACTCGATGTCAGATTCGAGATAAGGTGTGTGGGATGATCATTGACAATGGAAGTTGCACTAATGTTGCGTCAACTACTTTGGTGGAGAAATTGGGTTTAACTACCCTTCCACATCCCAGGCCATACAGTTTGCGATGGCTGAATGAGAATGGGGAGATTCGGGTGACAAAGCAAGTCCGTGTACCTTTTTCCATTAAAACCTATCAAGACGAGGTTTTGTCGTTGCGCCGATGTCAGCTAGCCATTTGTTGCTGGGTCGTCCATGGCAGTTTGATAAGGATGTGACCTATAATGGACGAAAGAACACTTATTCTTTTTTGCTGAATGGAAAGAAGGTGAACTTGTTACCATTGAGTTCTCAACAGGTTAGAGAGGATCAGATACGAAGCCAACAAAAGGAGGTGAAATCACGTAAGGGACTATTGTTAACAAAAAAAGGAGACATCAAACAAGCATTAGCTTCAGCAGGGGCTGTTTTCATGATCTGGGCAAAGCAATTACTACAAGTAGAAGGATTGGACTTACCAATACAGATTAAAGAATTGCTTGAAGAATTTAAAGATGTGTTTCCAGATGAATTACCTAAAGGGTTACCACCAATTCGTGGAATTGAGCATCAAATTGATTTGGTGCCGGGAGCTTCACTTCCTAACAGACCAGCATACAGATGTAATCTAGAGGAAGCAAAAGAGATTCAAAGGCAGGTTGGTGAGCTCTTAGAGAAGGGCTATGTGCGAGAATCACTTAGTCCATGTTTCGTACCTACTTTGCTTGTACCGAAGAAAGATGGTACCATGAGGATGTGTATGGACAGTCGCGTTATCAACAAAATAACAGTGAAGTATCGATTTCCTATACCCAGACTTGATGATTTGCTTGATGAGTTGCATGGTGGTGGTCTTAGTGGTCATTTTGGGGAGAAGAAGACTTATGAGCTGCTGAAAGAACATTTCTTTTGGCCTAGCATGTTACGGGATGTGCACAAGGTGATTGAGAGATGTGCTATTAGCAAGAAAGCTAAGGGTAAAGAGAATGCATATGGACTGTATATGCCATTGCCTACTCCAGAGCAACCATAGATGGATGTTAGCATGGACTTTGTACTTGGGTTACCAAGAACACAGCGTGGAAAGGATTCAATAATGGTCGTGCTTGATCGATTCTCCAAAATGTCTTATTTCATTCCTTGCAACAAAACTGACGATGCAGTACATGTTGATTTGTTCTTTTAAGAGATTGTTCGTTTGCATGGAGTTCCTAAAAGCATTGTCTCTGATCGTGATACAAAGTTGTTAAGCCACTTTTGGAAGACTCTTTGGAGGAAACTTGGGACAAAGTTACTTTTCAGTACGGCATGTCATCCACAAACTGAGAGGACATCTATGGATGGAATTAGAAAGGCAAAATTGATGAAGAAACTACATGTGCAGGTTCGATTACATATTGAGGAGAAAACGATAAAGTATGCTAAACAGGCTAACAAGGGGCGGAAAATGGTTAGGTTTGAACCTGGAGATCTTGTTTGGATTCATATTAGCAAGGGCAGATTCCCAAGCAAACGTAAGTCCAAGTTGATGCCAAGAGCTGATGGTCCATTTTGGATTATAGAGAAGGTGAATGACAATGCGTATAAGGTAGATCTTCCTGGTGATTACAACATATCAGCTACTTTTAATGTGAAAGACTTGACTCCATACTTGGATGACGATGACGATTCTGATTTGAGGACAAATCATTTTCAACCCGGGGCTGATGATGTGCATCATGGGAATTATAATCCATCTTGTAAAGCTAAGACTAATATGCAAGAGGATTCAGATGGTCCAATGACAAGAGCGAGAGCGAAACAACTACAAAGGGCCTTGACGATTCAAATTGGAATGATTGAAGCTGCGTCGGAGTTAAAAATTAGCAATCAGTTTGAAATTGGTTCAAGGATGTTTATTTGCCTACAATTGGAACTTGGAGATGAGAAAAGCCCTTAATTGTTCTTTTGATGCTGGGCTACTTGAATTTGGGTTGATATGCAAATAAGTGAAGGAATTGATGCTGTTTATGGTCAGAACAGCAAATGAATTTGAACCCGAATTTGAAGTCATCCATTGCATGTGAAAACAAGACTAATCTAGGTGGATTTCAAGTTCAGAACGTGTACTTTATAGATTGTCCAACCATGATTGCATTGGACTTTTGTATAAGAAGATATGGTTGTTTTAAATTTGGTCTGTTTATGTTAGAAAGGTCAAAAAACGTGTGCTAGTTAATTTGTCTAGGTTAGTTTGTCAAAGTCTGTCTTTTGGGCTTGACTTCTGCCATGTTGAATTTTTCCTAACTTTGGAGGGATGTTCCAATTATAAATATAGTATCAGAATATGTAATAAAGGACTTTTGGCCAAGATTTGAAACTTAATTCACAGAATTAAAAGTTGTTCTTCCAAATTGATTTTGTGAAGAACCCTACCTGACTTATCACTCTTCAATCACAAAGAGTGTGGCGTCGAAATCCTAGATTGATCTTTGTGGCATCCAGATCGACTTATCAAAGTATCATTCTAGTCTATCCTCCATCTTATTTACCTTGAAATCATTATAATCCAGCCTAAACACCAAAAGAAAGACAACACAACCAGACCCATCCTTCATCCATTTTCGTCAGATTCATTGTTGCTGATTTTCGAATCATTCACAGCACATCAACAAGAAAGAACTCTATACGCTGGTAAGAGCACTTGAGACATAACAACATTATTTGTGGCCAAAAGAGTTCGTAATCCATTCCTATCACGAGTCCTTGAAATATCTAAAAGGACAAGGTAAGTTGAATTGTAGACATGCAAAATGTGTTGAATTCATTGAAACTTTTCTTTACGTAATCAAGTATAAGCAAGGCAAAGAAAACATAGTAGCTAATGCACTTTCACGCAGGTATATTCTTCTAAACACCATGAATACTAGATTGTTAGGCTCTCAATATATGAAGGAATTGTATGATAATGATTTTAACTTTACCGAGATTTATAATAATTGTGGACATTCGGCTTTTGGTAAGTTTTATTTGATGGATGGTTACTTGTTCAAGGAGAATAGATTGTGTGTTCCTGCTAGTTCTTTGTATGAATTGCTTATTCGTGAAGCACATGAGGGTTGTTTAATGGGTCATTTTAGGGTTGTGAAAACCTTGGATGTATTGCATGAGCATTTTTATTGGGCAAAGATGAAAAGGATGTGCAACAAATCTGTGAACAATGCACTGTTTGTAAAAAGGCAAAATCTAGAGTACAACTGCATGGACTGTATACACCATTGGCCGTGCCTTCTGAACCTTGGGTAGATACTCTATGGACTTTGTTTAAGATTTATCTAGGTCAAAGAAAGGTGGAGACTCTATTTTTGTTGTGATTGATCAGTTTTTTAAAATGATACATTTCATTACATGCTATAAAACAGATGATGCATCTTATATTGCAAACTTGTTCTTTAGGGTGATTGTATGTTTGCATGGCAATTCTAGGAGTATAGTGTTAGATCATGATGTTGAATTCCTTAGCTACTTTTGGAAGACTTTGTGGGGAAAGTTGGGAACTAGACTCTTATTTTCGACAACTTGTCATCCTCAAATAGATGGACAAACTAAGGTAGTGAATAGAATTTTACCCCAACTTTTGTGTGTTGTTATTCAAAAGAATCTGAAAAGTTAGGAAAAATGTTTGCCTTTTGTTGAGTTTGCTTATAATAGAATTGTGCATTCGACCATCGACTTTTCTCCTTTTGAAATTGTTTATGGGTTTAATTCACTAACTTTTATGGACATAATTCCTTTACCTTTTAAAGAAAGGGTAAGTTTAGATGGTGAAAAGAAAGCAAAGATAGTGGGACAACTCCATGAGGAAGTTCGACTCCAAATAGAGAAAAAGAATAGACTGTACACTTCTAAAGCAAATACCGTAAACAGGTCGTTTTCCAACCCGGTGATTGGGTTTGGATGCACATACGTAAAGAACGATTTCCTAACCAAAGGAAATCAAAATTTCAGCCTCATGGTGAGGTCTATTTCAGGTTTTAGAGAGGATCAATGACAACACATACAAAATTGATCTTCTAGATGAATATGATGTCAGTGCTACCTTTAATGTTGATGATCTTTCTTTGTTTAACACATGTTTTGATTCGAGGTCGAATCATTTTCAGTAGAGAGGGGATGATGTGGACCATTCTAGAAACACCAACAAGGACCCATTATATGTTCCAATGGTCTAATGACTCGGTCCAAGATGAAGACATTGAAAGAGGCATTGGATGTATTGGTTTTGAAGGTTTCGACCAAGTCAGATTTGAAAAGCCCATTAGAGTATTAAAAGGAGGCCCTAGTACATCTTATCCATGTGCAAGAGGGGCCTAATCCTATCTTATATGGGTCATGAGGCGAGGAAAGAAAAGGAAACAAAAGAATCCTACTTCAACTTGGAAACAACATGGGTGGCTACCTTTTCCTTTTGTTTCTAGGATTAATGGATTGTATGGAAGGCTATAAAAATAAGTCTTGAATCAGTTATGTAATATTTTATTTCCTTCTCCTTTTCTCATGGAAGAACATAGATGATACGAACCTTGTGATCACATGATCATGCAACCCACAATCAAGATTAAGATCTAATCCCGGAAAGTCGAAAAAGGTTTGATAGGAGTGTGACACAATGAAAACCTACTCCAAGGCACCAACACTATTGGAATGAAGTAGAATGACGCCACGAAACTAGTTAATCTTTGATAAGACAGATTCAATTCGTTCAAAAACTGAAGAATGCAATAATTACTCTCACACGTTAAAATTGAAAAATTCAGAAGTAATATTCATCAATAGCTGCTAAACTTTTGGTTACATGAGTTTAAATAGTTGAAAAATTAACCCTAATGGACTCCTTATGTGGACTTATCTGAGGTCCACTCAAAACTGGCCCAAAAACTCTAAATTGAAAAGACCCATAACCTGATCTAAACAAGCCTTGGATCCTAGCTCAAACAAAGTTTTAAATAAGCCCAAACATTAAAGAAAATAATAAAAATAACTAATCTGTCATTAAATAGCAACAACCCTTCTTTCCTTCCTTCTGTAGCTAGGATAAATAAGGAATCCTTATAAGAAAAGGATTCTGGAACATTAACGAATCATTGCCACTCTTGGAAATTATGTTTCAGCTCATTAAATATTCTTGTGGAACTAGGAAATTCCCAAAACAACCTGCCACATCCTTTTAGAAATAGGATCCTTTTTTTTTTTGGTAAGTTGACGTATGTATTAAAAGAAGAAGATACAAACATTATAAGGGGCATACCCCAGATTTACAATGATAACAAAAACATAAAACAACAGATGGCTACAGGCTAGCCACCGACCATAAAACTGAAACCTCACTAGATTCGTGAGGGAAACCAATACAACCAGCTAACTAACAAATTAAGAATCTATGGTATTCACCCTCCAAGCTCGTTGGATCCTTTTGTTTTCATTTGTTGGTACGACATTCCTCATCAAATCGAGCTTATCACGACTGATACATTCGATTTGATTAAAGACCAAATTCGAAGTTCTAGACAGTCCAGCAAAGATCCTTGCATTCCGTTCTTGCCATACATGATACACTGTAGCTGCAAAACTCAGTTTACGAGAAAAATTGACGAAAGTCTTGCCATGCCAAGAGACAGTGGCCCATCGAATCCATTCATCCCAGCCTTTTGTCATTCTTGGAATGTCGCATCTGTCACAAACATCCCACCAGATCGCTTTAGTATAGGAGCATTCAAAGAACAAGTGGTTGTGATCCTCATTGTTGCGGAGACAGAGTGAGCATCTATTGGGACCATGTATACCAAACCGATGAAGTTTATCTTGAGTTGTGAGTTTCTGTTGGACAGCCATCCATAGAAGAAATGAATGTCTTGGAACAGCATTCTTGAACCACACAATGTCATGCCATTCAACCGTCTGACGATGACGTCTTAGTTGTTCCCAAGGCTACTTTGACCGAGAATCTATGATTTGGCGAATCCAACCAAACTATCTCATCCTTTTGCCCCATCTTAGGATTAGAATTGGAAGGAATAGCTTCTATAATGGGGTGCCAGCCAATAGCTTGGGTGGTAGGATTTTTCCATTCTGAGTTCTGAATTAGCACATTCACCTTTGCGTTCTTGGCCATACCCGAATCATAGATGAATCTTTCCCCGTAAGAATCCGCGAGTGGGCTGTGAGGATGCCAATTATCAAACCATAGAGAGGTTGTCATTCCATCTCCTATGATGTACTTTCATTTTCGGCCATGCTAAGGATCTAAGCTTTAGAATCTTTCCCCAAGCCCAAGAGCAATTCTGTGGCGTCTTGATTGTCCAGAAATTCCTACCTCGCTATAGATTGGATCTGATCCAAGTAGACCATATTGAGCCATCTGAGTCATTGCACAGGTTCCAAATGTGTTTCAACAAAGCAATATTGTTCCATTCTGTTATCCTTTTTATTCCTAGCCCCCCCTCCTTTTTTGGAAGACATACCTGATCCCAAGCCACTTTAGCCTAGTAGTTCTCATATCTGAACCTGACCAAAGAAAGGATTTCATAATTTGCTCCACATTTTTAATTACTTGCCCAGGTAAGAGAAAGAGAGATGCCCAATAGACCTGTATGGAAAATAAGACTGAATTAATTAGTTGTACCCGTCCTGCATACGAGAGTGTTCTACAAGTCCAATGTCGAACTTTAAAGGTGATTCGATCCACGAGGCCCTTACAATAAATAGCCTTTAGTCTGAACGAGAGAAGAGGTACTCCCAAATATTTCATAGGGAGCTCCCCCTCTCTAAACCCAAGAATATGAATAATTTGTTCCCTCTCAGCATTTAACACACCGCTCAAGAAGATGTCACTTTTGTTTGGATTTGGATACAAACCTGATAGATCTTGAAACTTTGTGAGCATAGTTCTGATCATACGAATTGAGTTTACATCCCCGTTGCTAAAAATCATCAAGTCATCAGCAATACAAAGATGAGAAATTTTGTCCTTCTTGCATCTCCAGTGGAACTTGAATTCTTGGTTGGCACTCATCTTGCAGAATAGCCCCGAAAGGATTTCCATACATAGGACAAACAAATATGGGGACAATGGATCCCCTTGTCTCAGCCCTCTTCCCCCTTGAAAGTAACCTGCAAGCTCACCATTGACGTTGATAGAGAATTGACATGATGTAACACAAACCATGATCCAATCAATGACTGTTCTAGGGAATCCCATTTTTATTAACATAGCGTCAACGAAATCCCACCGCACCGAGTCATAAGCCTTCATCAGATCAACTTTCATAGCACAACGAGCAGGTCCCGTAGATTTATGATAGCCTTTCATTAGTTCCTGAGACAAAAGAATGTTATCACTGATTCTCCGTCCTGAGATAAAAGCAGTCTGATATGGACCAACTAAGGATGGCAAAACAACTTTGATTCTCCCAGCTAGAATCTTAGCGATGCATTTGTACACTGTATTGCAGCAAGATATAGGATGAAAATCTGTCAACCTTGTAGGATTAGCAACTTTAGGAATAAGGGAAATGGATGTAGCATTCATTTCTTTAAGCATTCTACGAGTCTGAAAGAAGTATCTAACAGCGTTGATTACATCTTCCCCAACTATGTGCCACATTCTTTTGAAGAAACCTGCGTTAAAGCCATCCGGACCAGGGGCTTTGTTGTTCTTCAAACTAAACATAGCATGCTTAATCTCCTCCCTTGTTACATCTTGTGCGAGTACATAGGATCCTTGCCAAATAGAAAGTCCACAGGTTAAAAGAAAGTAAATAACAAAATTCGTACAACCCGTGCTGACTTATATTGCAAGTCCTTTCCGAACTCCGATTCACATGCACATTTATTCCACCATAGGAAATACTTCTAGAGTCTTCTGGTAAAGTTTTACCTCGATCTAACGGTTAAATTTGGAGTTATGCTCAATAGCATAAACCAAGGTATAAAAGTTTATGCAAAAATCCAAATCTGACCTTGCTTGGACTATCACAAGGCTAAACCGTATCAATAATTTTAATATTATGGGCTTTATTTTATTTTGTTAGCTGTAACCCAAGGCTTGTTTGGGCTTAATTAATATTTTGTTTTCAGCTAGGATCCAAGGCTTGTTTTGATAAGTTTATGGGATTTTTTGTTTATGGTTTTTGGGTCGGTTTTGTAAGTGGGCCAAATGAGTCCACTAGGGAAGATCCATTAGGGTTAATTTCTCAAGAACTATTTACACTCATGTATCCTAAAATGCAGCAGCCATTGATGAATATTACTTCTGAAATTTTTAGTTTTAACTTATAAGAGTGATTCTTGCAGTTTTCAGTTCTTCAACGACTTATTTAAGATTAACTCACTTTTTGGCATATTTTACTTCATTCCAATAGTGTTGGTACCTTATGGCAAGTTTCTATTGTGTCACACTCCTATCAGACCTATTTCGGTTTTTCAGGACCAGATCTCAATCTTGATTGTGCGTTGCGTGACCGCATGATCACGAGGTTCGTATCATAGGCAACAGATGTCCAAATGACTTGAAACTTGATTTTTAGTGCAATTCACACCAAATAACCAAAAAATCAATTTTGAGTTAATTACGATAAGTTTTTGATATTTTGCTACGAAACAGATGTGTTGGAGGTCTGTCTTATCCAAATAAGCTTATTTATCAATATACAAAAACACTTATATAATGCTTCAAATAACCCTAATGGATTAAGGAGGGATGAATAACATTTGATGAAACTCCTAATGTTAATTAGTGAGGTTACTTTGTGTTCCATTTTTTAATGGGAAAAAGTGAACTAAATTTGACATTGGCTATTTGGGATGTAGGCGGTTTGATTGTTGAAATTTGGAAATGATTCCTTTTGCCTTTATACTCACCCTCAACACTATCAACATCTTTCTTTTACCTCTTAAACCTTTTTTCTCAATGGGTGCAAAAATGATTCCACTCCTTATTCCATACTCAATATGTTTAGCCATCACAATAACATCGATAAACTGTTGAGTTGAGCTACTCATTATGTGCTCGTAATTGGGTGCTTTGAGGGTATTAGCAAACAAGGTGACTATCTCTCTATCCAAAAGTGGGGGATGTACTTTGATGGCCAAATCTCTCCATCATTGAGCATACTCACATATAGTCTTTTTATCCAGAATTGACATACTAGACTTGTCATAAGCAATGTCCATGTTGTATTTGTACTAATTAATAAAAGCAATTACAAGAGTTGATGCGAACCTCATGATCACACAATCCAAGATCAAGATTGAGATTTGATCCTGAAAAGCCGAAATAAGTCTGATACGAGTGTGACACAATGAAAACCTGCCCAAAGGCACCAACACTATTGTAATGAAGTATAATGACGCCATGAAGTCAATTAATCTTCGATAAGTCAGATTTAGTTTGTTCAAGAACTGAAGAATGCAAGAATCACTCTAACACGTTAAAACTAAAAAATTCAAAAGTAATATTCATCAATGGCTGCTGAAATTTTGGTTACAAGAGTTTAAATAATTCTTGAAAAATTAACCCTAATGGATCTACCCTTATGGGCAGAACTGACCCATATACAAAACTGATCTAAAAACCCTAAACTGATGTGGATCAGCCCAACACCAAGCATAATAATGCCTTCTGTTGTTTTATGTTTCTGTTATCATTGTAAATCTGGGGTATGCCCCTTATAATGTTTGTATCTTCTTCTTTTAATACATACGTCAACTTACCAAAAAAAAAAGAGGTGTTAGTTGGGCCCATCACAAGAGTTAGGGCAAAAAAGCTTAAAGAAGCATTGAATGGGCTTGTTCAGAATATATGGAGCAAAATGGACCTAGAGGGGCTTAGGACATTTAAAGATCATGAAGGACAACCTTTAATCCATCTAGTTCAGGTCCAAGAAGAGCCCAATTCGTATGGAACAAGGGGTTGATGTATCCTGCTCAATATCAGCCTTGTTAGGCTTGTTTTTTTCCTAATGCTACAAGGATAAAAAGTCAGCAATTTATTCTCCTAATTAAGTAAGGAAATTGGCCATATCTTATTCCTAAAGAGAGGAGGACTATTTAATGCTTTTCCTAACTTAGAAACGAAAGTAATTCAATTAGCAACAAAGGAGGAAATTTGTTTTCTTATTTGTCTAAGTTAAACAAGGAACTCTAAGTTAATCAAGGACATCAAATGTGGGTAGCAACATAAATTTCCCAAATCAGATTTTTCCTAGTTTATTTAAGACTTCTTAAGGGTGACAAATCTAATTCTAGTATATTTAGGATGGTAATTTTTTGATTTTTATTATTTTCTTCTTAGTTTTTGGGGTTATTATTACTTATTTGGGTCAATTGTAAGTGACACGACCAAAAGATTGATGTCTTCTTCCAAGTGCAGGAGTGTCGAAGTAATAAATAACCCAGCAAGACTGGGGTCGAACTACAGGGAGGTTAATTGTATAAAATTATAAACAACAATAATACAACAACAACAATAACAACAACAATAGTAACAATAATAACAATAACAATAATAACAATAATAATAATAATAATAATAATAATACTAGTAGAAGTAGTAGTAATAATGATACTAATAAAACTATCTAATAATGATAATAATGAAGATGAAGAAGAAAAAGTTGATGAGAACTTTGAGAGGAAGATTAACGTAAGGATTAAACAATGATAACAACAAATGTCAAGGTTAGAGGATTCCACTAATGGTATTTCAAAGAAGTATAGTATAAACTCTTATTATTCAATTGGAAACCACACAAAAAGGAGGTTCCAATCAGATTATAAATTGTTAACATGATTACATTAGTTATCTTATTCGAATAATGCTAATACTTGTAAATGTTGTCAGGCATTCATGATTATCTTATGTTAACAACAAATCAAGTTCCTTTCATATCTCAGGTGTCGGTTATACCATACAGTATGGGCTATGAAAGTGCCAAGTATTTGTTGTACCAAGTGTTATACAACATAAATCTAGATTAACCATTTAACAAGCAAAGTATTAAAAGTGAACAAGATAACAAATATAAAGCATGTTAGTATCCAACATTAAGGTCCATGTTAAGTTTAAATTATACTTATTCTTACACCATTAGTGTACCCTTTTCACCTTGACATAATTAACTTAGGTAAACATAATGAAAGAAAGAAACATAAATAAACAAGATAAGAACATAAATGAGAAAGAAGTTAACTAAGTAAAGAAAAGGAAATGAAAGGTATAAACTAGATATTAATGAAAGCAAAACTTAAACATTACAAAAATACAAAGAGAGAAAGCAAGAGCATGATCTTGATCTGAACAACAAGATGCCTAAATACATGGCAAATGCCTCCTTTTATAGGCCAAAATTCAGAACTATTGATTTGTTGACTAATTGATGAGTGAGTGGCCACATCTTGACTTGGTGACAATTCTTATCTTCTTGTCTGCCAAAAACGTCATTGACAACGTCATAATTTGAACAGACTTAAATCATGAAAGTTCTAAAAAATTGTCTCAGCTTTCCAGGGTAAAAAATTGAGATCATTTGGACTTCTAGAACTCGAGATATGGGCTGAACACTGAACAGTGTCTAGGCTGCAGGACAGATTCAGACTTCTTCGTTGTTGCTACAATTTGGACTTGAAACCGGCCTTGTTAAATCTTGGACTCCTCATGAAAGTTGTAGGCCTATGTCTTACCTTTCCATACATATAAAACAGACCTAAATCCGAGATCTACAGCTCCAGATTTACAAATCCAAATAAGTAATGATCAATTCTTTGAAGAGTTGAAAGTTCAATCAAGAACCAAGATTGAGCAACCAAAATTCGGCTACAATGCTGAACATATCATCAAAAGTTTGACCTAAAATTATTCCTAAAGAGTATTTAAACTCCAAGCCAAAACCCTAGTTTCCCTAATGGGTTTCATATAAACTCAATTTAAATAATAATCAACCCAAGCTAAAACTAGCCCAAACTAATTAAAATAAACAAAATAAACAAGTCTAAAACCCAAACAAATTGTCTCCTCTCAAAATAATTAAAGTTTGATAGCCCAACTAATTAAATAAGACAAGTTCGTTGTTTTCGCATTCTGTCTGGCAGCGGCAAGGCCCAACTTAAAACGGATGGTTCTCTCTCGTCTTAATGAATTAGAAGGCGTACCATATACCGTTGGAAAGGTATGGAAGTCTAGTTTCCAGAAAAACTATAATCACACCAAAATGCGATCTGTAGCTCAAGTTACGACCAAAAGAGTAACAAAAGGCCAAGCTGTCCGAATCTAGTCTTTTTCTCCCAATCCTTGTGTAATGGTTTTGGTTCTACCAACAAGCCCCTCTTGAACATGAATCAGATTAATCAAGACTTGATCTTTATTATTACAAATCCTCTTGAAGTCCACCTTAGCCCATGTATCTTGAAGAAGTCCATTGAAAGCTTCTTTGAACTTCTTATCTCTAAGCCTAGTAACTGGACCAACTGGAACCTCCAATGAATCCTTTGATGGTTGGTTGCATCATCCCCTCGCTCCTCAAAAGGATTCAACCTCGAATCATCACCTACATCAAACGAAGAAAGATCAAAAACATTGAATGTAGCACTAACACCATACTCACCTAGTAGGTCCACTTTGTAGGCATTATCATTAATCTTTTCTATGACCTGATAAGGACCATCTCTTCGAGGCATCAACTTTGATCTTCTTTGTTCAGGAAACCTTTCGTTCCTCATATGTACCAAAACCCAATCACCTGGTTCAAATCTCACTAATTGTCGTCCCCTATTGGCTTTGTTGGCATCTTGTTCATTCTTCTTTTCTATTTGTTGCACACTACGATTATATGCAAATTCATTGAATGGCAAACAATTTCTCCAATTTTTAAGATTCTTTTGAATGATAGCCCTTAACAATTGAATCAAAGTCCGGTTAACAACTTCAATTTAGCCATCTGTTTGTGGATGACAAGTAGTAGAATATAAAAGTTTAGTTCCTAACTTACCCCACAAAACCTTCTAAAAGTAACTCAAAAACTTAACGTCTCAATCGGATACAATGCTCTTAGGAAGACCACGTAGCCGAATGACCTCTCTAAATAATAGGTCAGCTATATTTATTGCATCATCTGTTTTATGGCAAGCAATGAAATGTGCCATCTTAGAAAATCTATCCACAACAACAAATATAGAATCTTTCCCTTTCCTAGACCTAGGTAGACCCAAAATGAAATCCATAGAAATATCAACCCAAGGTTCCTTAGGAATAGGCAAAGGTGTGTATAGTCCATGAGGCATTACCCTAGACTTAGCTTGTCTACATGTTATGCACCTATCACACATTCTTTGCAAATCTCTTTTCTTATTAGGCCAATAAAAGTGCTCATGCAGAACCTCCAAAGTTTTAGTAATTCCAAAATGCCCCATTAAACCTCCCCCATGTGCTTCCCTCATAAGCAATTCACGTAAAGAACAATTAGGCACACATAACTTATTTTCCTTAAACAAAAATCCATCATGCCTAAAATATTTATCCTTGGCCGAAACCTTGCATGTGTTATATATAACACCGAAATCATGATCATCAAGATACAATTCCTTAATATACTCAAATCCTAGCAATTTAGTATTAAGAGTATTAAAAAGAACATACCTTCGCGACAAGGCATCGGCGACCACATTTTCCTGATCTTGCTTGTATTTAATCACATATGGAAAAGTTTCAATAAACTTACCTTTGACCCTTCAAATGTTTCAACGATTGGTGATCAATATGTATGACAAACTCTTGGGGCCACAGACAATGTTGCCAAGTCTCCAAAGCCCGCACTACTGCATACAACTCTTTATCATAAGTGGGATAGTTAAGAGTTGCACCATTGATTTTCTCACTAAAATAAGCAACAGGCTGTTTTTCTTGCATTAAAATAGCTCCAATACCTATTCCTGAAGCATCACATTCAATCTCAAAAGCTTTATTAAAATCAGGTAAAGATAGTAAAGGTGCCGAAATCAACTTTGATTTTTCTTTTGGTAAGTTGACGTATGTATTAAAAGAAGAAGATACAAACATTATAAGGGGCATACCCCAGATTTACAATGATAACAGAAACATAAAACAACAGATGGCTACAGGCTAGCCACCGACCACAAAACTGAAACCTCACTAGATTCGTTAGGGAAACCAATATAACCAGCTAACTAACATCATTAAGAATCTATGGTATTCACCCTCCAAGCTCGTTGGATCCTTTTGTTTTCATTTGTTGGTACGACATTCCTCGTCAAATCAAGCTTATCACGAATGATACATTCGATTTGATTAAAGACCAAATTCGAAGTTCTAGACAGTCCAGCAAAGATCCTTGCATTCCGTTCTTGCCATACATGATACACTATAGCTGCAAAACTCAGTTTACGAGAGAAATTGACGAAAGTCTTGCCATGCCAAGAGACAGTGGCCCATCGAATCCATTCATCCCAGCCTTTTGTCATTCTTGGAATGTCGCATCTGTCACAAACATCCCACCAGATCGCTTTAGTATAGGAGCATTCAAAGAACAAGTGGTTGTGATCCTCATTGTTGCGGAGACAGAGTGAGCATCTATTGGGACCATGTATACCAAACCGATGAAGTTTATCTTGAGTTGTGAGTTTCTGTTGGACGACCATCCATAGAAGAAATGAATGTCTTGGAACAGCATTCTTGAACCACACAATGTCTTCACCTTCGCGTTCTTGGCCATACCTGAATCATAGATGAATCTTTCCCCGTAAGAATCCGCGAGTGGGCTGTGAGGATGCCAATTATCAAACCATAGAGAGGTTGTCATTCCATCTCCTATGATGTACTTCATCTTCGGCCATGCTAAGGATCTGAGCTTTAGAATCTTTCCCCAAGCCCAAGAGCAATTCTGTGGCGTCTTGATTGTCCAGAAATTCCTACCTTCGCAATAGATTGGATCTGATCCAAGTAGACCATATTGAGCCATCTGAGTCATTGCACAGGTTCCAAATGTGTTTCAACAAAACAATCTTGTTCCATTCTGTTATCCTTTTTATTCCTAGCCCCCCCTCCTTTTTCGGAAGACATACCAGGTCCCAAGCTACTTTAGCCCCATTAGTTCTCATATCTGAACCTGACCAAAGAAAGGATTTCATAATTTGCTCCACATTTTTAATTACTTGCCCAGGTAAGAGAAAGAGAGATGTCCAATAGACCTGTATGGAAAATAAGACTGAATTAATTAGTTGTACCCGTCCTGCATACGAGAGTGTTCTACAAGTCCAATGTCGAACTTTAGAGGTGATTCGATCCACGAGGCCCTTACAATAAATAGCCTTTAGTCTGGACGAGAGAAGAGGTACTCCCAAATATTTCATAGGGAGCTCCCCCTCTCTAAACCCAAGAGTATGAATAATTTGTTCCCTCTCAGCATTTAACACACCGCTCAAGAAGATGTCACTTTTGTTTGGATTTGGATATAGACCTGATAGATCTTGAAACTTTGTGAGAACAGTTCTGATCATACGAATTGAGTTTACATCCCCGTTGCTAAAAATCATCAAGTCATCAGCAAAACAAAGATGAGAAATTTTGTCCTTCTTGCATCTCCAGTGGAACTTGAATTCTTGGTTGGCACTCATCTTGCAGAATAGCCTCGAAAGGATTTCCATACATAGGACAAACAAATATGGGGACAATGGATCCCCTTGTCTCAGCCCTCTTCCCCCTTGAAAGTAACCTGCAAGCTCACCATTGACGTTGATAGAGAATTGACATGATGTAACACAAACCATGATCCAATCAATGACTGTTCTAGGGAATCCCATTTTTATTAACATAGCGTCAACGAAATCCCACCGCACCGAGTCATAAGCCTTCATCAGATCAACTTTCATAGCACAACGAGCAGGTCCCGTAGATTTATGATAGCCTTTCATTAGTTCCTGAGACAAAAGAATGTTATCACTGATTCTCCGTCCTGAGATAAAAGCAGTCTGATATGGACCAACTAAGGATGGCAAAACAACTTTGATTCTCCTAGCTAGAATCTTAGCGATGCATTTGTACACTGTATTGCAGCAAGATATAGGACGAAAATCTGTCAACCTTGTAGGATTAGCAACTTTAGGAATAAGGGAAATGGATGTAGCATTCATTTCTTTAAGCATTCTACGAGTCTGAAAGAAGGATCTAACAGCGTTGATTACATCTTCCCCAACTATGTGCCACATTCTTTTGAAGAAACCTGCGTTAAAGCCATCCGGACCCTGCTTTGTTGTTCTTCAAACTAAACATAGCATGCTTAATCTCCTCCCTTGTTATATCTTGTGCGAGTACATGCTGTTGCGTTGAAGACAGTTTCAAGTTAATTGCCGATTCCATCACTTCCTCGTTCAGAACCCTAGGCATCTGATCCACTCCTAACACACAATGGAAGTATGCAATTACTTCTGATTTGACTGCCTCGTGTCCTTCGACAACCTCTCCATCCTCCTTTGTAAGTGATAGAAGCTTATTTCTATTCTGTCTTCCATTTACTGATTTGTGAAAGTAGCTAGTATTCTGATCCCCCTAAGCTAAGCCATTGTATCCTTGCCTTCTGTTTGAAAAAACTCTCTTCAGCCCTGACGGTAGAAGCGTATTTATGAACAACATCCCTTTCTCGCATGCACAAAATTGGATTCTCATGCGCTGTATGCAGAGCCTGTTGAGCCTTATCCATTTCAGTTTTTTGCATCTTTAACTCTATCTGAAATGTTGGAGAAGTGAGCCATATTGAAAAGTTTCAATTCCTGCTTTAGCTTTCTTAGTTTGCAACACAGTTGATACATTGGACAACCCCCCGAATTCTGATCCCATACCTTCTTCACCAAGGGCATGAACTCGTCATGATCCATCCACATATCGAAGAATCTGAATGGTTTCTTTATGTTCTGATCATTGCCAATAACCTTTACCACCATAGGAGAATGGTCTGACATACCCTGAAGGCAAAAATCTCGCTTCCGATAATGGGAAGTTCAGATTCCACTTCTCATTGACAAGCACTCTATCTAGTTTCCAGCATAATCAGATTCTCAGGACATTGGTTCGACCAAGTATAATGCATACCTGAATACCGAAGATCATCTACTTTCGCTTCTCGAATACATGTATCCAATCTGTCCATAGTACCAGCCCACGTAGTAGACCCTCCTAACCCTGTCCGACTGGTTGCGGATAGCATTAAAGTCACCCATAAGAATCCACGGGGTTGACTCCCATCCATCACTACGACTCACTATATCAGACCATAATGCCTCATGTAAGGAAGCATTATTTTCTCCATAAATAACTGAAGTATTGAAACTGATATTGGTAGCTAATATAGTGACAGAAACATGAATAGCCTGGTCTGACATTCCAAAAACATCCACCTTCACCGTATCAGCATTCCAACAAACCCAAATACGCCCACGACAAGAGAAATCATAATTATACAAGAAGGACCAAGAACGCAAAAGAAGTTGAGAAACATTATCTTTATTCTTGTCTTTAACTCGAGTTTCAACCAGACCAAAAAGAGCTATCCTCTCTTGATGGATGAGCCGACGCAATTCTGAATGCTTTATAGGATCATTCAAACCTCTAATATTCCAACATCCAATAATCATAGGAAAATAGAGAGGAGTACAAACAGCAACACAAAGATTACCTTGACGTGGCTCCTGGAGAGGAGCCAGATTTCTTATTCTTCTTTGAAGAGGCTTTTGAACCCTTTTTCTTTTTCTCTAGAGAGTCTCTAGCCTTAATAACTGATTAAGGCTAGAGGGGATTGAGGGGTTGAGGGGTTGTCAGGATCGTTGACGTTATCTCCTTATCGGTTTGTTCCCCATCTGTATCACCTCCCATTGCATCCATATCTGGATCTAAAGCAGTACTTGCAGCCCCTTGCTCCTGTTTCATGTCTTCTCGATTCAAGACAAGAGGAGAGGAAGGATTTTCATCTTCATGACAAGCAGCATTGCGCACATCTGATGCTGCATGATCAATCATATTACACTCAGACATATGTATACCAGATGTTGAACAACCATTCTCATTACAATTACCCACTTTAGACGCCAAGGGAGCATTCTCCCCACTCACAGAACCCTTGTTTCGTTTACCAACTACCTGCCACTGAAACTGATTCTGCTTGTTATCCGCAGATTTAGAGTTCATAGCTCCTAGATTCCTCTTACCCTCTGCCACCACTTTAAGATTATCAATGTTATTAGTAGCACATAGCGCTGTGGTGTGTCCAAAGACATTGCAGTTACTGCACTTCGACGGTATCCATTCATACTCAGCTGAAATTGTTATGAATAACCCATTTGGACAGCGAAGATCATATTCCTTAACCAACATCTTCGAAGCATCTATCTCAACGCAAACTCTTGCGTAACTAAGCCTTTTACGCAACAATGTCGTATGATCCGCATGAAGGGGGACTCCAATAGCACTCGCTACACAGCTCAACCCCTTAATAGTCCAATACTCGAGAGGGACATTATACAGCCGAACCCATACCGGAACTCTGGCCAAATCATCTTTCAAAAATTGCATGTTCGGTTGCCAACGTTTAAGCACCAAAGGCCTGTTTGCCATGTGCCATGGGGCTCTTTCCAACACATTAGTGGCATGATCGACAGAATCAAAATTGAAGATGAAGAAACCATTATTCGAAGACAAAACTTCTGATAGACCGTAGGAGCTCCATATTCTTTTGGCAATAGAATTAACCACGGGATACGGTAATTTCTGCCCCACAAAATGACCAACTAGGGTGGATTTCCAAAATTCACAGCCATCTTCAAACACATCAAGTGGAGGAGCTACTGTCACACGACCATTAGTCATAGTAGGGGGAGCAAAGTGCAGATTACGGACTGAACTAATGCCAAGGGTCTTGCTACCCTCATTGTCATCAACATCAGAACCCTTCAAAGCATTTAAAAAATTCAATTTGGGTCTAAGTTTTAGTTGTTCTTGTTGATGAGACCCTACCTTCACCTCATCAACTTTAGAACCCAACACATAGTTCATTTCTGGAACAACATTAGAATCTTGGACAGTAGAGTGTTTCTCTATACTAACATCAGAATCAGCTTGAAACTGAGAAATCCTCATCCCATGGCTATTCAACATATCTTGCAGTTCTAATCTTAATGTATGTCCAGACTTAACTAGATTGTGTTGTTCAATGTTAGAGCTAACCATTGGAACATTTTCCACAGAAGAGCATAGAGACATTATGGTAGCATACAAATACTAGAGAGAACAATAAACTGAGTCCAAGAAGCAATAACAGCAACCTAACTCAGAAACAACAAGATGCAGATTAGTTCATGAAGGAAGAAGAGAATTACAGAATTACGAGGCCAATATCTCCCAGCACACTGATTTTAACAATGATCCGTTCGGTCAAGATGTAGAGTAAGTTCCGAAGAACAACATACTAAAAAATGGTAACGATCCAATGGTGAACAAAGGAGATCAAGCTACGACAAACCACTCTGAAACTAGCAAGAAAAATGAAACTTTTTCCAAAGAACTGTGATTTAATCTTCACATATGGCAAACGCCTTCATGTCTATGACAGCCATAAGAGAAATCATGAAGAAAATCCATTCACTATGCTGCAACTTCAACACTTCTCCATAGTTCCAGAACTGAAAATGCAGAATAGTAGAAATATTGCGAGATCAATATCTCTTACCTCGTTGATTGGATAACAAATCCGTTCGGTCAATGTTGAGAGAAGATTGGAAGGAACAACATAGTCAGAAATGAGAACAATCCAACGGTGGACGGAGTAAATGTAGCTCCGACAGCACCACACTCTCTCTCTTTCTCTCTTTTCTCTCTAATATTCACTTGTGTTATATTTTGAGTCTTTGTTTCGTTCACAATTCATACGAATTTGCATTGCTACTTGCGAACTCGTAATCGTAGTGTTTTTTAGCCCCCGAGATCTCTTTCTTTTTTTTCTTATTTCTTCTCTCTTTCTCTCTTCTCAAATGACACTATGCGATCTCAATGTTCCAGAATTGTTTCGTTTTTCAAAAACTTTATCACTATTTTGTGATCATTGTTTCGACTTGGATTTGCATCTATCCATTTTGAAACATCATCTATTACGACTAATATGTACAAGAAACCAAATGATGGAAGAAAGAGCTCTCAATAGTGTAGTTAAGTGAAGAGAGAGAGACTCTCGGTTGTATTGAGAGAACGTGCCAGTGTGTTGCACTGCGCCTATTTAATTCTTTCATTGTGCATCGTTCCTTTTCCCCACTTACACGGCAGCTCCTTCTTATGGCTAAATCGAAGAAGAAATCCTCGATTCTTTGGTCTGTTGAGGGGGATTTTAAACTCCAGGCCTCGCGTCAAGTTTCCCCGCGTATACCTAGGGCACAATTTCGCAGCTTATCTCCGGTACACTCTAACCACGACTCCTCGTCGCAGGCTTCTCCGCCTCGTCCCAAGACGATTTTTGGTGACTTTGCAATGCCATCTAGTGGAGTTAGGGTTTCTACTAAGCCTAGACACAGAGCCAGTTCCTCTGCTTCCTGTGACAACAAAGGCGTCTCCTCTAGTGGCTCTAGGGCAGGCTCCTCGGCGAGCACTGAGCGAGCTGGGTCTACCCTTCTGAGTTCAACCCTCCTGGTTTGCGTCTCCAGTCAACCCCTCTGCCAAGAGGTGCCTCTTCACAACCATCGACAATTTTTCCAACCTCTGCTGGTACTTCTTCTGGTTCTCTCAGGTTCGGCCCGATAATCCATAAATACATGCCAAGGAAACTCAACCAGGTACTTCTCAGTCTCCTAGTCTCGTTCACTTTCCTAATTTTACATCAACTGCTTCGTGTCAATTTAAGGATACAAACGTTGATAGCCCTGCTGATTTGTGGAAATTCTGTTTAATTGGGTTTGTTGCGGGAAAGTTTCCTGGTTATGCCTCGTTGTCTCACTATATTGGTAACCATTGGAAATATCATGCTAACTTTACAATGCATGATTCTGGTTGTTGATATTTGCATTCCCTAATGAAAATACAATGCTGGAAGTTCTAGGTGGTAGACCATACTATGTTTTTGGCAGGCCATTAATTCTCAAGGTCCTGCCCGATTTTTTCGACTTCAAGCCTCCTGACATGACCAAGATGCCAACCTGGGTGAGATTTCCCAACCTGCCTCTTCGGTGCTGAACTCCCCTCTGTTTATCAAAATTGGCTAGTGTGATTGGTAAGCCAATGCACTGTGATGACCCCATTACCAGCATGACAAGGCTCTCCTATGCCCGAGTTCTTATTGAGGTTGATTTGCTAGGAGATTCTCGGTAAATGTTGTTCTCCCCAATGGCTCAACCCTTGTGCAGCAGGTTTTGTATGAGTCACTTCCCCATTTCTGCAAATTATGTAATGTTTTGGGGCATAATTCTACTGCCTGGCGAAAAGGCTCTTCAGAGCGCAAGAAAAGGCCTCAAGACCCTCAGCAAGGTTCTGGCAGTCCATCTGCATACACGGTGGCAGTTGAGAAACAACAACTGTATAGTCAAGGCCCTCCTGTTGACACTCTTGTTGATCCCATGACCACTGAAGCGGCCACTTCTGCTCTTAGGAGACACTCATCCCCTGGGCGCAAACGAACTAAACTTGCTACATCTTCTACTGCTAAACAAGCCTGAGGCCTTGCTCTATGTCCTGACTCTTGTGAGGATATGCATGTCTTACCGATTCAAAGGCAATACTTAACAAGGAGCAAAGCTCACACTATGGTTGCCCAGCCCTATTCGGGTAAACCGGGGACTTCCAAGCGGCCTGTTATTGTATATAACAGCTCTGATGATTCGGCACAATCGATGTCGAGGTAGTTTAGTTGTGGGTATGACCCTCTGTTGGTTGTTGCTGCCTTCTGTTAACTGACTTAAGTTTTGTGCATTTCCTTTGTTGGTTAGCTTTGTGCTTGTTCGCTCCTATTTGTCAGGTTATTTCCTGGGGGTGTTTTGCTGGATTCTTTGCTTGTTGCTGGCTGGGTTCAGGCTGTGGTCTCTTGGTTTAGCTGTTTTTCCTGTCGGTTGCTATTAGGGCTTGCTTCTTGTTGTTTCCTCGGGGTGTTCCTGGGTTTTGCTTGTTGCTGGCTGCGTCCGTTCTGGAATGGTTGGCTGTGGTCTCTTGGCTTTGCTGCTTTTTCTGCAGGTTGCTATCAGAGCTTGCTTCTAGTACCATGCTGGTTTGTTGGGCCCTTCTTTGGCCAAGGGAGTCTGTTCCCTAGCCTCCTTTTGTTCTTGGCCCTCCTATTTGTTCTACTTTGTTGATCCTTGCCTGTTGGCTTGGTTAGGTTGCTAGATTTGTGGTTTACCACTGGGAGTTGTTCCCTATGTTTCCAGGGAGTATGTTCCCTGTTTTTGCATATGCATGTACAATTGACTGGCTGGTCTCCAGCGATGTTACATTTTTTTATCTATATATTTCTTACATTTGATGAAAAAAAAAAAACCAAATGATGGAGGAAATGGACCCATAAAATCTATACCTCAGCAGTCAAAGATCTGAATAACAAGAATAGGATTTAAAGGCATCATGTGACGTTTTGAAATAGATCCCAACTTTCGACAGTTTTCACAAGTCTTGCAGAATGCATGTGAGTCCTTGAACATGGTGGGCTAGTAAAATCCACTTTGTAATATTTTTATAGTTGTCTTTCTTGATGAGAAATGACCCTCACATGCCTCAGAATGATAAAATTTAATGACACTACTTACCTAATTGTCAGGAATGCATCTTTAAAATATTTGATCAGGATAATATTTGAATAAATAAGGGTCATCCCAATAAAAGTTCTTCACTTCGTTTAAGAACTTTCTTTTGTCTTAGGTACTCCAATGAGCTGGCAATTGTCCTAAAACAAGAAAATTAACGATATTAGCAAACCAAGGCATTATAGAGACGGAAAGTAAGGATTCATCAGGAAAGTATTCATCGATTGGTGTGATGTCAGATCTTGAATCTGTTGTCAATCTTGACAAATGATACGCGACAACATTTTCGGTGCCTTTCTTGTCTTTGATTGTGATATCAAATTCTTGAAGTAACAAAATCCACCGCACCAATCTAGCCTTAGAATCTTTCTTAGAAAGAAAATATTTCATTGTTGCATGATCACTAAAAACAACAACAGGTGAGCCAACAAGATAAGACTTGAATTTTTCACATGCAAATACTACTGCAAGTAATTCTTTTTCAGTGGTGGTGTAATTCATTTGAGCACTATTTAAAGTTTTATTTGCATAGTAAATCACATAAGGTTTCTTATCTTTTCTTTGTCCCAAGACAGCACCTACGGCATGATCACTAGCGTCACACATTATTTCAAACAGCAATGACCAATCAGGAGGTTGAATGACATAAGCAGAAGTAAGCAAGTTTTTAAGTTTAACAAAGGCTTCTTCATAATGTTCAGTCCATTCAAAAATATTATCCTTTGTTAGAAAGTTACTTAAGGGCTTAGATATTACACTAAAATCTTTGATGAACCTTCTATAAAAACCAGCATGTCCTAAGAATGATCTAACATCTTTAACAGATTTTGATGTTGGCAAGTTAGCAATTAACTCGATTTTAGATTTGTCAACCTCAATTCCTTTTGATGAAACAATGTGACTAAGTACAATGCCGTTTGTTACCATAAAGTGATATTTTTCCCAATTCAGTACAAGATTCTTCTCTTCACACCTGCTCAAAACCTTTTCTAAGTTAATCAAACAATCATCAAATGAATCACCAAAAACAGAAAAATCATCCATAAAAATCTTAAGAAAATGTTCACCCATATCACCGAATATCCTAAGCATGCATCTTTGAAATGTGGCTGGTGCATTACATAATCCGAAAGGCATCCTTCGATATGCAAAAGTACCAAATAGACATGTGAAAGTAATTTTCTCTTGATCTTCCAATGCAATTTCAATTTGGTTGTAACCTGAATAGCCATCTAGGAAACAATAAAATTCATGACCTGCAACTCTTTCTAGGATTTGATCCATGAAAGGTAAAGGAAAATGATCTTTTCTAGTCATTGAATTAAGTTTCCTATAGTCAAGGCACATGCGCCAACCAGTAATAGTCCTAGTTGGAATTAACTTATTTTTCTCATTTGTTATCACAGTGACTCCAAACTTCTTGGGTACAACTTAGGTAGGACTTACCCATTTGCTGTCAGAAATAAGATAAATGATTCCATTATCTAGAAGCTTAATGACTTCATTTTTCACTACTTCTTTCATATTAGGATTAAGCCTTCATTGCATTTCTCTTGAGAGTTTATCATTTTCCTCCAAATAAATCCTGTATGTGCAAATCAAAGGACTAATTCCTTTTATGTCAGCTATGGCCTATCCTAATGTATTTTTGTGCATTTTCAGAGTTTGTAATAACTTACCTTCTTGATGTGCATTAAGTTTTGAAGAGATTATTACCGGAAAAGTTTCATTTTCTTCTAAAAATGAGTATTTGAGATTGAATGGTAATGGCTTCAAATCAGATTTTGGTGGTTGAACACTTGAAGGTATGGACTCAATTGATCGTGGTTGCAACTATTTGCCTTTGATTCTTCATGAAAATAAACCATTTGCAAATCGTTAGATTCATCAATCTCAGTTTCACTGGAAGTGGTTTGAAATTGATCATGAACTAATTTTTCAGTAAAGTCCACTTCCTATAAATCATTATCATCTCCAGATTGCTTGCAAATGTTGAAAATATTAATCTCCAATGTCATGTTTCCAAATGATAGTTTCATCAGTCCATTCCTACAATTAATCAATGCATTAGAAGTTGCAAGAAAATGAATTACATGCTTCAACAAGTTGTGTATCCAAGACAATAAAATCCACAGGGTAAATGAATTTATCAACTTGTACTAACACATCCTCAACTATTCCTCTAGGCACTTTTACAGATCTATCAGCAAGTAAAAGAGTTACAGAAGTTGGTTTTAACTCACCTAGATTGAGACTCTGAAAAATTGAATATGGAAGTAAATTCACACTAGCTCCAAGATCAAATAAAGCTCTTTCAATTTTATGTTCTCCAATAAAGCCTGAAATTATAGGACAACCAGGGTCTTTATATTTCAAAGCATTATTATTCTAAAGAATAACACTTACTTGTTTGGCTAAAAAGGCTTTCTTTTTCACATTCAGTTTTCTCTTCATAGTGTATAGATCTTTCAAAAATTTAGCATAAGAAGGTACTTGTTTAATAACATCCAACAAAGGTATATTGATCCTTACCTGTTTGAAAGTTTCAAAGATTTTAGAGTTGTGATTGACTTTCCTTTGTTTGGTCATGGCATAAGAAAATGGAAGTACTGGCGGGGAATCGGTCTTTTCTTTGCAATGTTCAGATTGAACCCCTTTTTTACCCTCAGAGATTGACTCATCATCTTTCTCATAAGGTTCAAGAATGGGTTTTTCAATAACCTTACTACTGCAAAGAGTGATGACTGATTTGACTTGATCCATGTGTTGGCTTCCGGAACTACTTGCATTTGCGTTGTATTGCCCCTGGGATTTTGCTGTGGTTGAGATGGAAACTTACCTTTCTCTTGAAAATTGAGAGCAGATGTGAATTTTGCAAGAGTATCTTTAAAATGTGTCATGCTTTGAGCAAGTTGAATGTTGATTGTCTCTTGCTTTTCAATGAATGCATGCAATGTTTCCTTAAGATTTTGGAAATAATCAGTAAATTATGGAAATTATTTTAGAAATTATGGTGTGCTTGAAATGATGGCTGCGAAGTTGGTGCATTATTGTTATCACTCTTCCAACTGAAATTTGGGTGATTTCTCCAACCAGGGTTGTATGTTTGGGAGTATGGGTTATGATTGGGCCTTTGGAAACTGTTTAAAGCATGAGCTTGTTCATGGAGACATTCCTTAAAAGAAGGCAAAGTTAGACAGTCATTGGTTGAATGTTCATTGGTTTCACAGATTTGACACACAATGTCTTGAACAGATTTTAATTGACCACTTCTTTTCAATTCTAGTGCCTCGACTTTTCTTGCTAAAGTTGCAAACTTGGCTTGGAGGTCATGATCTTCCCTAAGGTTGTACATACCTCTACTAGATATATGAGGCTGAGTTTTACTTAGTGCCTCATAAGTGGCTGTAGTGTCCCAATTTTGAGCATTTTCAACTAGCAAGTCTAGGTACTCCATTGCCTCATCAGGGTCTTTATCTTCAAAAGTTTCATTGCATATCAATTCCACCATTTGTTTATCCATTTGTTTACCCTTCATAAAAATATGAAACCAATCTCCATGTTTCAAAACCATGATGAGGGCAAGTATTAAGCAAGTCTCGATACCTATCCCAACATTAGTAAAATGTTTCTCCCAACTTTGAGTGAAAGTGATGATTTGTCTTTTGAAAGAGTTTGTTCTGTGAGACGGAAAAAAGTTCTTTAAAAATTATTGTTGCATTTCATCCCAAGCACAAATGGATTATGGTCTCAAATTTTATAGTCATGTTTTATCTTTATCTTTTAAAGAAAAAGGAAAAAGCTTTAATCTGATGGTGTTCATGCTACAATTTGAGTCATTATATGTGTTACAAACTTCTTCAAATTCTCTCAAATGCAAGTATGGATTTTCTAGATCTAAGCCATGAAAAGAAGGTAAAAGTTGAATAATGTCTTGCTTAAAATTAAAATGAGATACATCAGGGGGGAAATTATGCATGAGGGTGCACTTGTTCTTGTGGGATTCATATGGTCTCTAAGTGTTCTAACACGATTATTCTCATTATTCTCATTATGAAGCGACTGATTATCTTCTTCGGCCATATTTTCTGAAAATGATGAGGATACCCTACAAAGTCTACCACTTAATGTACGTGACCAAACTCTCATACATGTGTAGGAACAGAAAATAAAATAAATATTAGATTGATTTACCTTCCCGACAACGGCGCCACGTGACACGACCAAAAGATTGATGTCTTCTCCCAAGTGTAAGAGTGTTGAAGTAATAAATAACCCGGCAAGATCGGGGTCGAACCACAGGGAGGCTAATAATAATAATAATAATAAGTTGAAGAGAGCTTTGAGATGTGATATTGATATAAGGATTAAACAATGATAAAAACAATTGTCAAGGTTCCACTAATGATATTTCAAACAAATATAGTAAAAACTCTTATTACTCAATTGGAAACCACACACAAATGAGGTTCCAATCGGATTATAAATTGTTAACTTGATTACATTAGTTATCTTATTCGAATAATGCTAATACTTGTAAATGTTGTCAGGTATTTATGATTATAACTTATGTTAACAATAAATCAAGTTCTTTTCATAGCACAGGTGTCGGTTATACCTTACGGTTTGGGCTATGAAAGTGCCAAGTATTTGTTGTACCAAGGTTATACAACATAAATCTAGATTAACCATTTAACAAGCAAAGTATTAAGAGTAAACAAGATAACAAATACAAAACATGTTAGTATCAAACATTAAAGTCCATGTTGAGTTTATACTATACTTATTCTTACACCATTAGTGTAACCTTTTCACCTTGACGTAATAAACTTAGCTAAATATAATGAAGAAGAGAAACATAAATAAACAAGATAAGAACATAAATAAGAATAAGATATAAGTTAACTAAGTAAAGGAAAGGAAATGAAAAGAATAAACAAGAGATTAATATAAACAAAACTTAAGCATTACAAAAATATAAAGAGAGAGTAAGAACATGATCTTGATCTGAAAACCAAGATGCCTAAATGCATGGTAAATGCCTCCTTTTATAGGCCAAAATTTGAAACTGTTGATTTGATGACTAATTGTTGAGTGGGTGGCCACATCTTGACTTTGTGACAATCTTTATCTTCTTGTCTGAACAAAACGTCATTACTAACATCAGAATTTGAGCAGATAGTCTCATGAAAGTTCTAGGACATTGTCTCAGCTTTCCAACAAAAAAAGAATCGGTGCATTTGGACTTTTAGAACTCGAGATATGAGCTGAAAACTAAACAGTGTTGAGCTGCAGGATAGATTCTGACTTCTCCATTGTTGCTAAGAGTTGGACTTCCAGACAGCAGAATTGAGTCTTGGACTACCATGAATGTTTTAGGCCTATGTCTTAGCTTTCTATCCATATAAACCAAATTGATATCCAAGATCTACAGCTCAGATATGACCCAATGACTAAACAGTGTTCTAATTTGGACTGAACCAGCATTTCTTTTCTAAGGTTAACCCTCTCTTTGTCTTCTCAATTTCAGTAGTTGAACTCATCAATCAATCTTTTTATTTATGTGATAGGCCTGCATTTAAGATGAACATTTACCATAAATTACATGTATCTTATATTTTTAGACATGTTATTATAAAACATGCTCTAGTTAAGAAGTTATTGATACTTCAAGTGCAAAATGATGATATAAAACCTTGATAAAAATGCACTTTTATGTACTAATCACATATGATATTTAAAATGCCAAAGCATGTATGAATGCAAATGTACTCATACATCGAATATGGATTAGCCTGATCAAATAACTAATCCATAATTTTTGTTGAATACACGTAAAATCAATAGTCTGATGAATCTGAAAAGATAATTTCCCAAGTCCTCATCTCAGTTGGATCTCGTACACGTTGGAGAGCACATTGCAAAAAGATGAATTAGAGCGCTTTTCATTAAAGAAGAGAGATTGTTTTTACATATCGAGAGGAATCTTTTACAAGTGGATAGACGAGATTCCTATACATCTCTATTCATCCTCAAAAGTAATACCCCTATTGGCTACATTTCTAATGAAAGCCAAAATATCATTCAAATATTCCTAGTATTTGATAGCACTATTGTTCATTAGAGAAGCCTTCACTCGCAATTCATTCACCTTTTGAGCCAACCTAAAAATCAACCTGTTTGTTTTTTCTATTTTGTAATGGAACAAAGTGTTGTCTTGCAGTAGTGCATCATTGCTTGTAGCTAGTGATTCATTGTTTCTATTTAGTATCTAAAATGTCCTTCGAAGTTCATCTATCTTTATGTTCATTTGGACATCTAATCCGCTAATATAATCCTGCCATTATCTAAATTTCTGCTTTAGTCCAACTAGTTCTTCCTTAGCCCCTAGATATTGTCCCTTCAAATTCCTTAATTCCTCCTCTCGTATTTCTAGCTCAGATTGAACTATGGTGATTTGTTCTTTTAGAGCACTTATTCTTTCCTAATAATCCCTCATGTTTGATTCAGTTGCTTTTCTAACTTTGTTTAGCCCATCAGTTTGAGCCGTATACTAAGCTCTCAATCTTCTATCTTATTCAATGCTGAGATTGACCAATCTTTTCTTTTCTTTCTCAACTTCTAACCACTTTCTATTATTATCCCTTTTCTTTTTTAATGATGCGATTATTTTTTTGTCAACACTTGATTTACCTTTGAAGACCTTTTTTTAAAAGTAATTAGCTCTTTTTCTATTTTCATATGTTTGTTCACCAAATCATTATATTTGCTCACCCTTTCTCTCGACTGCACTTGGCTATGTCTTTCCATTCATTAATCATCCTTTGGTTTCTCTTTCTGAGTTCCAAGTCTTGCATTAATGCAATTATCTTTTCATCCTTTTCTATTAATTATTGGTTCAAAAGGGCCTTCATCTTATTTTCTTTAAAGAGTTGGTCTTCTAAGAACTTTTATCGACTCTTGCTATAACATAGCTCGATTTTAAACTTATCCAGCTCCTTTTTATTACTAATTCCTTTTCTTTTGGGTTCTTCGGTGAAAGTTGGTCCAACTTTATTCACTTGGTCTTGTTTTTCAAAGTTATCAAATACCCTAAAATGACCATTATTTCTCCAAATTGAATATTTAGAACTAACTTAGAATTCTATCTTTTCTTCACCTTTGTGAACCAATACAAGTTATCTCCAATCTTGTTTGATAACTTCTAATTCAACTAAAGAATCATGATCCTTAAACAAATCAATGTATTCAGCTAGACCCCGGGTTGTTGGTACATGTTGAATTCCCCCAAACTGCGTAGAAACTAGTAAAGGTTTCAACTAATATAACAAGATAATCCAATCAACGAGACCCATGCTTTATATCTGTAATTCATGATATAAGAGTTTCTTACCCAATGAGCTTTCTATTTGAAATTATTGTGAGGGAGAGCCCAATATCTGTTTACCCATGCTCTTTCATCCAAGTTGCTCTAGTCTTCATTCACTACAAGCTTTAAAGGTCTCATATTCAACCACAAAAAAATTATTAAAAACCTCTCTCAGAATTTCCAAATGGCTTACCACCCATATGAACAATAAAGGAATACTGAGCCTTGCACCCTTTCCATGTAACCGACAATGGTTTAGTGACAGGAAAGTCTCAGCTAAGATAACTATAATAGGGTTGCTCTTTGTTTGCTCATATTCAGTAAAAGCATTAGTTGTTTCAAAACCGATAACCCTAACTTCTGATGGAAACAAAACTAAACCAAAGATGGCAAAGGAAACTGCTTGGTACTTTTCATCCCCTAACTTCCCTTCATCTTTGTTTATCTTAATCTTTTCTTCAATAAGTTTCCATTTAAAACTGTAACATCCCCAACATTTAGGTAAAAATTCTTTTATAATAAATCTACTAATAGTGTAATTTTTTTAATTAGTCGACAAAACGGTAGACCCATTTATTTGAAAACTCAATCGGTCGACCTGATATACCAGGACCTTATTCTTAAGTTTTGATAAGTTTCGTATTATGTAAACTAATAACATTTTTACTAAAATTTTGGCAAAGTTTCATTTGTATTTTAGACTTCCCAAGTGTCAACATCAATCAAACAAAACAAAATAAGAAACACTTCATAACCACATGTTCATGCAAAACCAATTTATTCTCGATCTAATCATCCTGGATCTCAATATCATTGATCCACAATACCACTAAAAACTATTAATCTTTGCATTATCAATAATATTACTACACAATTATGATGATTATAATAAAATCTACATTAACAATATACAAGTTAAATTAGTTACATTATTTCTACACAAAATTCAATGTCAGGTATAACATGCATCTATGACTTTAGTTAAATAATTTTCAGGTAATTAGTTACACAAAAAAATAAAATATCTATAATTACAACCTCAAAAGCTAGATTATACATCATTTTACTCCATATTTCCTAAATCTAAATAAAGGTAGCAACTATTAGCTATTCTCAACGAGCCTGTGAATTACTTGTAAGAAAATAAATGTCATTATTTAAGTCTTAAGTTTTAGTTGATCAGAACATTAAGAAATTTCATCTAGATAATATTTTAAATCATCATTATGATCATTGTAAACTTCTCATTATATTTACTCAGTCATTCCCGTAACAATATCATGAGATTCACTACAAAATTAATCATTCTAGTATCCTCATATGAAAACCAGCAATCCAGTATTCTTTCATGACCACCAATTACTTCGGTAACTCATCTTGATTGCCAATTAATTCAGCGTTCCTATTCAAAAGCCAATAATCTAGTATTTATTAACGAATACAAATTAATCTAGTCAACTCATCTTAGTTGCCAATCAATTCGGTGTTGCCATTCAGAATTCAATAATTCAGTTTTCCTTAACGAATATAAATCAATCTGGTCAACCTGTTTTAGTTGTCAATCAATCCTTAGTTTATGTATATCTTTCTTTTTATATGTACTAACAATATCACTATCCATATTTTTCATAGATCAATTAATTTTACATATAAAAATAATGGAAAAAATTAAAAGAAGAAAGTCTACAAGGTACCGTGTACCTATCTACAACCTAACTGTGAGCAACTTTACTAGCACGTTGAATCAACTCGGCGGTCTCCCATGCATCGACAAGTTTTTCAATTAATTATTATTGTCACATAATAACATGCTCCTTATTCATCATAACATTCATTATAAATCTATTCAAGTTTTTCATCGATATTTTTGAATTATCAACTACACAAGAAAAATCAACTTAATTACAAACAATTTCATGATTCCTTGAACTCTTATCAACTTTACACAATTCCATGAAATTTATAATCTTTCTAAAATTTTGCAATTTCATCCTTTTAGGCCCAACCATTCTGATGTGAACCTCGTGATCACGTGGTCATGCAACCCACACGCAAAGACACCAATTCCCGAAAAGCCAAGTAAATCAGGTTTGATAGGAGTGTGACACAAAGATAACTTGTACCTAGGCACCAGCACTATTGGAAACGGAGACCCCCACCCAACGAATATTGATTCGCGAATGAGAAGTATAAGGATAACGCCACGAAGACAGTTGTTCTTCGATAAGTCGTTTTCAGTTCTTTAGAGAACCAAGAAAGGGAGATTATCCCACCAACACACAATAAGGGCAGCAAGAAGTTTATTGATCTGAAAATTACGTAACCTTACATGTTTGGTTATGCCTTTATTTATACTGACTCTAGACTTAAGAAAACCCTAATGGACCCCCCTTAGGTGGACTTATATGAAGCCCACTTACAATTGACCCAAATAAGTAATAATAAGCCAAAAACTAAGAAGAAAATAATAAAAATAATAAAATTACAAAAATTATCATGCTAAATATGCTAGAATCAGATTTGTCACCCTTAAGAAGTCCCAAATAAACTAGGAGAAATCTGATTTGGAAAATTTGTGTTGCTGCCCCCCTTGATGTCCTTGATTAGCTTGGATTTCCTTGTTTAACTTGGACAAATAAAAAAACAAATTTCCTCCTTTGTTGCTAATTTGATTACTTTCCTTCCTAAGTTAGGAAAAGCATTAAATAATCCTCCTCTCTTTAGGAATAAGATATGGCCAACTTCCTTACTTAATTAGGAGAATAAATTGCTGACTTTTTATCCTTGTAGCATTAGGAAAACAAGCCTAACAAGGCTGGTATTGGGCCGGACACATCAACCCCTTGTTCCACAGGAATTGGGCTCTTCTTGGACCTGAACTAGATGAATTAAAGGCTGCCCTTCATGCTCCTTAAATGTCCCAAGCCCCTCTAGGTCCATTTTGCTCCATATGTTCTGAATAAGCCCATTCAATGCTTCTTTAAGCTTCTTTGCCCTAGCTCTTGTGATTGGCCCAATTGGCACCTCCAATGGGTCGTTGACATGATTACGCTTGGTGTTGGGCTGATCCGCATCACATTCAATTACTAAATATTTTATCATTTTAATATTTCAACTCAATCAAAATCATTATTTACATAATCACACACACATTTATAGCACAATTAATGGACACTATCATATATGTATAATTTCCCATGTAATTCTCTATATGGCCCTATAGGCTTCCAACCTATCACTTTTCTTCATCATTCTTTCATGATTTCACTGCCATAATAACCTATAAAGGTCCTAGAAGCTCAATTTTTAAAAACACTTCATTTCCCCAAATTTGATCTAAAGAAACCTAATTCATTTTTTGCTAATTGTTGTTCAAAATTAACTAACTCTTGTTCAAATTGATATAGATGTGTTCCTAACATCTTACCAAGTTACAAGACTTATTTTGAACATTGACTCGTCTTTCTGATACGATCTAGGAAAAGTCAAATTTAGATTTTTACGTAAAATGTGCAACTATCCAGTTTTACGGCAACAGTCATAATTCTCAATCCGACTGTTGGATCGAGCTGAAAGTTTACGTGGAGTCTCTTGACATGTTGTCCTACGTAGGTTAAAATTTCAGGTCAATCGGAGTTCTGGAAGGCATCGAAACACGGGTCAACAGTGGCTGTACGAATTTTGTTATTTACTTCCTTTTGTCTTGTGGACTTCCTATTTGGCTAGGATTCTTTTCCTAAAAGGATGTGACAACTTATTTTGGGAATCTCCTAATTCTATAAAGATTTTTAATGGGCTGCAACATAGTTTCCAAGTGTGGCAAGGATTCATAAATATTTCAAAATTCCTTATTCATCCTAGCTACAAAAAGGAAAGAAGACTTCAGAATAAATTGTATCTTCAGATTAGATTTCCTAGTCTATTTAGGACTTTTTAATGATGACAAATCTGATTCTAGCATATTTAGGATGGTAATTTTCGGATTTTTATTATTTTTTATTGTTTTCTTTTAGTCTTTGGGTTATTATTACTTATTTGGGTCAATTGCAAGTGGGCTTAATATAAGTCCACCTAAGGGGGGTCAATTAGGGTTTATTTAAGTCTAGAGTTAGTATAAATAAAGGCATAATCAGACATGTAAGTTAGACAATTCAGATTAATAAAACTTCTTGTTTGCTGCACTTTGTGTGTGTGTGTGTGTGTGTGTGTGTTAGTGAGATAATCTCCCTTCCATGGTTCTCTAATGAACTGAAAAATGACTTATCGAAGAACAACTGTCTTCGTGGCGTCATCCTTATACTTCTCGTTCGCGAATCAATATTCATTGGGTGGGGGTTTTCGTTTCCAATAGTGCTGGTGCCTTGATACAAGTTATCTTTGTGTCACACTCCTATCAAACCTGATTTACTTGGCTTTCGGAAATTGATGTCTTTGCGTGTGGGTTGCGTGACCACGTGATCACGAGGTTCGCATCATTTGGTATCAGAGCTTGGCTCCATTAATCAGGTTATATCCTTCTAAAATTTTGTTTCTTGTTGTTTGTGCAAAAAATTCCTTAGTGTCCAATTTCTTCTTCTCCTTGATTTTGCAGCATATCAAAAAATTTTTTTTGTTTCATTTGGTTCCTGTCCAAAATATATCAGTAGCATAAAAAAAAGAAAAAAAAAAGATAAAAGAAAAAAAAGTCATTCAAAACGATATTTATTGGTTTCTGCTGTAGAAAACTAAATAAGGGAAATTGGGATCAAATCAACTTAAAATTAACTCAAATTTGAGAATCTGATTACTGGGGTCCTACTCGCACCATATATTGATTTTGGGGTCAATTGGATATTGTTTGCTTTGGTTTTCAATTTCAGGTCTAATCAGGTCTGATTCATAACGTTTTTGCGCCAGTATATCAAAACTTATCACAAATTGCTCACATTTCATATTCTTTCTATTTGGGTTGATATCACACTATATCTGAAATTTTAGCTCAATTGGATATCATTCACTTTAGGTTCCAGATTCACACTTAACTCGTCGTAAACGAGTCTGTTTCGCGTCAACTTTTGAAATTCGCTTTCTTTATGTTGTTCTCATTTCTTGCAGTATATTTTCAACATATCCAACATATTTGGGGTGCTGTTTCATCATCCTTGTATATTTTGTTTATGTTTTTATTCGAGTCTTCAGTTTACTTCCTTTTGACTTGTGGACTTCCTATTTAGCTAGAATTCATTTCCTAAAAGGATGTGGGAGCTTATTTTAGGAATCTCCTAATTCTACAAAGATCTTTAATGGGCTGCAACATAGTTTCCAAGTGTGGCAAGGATTCGTAAATGTTTTAAAATCCTTTTCTTATAAGGATTCCTTATTCATCCTAGCTACAAAAAGGAAAGAAGACTTCAGAATAAATTCTATCTTCAGATCAGATTTCCTAGTCTATTTGGGACTTTTTAATGGTGACAAATCTGATTCTAGCATATTTAGGATGGTAATTTTCGGATTTTTATTATTTTCTTTTAGTCTTTGGGTTATTATTACTTATTTGGGTCAATTGTAAGTGGGCTTAATATAAGTCCACCTAAGGGGGGTCCATTAGGGTTTATTTAAGTCTAGAGTTAGTATAAATAAAGGCATAACCAGACATATAAGGGAGACAATTCAGATTAATAAAACTTCTTGTTTGCCGCACTTTGTGTGTGTTTGTTGGTGAGATAATCTCTCTTCCATGGTTCTCTAATGAACTAAAAAATGACTTATCGAAGAATAACTGTCTTCGTGGCATCATCCTTACACGTCTCGTTCGCGAATCAATATTCGTTGGGTGGGGGTTTCCGTTTCCAATAGTGTTGGTGCCTAGGTACAAATTATCTTTGTGTCACATTCCTATCTGTGGGTTGCATGACCATGTGATCACGAGATTCGCATCACTAACACTATCTCCTTTCAAGTGCTCCTTCGAGCCCCAATCTCTAAGGTAGTGCGTTTCCTAACCCTACCTCCTTTCGAGTTCGCCTTCGAGCCCTTGACCATCTAATGTAGTGCGTTTTCTAACCCCACCTCTTTTTGAGTATGCCTTTGAGCCCTCATCTTTGAGGTAATGCGTTTTCTAACCCTACCTCCTTTTGAGTGCTCTTTTGAGCTCTCATCTCCTGGATAGTGCTCCTTCGAGCCCTATCACGTCGTCCCTTTAAGAATTTTCATCTTTGCCCTAGGTAGGACACCCATTACAATGAGACAATTTTGAAAAATCCTCGTATTTTCCCCTAGGGTAGGTCACCCATAACAATGAGACCACTTTTTATTTTTCATATTTTTTCCACCTGGATAGGTCATCCATAACAATGAGACCGCTTTTCATATTTTTTTTCATCTGGGTAAGTCACCCATTACAATGAGATCACTTTTCACATTTTTTCCATCTGGATAGGTCACTCATAACAATGAGATCCCTCTTCATGTTTTTTCCATTTGGGTAGGTCACGCATAACAATGAGATCACTCTTCACATTTTTTTCATCTGGGTAGGTCACCCATAACAATGAGACCATTTTTTTATTTGTCATATTTTTTTCATCTGGTTAGGTCACCCATAACAATGAGATCATTTTTCACATTTTTTCCATCTGAGTAGGTCACCCATTACAATGTGACCGCTTTTCGTATTTTTTGACCTGGGTAGGTCACCCATTACAATGAGACCACTTCTGAAAAATCTTCATATTTTCTCTAGGTATTTCACTGTATAATTGATCTGTGAATTTTTACTGTGAAATGCAAATTTGGTGTACGATACATTTTTTTAAAAAAACAAATATGTATGCGTTGCTTTAAATTCATTTTATTGGTTTATTCACTGACGCCAGAGTCAGGAATACCATATATTTTTTTAGCTACGTAATATTTACCAACGTCAAAGTTAAAAATATTCGTAGTTGAATAAATCAAAGTTAAAAATACCAGAGTCAGGAATGTTACAAGCAGATCATCATAGCATAAACCAACAAACTCTTAGCAATTTAAAACAAAATCAGCAATGCAGCCTACCTTAGGTAAGACGCTTAAGGCGTGATAATATCTTCCATTTTGCGTAATTGGTCTCGTGTCATGGAATCTCTGTTGACTAGATAGGGTTTCTAGTGACGATTCCTTAAAACAAGACCTTTCCCTATCTAAAAACAAGATGCCAAAAATATGTTCTTTTCATTGTATTTTTTAAAATCATCATGATGTTGGGTGTGAAAATCTATATAGTTTTTTTGTCTATCATGAACCGCTTTCATTCTATCTTTTATATTCTTCACATTCTTCATGGTAATTTGTACTAATTTTAGGCTAATAAATTTTCGATCACCAATTTCTTCCTAACAAACTGGTTTTCGACACCTTCTTTCATACAAGACCTTATAGTGAGTCATGCCTACGTTAGCTTAGTATTTGTTATTATAGGTGAACTCCACTAATGGTAGGTGATACTCTCAGTTCCCTCTAAACTCCAACACACACGACCTCAACAAATTTTCCAATATTTGAATAGTTCTTTCTAATTGTCAATCCATTTAGGGAGGAAATGCAGTAATCAAATTCAACTTTGTCCCTAAAGCATGTTGGATACTTGGCCACTATCGAGATATGAACTGAGGGTCTCGATAAAAAAAGCCTTGTAGTCTTACTACATTCATATACAATCTTGTTAGTTTGTCAACTAAATTTGTCATCTTTATAGGAAAGACTAACACATATTTTGTTAATTGATCCAAAATAACCCATATTGCATCATTACCCCTCTTTCTTCCAAGTAATCTAGAAACAACATCCATCATGACATTCTCTCATTTCCACTTAGGTATTAGAAGTGGTTTTAGTTGTCCAGTAGGCTTTTGATGCTCTACTTTCACTTGCTACACACCCCATACTTAGCCATATATTCTGCAATTTCTCTCTTCATGTTTGGCCACCAATAAAACTCCTTCAAATCATGAAACATCTTAGTACTACCAGGATGCACCGCAAGTTTGGATTCATGAGCCTCGCTCATCATTTCACCCTTCAAGTTCTTATCATCAGGAAAATACACTCGTCTTCCCATTGCTACCATTCCATCCTCTATAATCTAAAAAGAAACCTCAATACCTTTCTTAATCTTTTTCACTATCTTTCCTATATCTGCATCCTTTAATTAGGCTTCTAGTACTTTTATCTCTACTAATTGGATATCGATCTTCCTCAACTCTGCTACTTTTCTTCCATCCCAAGCAAATGGGCCATTTTCAACTGCTTTATTCTTTTGACTGGGTGTATCTGTAACTACATTAGCTTTCTTCGAATGATAATTTATCACACAATCACAATCCTTAATAAATTCTACTCATCTTCTCTATCGCATATTCAACTCCTTTTACGACATTAAATAACTCTATGATTGGTGAGAATTTGAACTTGCGATCCATAAAGATAATGTTTCCATACCCTCAATCCAAATACTATAGTAGCAAGTTCCAGATCATGTACCAAATAATTTGCTTCATGTCTTTTCAATTGTCTAGACGCATAGGCAATCACCCTCTCGTGTTGAATGAAGACACACCTAAGTCCTCTTTTAGAGGCATCATTGTAGACCACAAACCCCTTTGATCCTGATGGATGTGTCAAAATAGGAGTGGTTGTAAGCTTCTTCTTTAATTCTTCAAAGCTATTTTCACATTCTTTAGTCCATTCAAACTTTACCTTTTAGGTCAACCAAGTCAAAGTAGTTGCAATCATGGAGAATCCTTATATAAATCTCCTATAATATCCAGCTAGACCCAAGAAGCTTTGAATTTCTATAACACTAATAGGTCTTTCCCATTTTAATGCAGCTTCCACCTTCCTTGGCTCTACAAAAATTCCCTTCGCCGATATTACATGCCTAAGAACACTATTTTTTTAACTAAAATTCATATTTACTTAGTTTAGCATAGACTTAACGATCCTTCAATGTCTCCCTCAATGTTTGTTACACACTTCTCAAATGTTATTCATGTTCCAAATAAAAGTTGGAATATACTAGTATATCATCTATGAACACCACCACATACAAGATCAAAAGACTCAATTCATTAAGTCAATGGATAATGTTGGAGCATTGGTTAACACGAATGGCATCACTAGGAATTTGTAATGCCCATATCGGGTTTTGAAAGTAGTTTTCAAGACATCTTGCTCCTTGATCTTCAATTGATAATACCCTTATCTCAGGTCTATCTTAGAGAATACTTGTGTCCCTTTCAGTTGGTCAAACAAATCATTTATCCTTGGAAGTGGATATTTATTCTTTACTGTCATTTTATTCAACTACCTATAATCAATACAGAAATGAAAGGTACCATCCTTTATCTAATAGTACATGAAGTTGAATCTCCAGCTCAACTATCTTTGAAGGTGTCATTCTATAAGGTGGCTAAGCTATCGAGACAATTCTAGAAATTACATCTTTAAAAACTTCAACTTCTTTTTTTTTTTTGGTAAGTTGACGTATGTATTAAAAGAAGAAGATACAAACATTATAAGGGGCATACCCCAGATTTACAATGATAACAGAAACATAAAACAACAGATGGCTACAGGCTAGCCACCGACCGTAAAACTGAAATCCCACTAGATTCGTTAGGAAAACCAATACAACCAGCTAACTAACAGATTGAGAATCTATGGTATTCACCCTCCAAGCTCGTTGGATCCTTGTGTTTTCATTTGTTGGTACGACATTCCTCATCAAATCAAGCTTATCACGAATGATACATTCGATTTGATTAAGGACCAAATTCGGAGTTCTAGACATTCCAGCAAAGATCCTTGCATTCCGTTCTTGCCATACATGATACACTGTAGCTGCAAAACTCAGTTTACGAGAAAAATTGACGAAACTCTTGCCATGCCAAGAGACAGTGGCCCATCGAATCCATTCATCCCATCCTTTTGTCATTCTTGGAATGTCGCATCTGTCACAAACATCCCACCAGATCGCTTTAGTATAGGAGCATTCAAAGAACAAGTGGTTGTGATCCTCATTGTTGCGGAGACAGAGTGAGCATCTATTGGGACCATGTATACCAAACCGATGAAGTTTATCTTGAGTTGTAGTAATTTGCTAGGAAAGACGTTAGGGTATTCCCTTACTATGGGAATCTTTATCAACTCAACCTCTTGTCCTCTAGGCTAAATAAGCCCTCCACCTTTTTCTCAACAACCTTTAAGCAATCATAACTGAAATCACACAACTAGGAAGGACTTTTCTTTCTCCATGGTTGATCACCATTCTTATTTCATAATGTTATGGTTTTTACAAAGCAATCTACTTGAGATCGATGTAAACTCAACCAATTCATCCCTAGTATTAATTCAAAACCATGTAATAAGAAATATTTCGATCCCCAATTCTGACCCTAACAGCCTTATACATATATCCCACACATATATCATCCCCTATAGAGTGCTAATACGAAATATTTTCTCTACCTTACTAGATCGTGCACTTAATTTATTCTCAAATTTTATTGCCACAAATGAATGAGTGGCTCTAGTATCAATTAATGCATAAACTGGTTGAGAATATAATAGTATTGTACCTCCTACAACATCTTTGACAACTCTGGCCTCCTCATGGGTCATGTGGTAGACTTTTCCCTGGGTCATTTCCTTTTTTCCTCTAGGCCGCCCTTTGTTTGCACTGGTTCTAAATTAAGTCGATCTACTAGGCCTGTTTCACTATCACTGATTGTTGATGATTGTGTTGACTGCCTATAGCCAAACTTTGCTTAGCAATCCTATTTGGGCTTTCTTTCTTGTGATGCCCAATCTCTCCACAGAGATAACAAGGAGAATTCAGGTATTGGTAATCTCTCCAACGGTGTCCCTCCTATCTACATACATAGCACTGCCTTAGAGAAGCTGAGTGATAAGGATCAGCCCAACACTAAGCTTAATCATTTCAAAGACCCATTGGAGGTCCCAAGTGGGCCAAGTACAAGAGCTAGAGCAAATAAGCTTAAAGAGGCATTGACTGGGCTTGTTCAAAACGTATGGAGCAAGATGGACCTAGAGAAGCTTGGGATGCCTAGGGAGCATGAAGGACAACCTCCAATTCATCTAATCAAAATCCAAAAAAAGCCCAATTCATGTCGATCAAAGGGGTGATGTGTATTTACAAAATTTACCTTAGGTTTCATATTCAGATGTAACTTGTCGTAAACGGGTCTGTTTTTTGCGTCAACTTTTGAAACTCATTTTGTTTCTGTTTTTTTTTCATTTCTTGCAGTCTATTTACAACATATCTAACATATACAGGTGTTGTTTGATCGTATTGCATACTTCGTTTGTATTTTTATTCCAGTCTTCAGTTTTGTTCATATTTTGGATAGATTACTTGCTACTCGAGAGACTATTATTGTAGTTTAGTATTGCTTGTTTTCCATGTTTTTATTGCTTCGTGAGTCATTTACACCTAAGTTTGTGACCAAGGTAAGGAGTTTTCATCGACTTACTAGCTTTTATGGAAGGTTTGTGAAGGATTTTAGTACTATTGCAGTACCTTTAACTGGAATTATGGAAAAGTCTATTGGATTTAAATGGAATGATAAACAAGATAAAGCTTTTAATTTATTGAAAGATAAACTTTATTCAGTGACTGTTTTAGCTTCACGAGACTTTAAATGCAAAAGCTTTTGAAGTTGAATGTGATGCTTCAGGTATAGGTATAGGAGCTGTGTTAATGCAGGATAGGTGGCCCATTGCGTATTTTAGTGAGAAACTTAATGGGGCAGCCTTGAATTACTCCACATATGGTAAGGAGCTCTATGCCTTGGTAAGAACTTTAGAGACGTGGTAGCATTAACTATGGCCTAAGGAGTTCGTTATTCATTGAGATCATGAATTATTGAAGCACTTGAAACCTTTCCGTAAGTGATCAAGTATAAAGCAAGGGAAGGAAAACATTATGCCTAATGTACTTTCATGCAAGTATGTTCTTTTATCTACTTTAGATGCTAGATTTCTAGGATTTGAACAAGGATGATAGTGATTTTGCTAATGTTTACCATGCTTGTGAAACTTCGGTTTTTGGAAAGTTCTATAGACTTGATAGAGTTTACATATAATCATAGTGTGCATTCTACTATTGGATTTCCACCATTTAAAATTGTGTATGGATTTGACTTCTTTGCTTGTATAAGAGTTAGTTTAGATGGTAATTGTAAGGCATAAGTGGTGAGACACTTCATGAGAGTGTGCAGCAACATATTGAAAAGAGGAACCGTGTGTATGTATGCAACTAAAGCCAATAAAGGGCGTAAACATGTTGTCTTTCAGCCCAACGATTAGGCTAAGGTGCGTATGTATAAGGAGAGATTTTTAGCCCCATAGAAAATCCAAGCTACAACCATGAGGAGATGAGCCATTTTAGATCCTTGAGAAGATCAATGACAATGCTTATAAAGTTGATTTGCCAAGTGAGTATGGTGTTAATGCCACCTTTAATGTTTCTGATCTTACTCTATTTAATGTGCCAAGTGGGTCAATTATAAAAGCTAGGGCAAAAAAGCTTAAAGAGGCATTGAAAGGGCTTGTTCAGAATATATGGAGCAAGATGGACCTAGAGGAGATTGGGACACCTAGGGAGCATGAAGGACAACCTCTAATTCATCTAATCAAAGTCTAAGAAGAGCCCAATTCGTATGGAACAAAGGGTTGATATCCGACCCTATAATAGCCTTGTTAGCCTTGTTTTTCCTAATGTTACAAGGATAAAAAGTCAGCAATTTATGCTTCTAAATAAGGAAGGAAAGTAAATGATGTAAACCTCATGATTGAGATCTGGTCCCGGAAAGCCAAATAGGTTTGAGAAGAGTGTGACACAATGAAAACATGTCCCAAGGCACCAACACTATTGGAATGAAATAGAATGATGCCACAAAGCCAATTAATCTTCAATAACTCAGATTTAGTTCCTTCAAGAACTGAAAAATACAAGAATCACTCTCACATGTTAAAACTGAAAATTTTAAAAGTAATATTCAACAATGGCTCTGAAATTTAGGTTACATGAATTTAAATAGTTCTTGAAAAATTAACCCTAATGGATCTACCTTAGTAGACTGATTTGACCGACTTATAAAACTAACCCAAAAACCTTAAGCAAAAAAACCCATAAACTGATCCAAACAAGCCTCGGATCCAAGCTGGAAACAAAGTTTTAATTAAGCTCAAACAAGCCTTGGGTTGTAGTAGTTAACAAAATAAAATAAAACCTATAATATTAAATTCATATTCTTCCATAAGAAGAAGAGAAGGAAATACAATGTTACAAAACTAATTCAAGACTTATTTAGAGCCTTCCATGCAGCCCATTAATCCTACAAACATAAGAAAAATGTAGCCACCAATGTTGTTTCCTAGTTGTAGTAGGATTCTTTTGTTTTCTTTGTTGTCCTAACCTTATGGCCCAAATAAGGTTGGATTGGGCTCCTCTTGCACATGGATAAGATGTACTCTAGCCTCCTCTTTATACTCCAATGGACCCTTCAAATCTGACTTCGTCGAAACCTTTTAAACCAATGCATTCAATATATCAATTTTCAACTCATTTGAACATCATTTAGTTTAGGTTCCAAATTCAGGTTTTAAATGGTCTGATTCGCGTCAGTTTCGCGTCCATATATCAAATCAATTCGGAATTGAATCAAACTTGACATAAATTTGGTTTTTTGGCATGAATTCCCTCTATATATCAAATTTTAGACCATTTGAAAGTCGTTTGGTTTAGGGTCCTATTTGGGGTCTAAAGGGGTTTGTTACATTCGTCAATTGAAAGTCTATGTGATTTGTGGTCAGTTTTCAATCCTTAGTGTCTTCTTACTTTACTGTCATTAGCTCAGGATTTCATGTATTCTGATGAGGTATTATGACAAAAGAAGAGAAGGATTCAAAAGGACAGGTGGTATCAAAGGGAGAGAGAAAAAAAGAATCCAAGCGTCTATCCAGCATTCAATACCCAGCAAGCTTCAGAAAGAGAGGAGAAAAAATGTTCCAATGTTGATATACAAAATAGAACGGCTGCTACCAATGTGAACCTTGTGGTCACGCAACCCACACGCAAAGACACCAATTCCTAAAAAGCCAATTAAATCAGGTTTGATAGAAGTGTTACAGAAAGATAACTTGTACCTAGACACCAGCACTATTGAAAACGGAAACTCCCACCCAACGAATATTGATTCACGAACAAGAAGTATAAGGATGACGCCACGAAGCCAGTTGTTCTTTGATAAGTTGTTTTCAGTTCTTTAGATAACCAAGGAAGGGAGATCGTTTGCTTTGGTTTTCAATTTCAAGTCTGATACATAACGTTTTTGTGTTAGTATATCAAACCTTATTGTAAATTACTCAAACTTTATATTCTGGCTATTTGGGTTGATATCGCACTATATCTAAAATATTAGCTCAATTGGACATCATTTACTTTAGGTTCAAGATTCGGACTTAACTCGTCGTAAACGAGTCTATTTTGCGTCAACTTTTGAAATTCACTTTCTTTCTGTTGTTCTCTTTTCTTGTAGTTTATTTTCAACATATCCAACATATTTGGGTGTTGTTTCATCATTTTTGCATATTTCATTTCTATTTTTATTCAAGTCTTCAATTTCGTTCAAATTTCGGATAGATTCGCTTACTACTCGCGAGACTATCATCGCAGTTTTGTTTTGCTTGTTTTCTGGTTTTTATTGCTTTTTGAGTCATATATACATATTTCAATTGCGCTGCCAAGTTGGTTCTATTTGGTCTTGGTACTATCATGTCAGATCAAAACAACACACCACCCCCTCTTGATGTACAACTTCAATTCCAAATGCAAGCCATGACGAAAATGATGGAAAGAATGAATTTCATGATGGGGAATGTGTGTGACAGACTTGAGAAGGTGGGGAAAACATGGTAACGTGGCTCGAACATGTAATCAAGACGTGAGAAAAGTTGGGGATGAACCGAAATCAAACAATGACAGTGGGGCTGAAAGGCCAAGGTGGGCTGATTATGAGGAGGACGTTGATGATATTGGTGATGGTAGTTTTAAGGATGAGATCATAGGCCATCAGGAAGGTTTTCGGCAGCCTAGAAACCGAAGGGATTTCAGGTATTTTGATGAGGTGTTATGACAAAAGAAAAGGCGGATTCAAAAGGAGAGGTGGTATCAAACGGAAAGAAATAACGAGATTAGTGTTGTAAAAAAAAATTCAATAGTCTATCCTGTATTCTAGGGGAGATGAAGCAAGAACTTGATGTGTTAACAGCAGCAGTCAATGCCCAGCAAGCTTCTGATAGAGAGGAGAAAAAATGCTGCAATGATGATATACAAAATAGAACGGCTACTACTTTCATCCAAAGTTGTTGGCGATGATTGTTGGCCAGAAAAGAACTCTAAAGGCTTCAAAAAGAGGCTAAGGAATTGTCCATTCAACTTGTTGGTGATTAAAGGATGAATCATCTTGAAGAGAGAGGGAATGATACGATCCAGGTAAGGTCAAATTCAGATTTTGATGTAAAATGTGCAACTATCTAGTTATAGGGAAACAATCATAATTCTCAATCTGACCGTTGGATCGGGCTGCAATGTTACATGGAGTCTCTTGTTATGCTGTCCTACCTTGGGTTAAAATCTCATATCAATCGAAGTTCGGTAAGGCATCGAAATACGGGTCAACAGAGGCTGTACAAATTTTGTTATTTACTTCCTTTTGACTTGTGGACTTCCTATTTGGCTAGGATTCTTTTCCTAAAAGGATGCGGCAGCTTATTTTGGAAATCTTCTAATTCTACGAAGATCTTTAATGGCCTGCAATATAGTTTCCAAGTGTTGCAAGGATTCATAATTGTTTAGGAATCCTTTTCTTACAAGGATTCTTTATTCATCCTAGCTACAAAAAAGTAAAAAAGACTTCAGAATAAATTCTATGATATGGTTCACCCTTGTGATACGACCCAAGTAAGGTCAGATTCGTATTTTGGCGTAAAAAGCACAACAGTCCAGGTTTACGGCAATCATTATAATTCTCAATCCGACCGTTAGATCAGGCTAAATGTTACGTGGACTCTCCAGACATGTTTTCCTACTATGGGTTAAAATTTTAGGTCAATCGGATTTCGGGAAGGCACCGAAATACTGGTCAATAGAGGCTTTATGAATTTTGTTATTTACTCTTCCATTTGACTTGTGGACTTCCTATTTGATTAGGATTCTTTTTCTACAAGGATGTGACAGCTGGTTTTGGGAATTTCCTAGTTCCACTAGGATCTTTAATGAGCTGCAGTATAATCTCCAAGTGTGGCAAGGATTCATTAATGTGTCAGAATCCTTTTTTTATAAGGATTCCTTATTTATCCTAGCTACACAAGGAAAGAAAAACTAGTGGTATTTAATGACAAATTAGCTATTTTTATTATTTTCTTTCATATTTGGGCTTAATTAAAACTTTGTTTTGAGCTAGGATCCAAGGCTTGTTTGGATCAGGTTATGGGCTTTTTAGTTTAGGGTTTTTAGGTCAGTTTTGTTTGTGGGTCAGTTCAGCTCACAAGGGTAGATCGATTAGGGTTACTTTTAAGAATTATTTAACCACATGTAACCTAAATTTCGGCAGCTTTGATGATAATTACTTCTAAATTTTTCAGTTTTAACGTGTGAGAGGGATTCTTGCATTCTTCAGTTCTTGAACGAACTGAATCTGACTTATCAAAGATTTACTGGCTTCGTGGCATCATTCTACTCAATCCAATAGTGTTGGTGCCTTGGGGCAGGTTTCCATTGTGTCACACTCCTATCAGACCTATTTCGGCTTTCCGGGATCAGATCTCAATCTTGATTGTGGGTTGCATGACCACGTGATCAGGAGGTTCGCATCATTCTACCTTCAAATCAGATTTCCTAGTCTATTTGGGACTTCTTAATGGTGACAAATCTGATTCTAGCATATTTAGGATGGTAATTTTTGGATTTTTATTATTTTCTTCTTAGTCTTTGAGTTATTATTACTTATTTGGGTCAATTGTAAGTGGGCTTCATATAAGTCAACCTAAGGGGGGTCCATTAGGGTTTATTTAAGTCTAGAGTTAGTATAAATAAAGGCTTACCAGACATGTAAGGGAGACAATTCAGATTAATAAAACTTCTTGTTTGCCGCACTTTGTGTGTGTTTGTTGGTGAGATAATCTCCTTTCCATGGTTCTCTAATGAACTGAAAAATGACTTATCAAAGAACAACTAGGTTCATGACGTCATCCTTATACTTCTCGTTTGGGAATCAATATTCGTTAGGTGGGGGTTTTTGTTTTGAATAGTGTTGGTGCCTAAGTACAAGTTATCTTTATGTTACACTCCTATCAAACCTGATTTCCTTGGCTTTCCGGGAATTGGTGTCTTTGCGTGTGGGTTGCGTGACCACGTGATCACGAGGTTCTCCCTAAAAAACAAATCAGCAATGCTAGTTGCATCATCAGTTTTATGACATAGAATGAAGTGTGCCATCTTTGAAATCCTATCAACAACTATAAAGATTGAATCCCTACCATGTTTTGACCTAGGTGAACCTAAGATGAAGTCCATTGAAATGTCTACCCATGGTTCCTTTGGCACAAGCAAAGGGGTGTATACAAGTCATGTGGTTGAGTCCTAGACTTTGTTTTCCTACAAGTTATGCATTTATCACATATACGTTGCATATCTTTTTTCATTTTATGCTAATAAAAATGTTCATGCAACACAACCAAAGTCTTAACAACACCAAAATGCCCCATTAACCAGCCCTCATGTGCTTCACGTACAAGCAATTCACGCATAAAACTTGATGGAACACACAAACGACTCTCTTTAAACAAATATCCATCAAGTCTATAGAACTTCCCAAAAGCCAAAGTTTTACAAGCATTGTAAACATTAGCAAAATCACTATCATCCTTGTACAATTCTTTTATGTGTTCAAATCCTAGAAGTCTAGCACCCAAAGTAGATAAAAGAACATACCTGCACGAAAATCTATTTGCCACAATGTTTTTTTTTCCTTATACTTGATCACACACGGAAAGGTTTCAATAAATTCAATCCATTTGGCATGTCTCCTACTAAACTTACCTTGCCCTTTCAAGTGCTTTAATGATTCATGATCAGAATGCATCACAAACTCCTTGGGCCATATGTAATGCTACCACGTCTCTAAAGTGCTTACCAAGGCATAAAGCTATTTGTCATATGTAGGGTAATTCAAGGCTGCCCCATTAAGTTTTCCGCTGAAATACGTAATGGGCCTCCTATCCTACATTAAACAACTTTTATACCTATACCTGAAGCATCACATTCAACTTCAAAAGCTCTCATAAAGTCTGGCAAAGCTAAAACAGGTGTCATACAAAGTTTATCTTTCAACAAATTAAAAGTTTTATCATGTTCATCATTCTATTTAAGTCCAATAGACTTATTCACAATTTCAGTTAAAGGTGCTGCAATAGTACTAAAATCCTTCACAAACCTTCTATAAAAACTAGCAAGTTCATGAAACCTTCATACCTCACTTACTGATTTTGGTGTAGGCCAATCCCGGATGGCCTTAACTTTCTCCCTATCCATCTCGATACTCTGCGCAGTTACGACTTAGCCAAGAAACACAATTTTCTCCATGCAAAAGGTACAATTCTTAAGATTAGCTTATTATTGCTCACTACACAATACACTAAGTACGTTACGCAAATGATCAAGATGCTCATTTAAGTTCTTGCTAAAGATCAAAATATCATAAAAAAAACACAACAACAAACTTACCTATAAACGCACGCAATACATGATTCATTGAAAACATAAACGTATCAGGCATATTTGTCAGTTGAAATGGCATTACTACCTATTCATACAAACCATGCTTAGTTTGAAATACAGTTTTCCACTCATCACCTTCTTTGATACGATCCAGGTAAAGTCAAATTTGGATTTTGATGTAAAATGTGCAACTATCCAGTTTTACGGCAACAATCATAATTCTCTATCCAATCGTTGGATCGGGATGATATTTTACGAGAAGTCTCCTGACATGGTTTCCTACCTTAGATTCAAATTTCAGGTCAATTGGAGTTCAGGAAGGCACCACAATACTGGTCAACAAAGGCTGTATGAATTTTATTATTTACTTCCTTTTGACTTGTGGACTTCCTAGTTAGCTAGAATTCTTTTCCTAAAAGGATGTGGTAGCTTGTTTTGGAAATCTCCTAGTTCTACAAAGATCTTTAATGGGTTGCACCATAGTTTTCAATTGTGGCAAGAATTTATAAATGTTTTCAGAATCCTTTCCTTACAAGGATTCCTTATTCATCCTAGCTACAACAAGGAAAGAAGACTTCAGAATTAATTCTACCTTCAGATCATATTTCCTAGTCTATTTAGGACTTCTAAATGGTGACAAATATGATTCTAGCATATTTAGGATAATAATTTTTGAATTTTTATTATTTTCTTCTTAGCCTTTGGGTTATTATTACTTATTTTGGTCAATTATAAGTGGGCCTCATATAACTCCACCTAAGGGGGTCCATTAGGGTTTATTTAAGTCTACAGTTTGTATAAATAAAGGCATAACCATACATGTAAGTTAGACAATTCAGATTAATAAAACTTTTTATTTGCCGCACTTTATGTGTTTGTGTTGGTGATATAATCTTCCTTCAATGGTTCTCTAAAGAACTGAAAATGACTTATCGAAGAACAACTAGCTTCATGGCCTTATCCTTATACTTTTCGATGAGGATCAGCCAAACACCAAGCGTAATTATGCCAACAACCCATTAGAGGTGCCAATTGGGTCAATTACAAGAGCTAGGGTAAAGAAACTTAAAGAAGCATTGAATGGGCTTGTTCAGAACATATGGAGCAAAATGGATATAGAGGGGCTTGAGACATTTAAGGAGAACGAAGGACAGCCTTTAAGTCATCTAATTCAGGTCTAAGAAGAGCCCAATTCGTGTGGAACAAGGGGCTGATGTGTCTGGCCCAATACCAGCCTTGTTAGGCTTGTTTTTTCCCTAATGCTATAAGGATAGAAAGTCAGCAATTTATTCTCCTAATTAAGTAAGGAAGTTGGCCACATCTTATTCCTAAAGAGGGGAGGATTATTTAATGCTTTTCCTAACTTAGGATGGAAAGTAATTAAATCAGCAACAAAGGAGGAAATTTGTTTTCTTATTTGTCCAAGTTAAACAAGGATATCCAAGCTAATCAAGGACATCAAAGGGGGCAGCAACACAAATTTTTCAAATCAAATTTCTCCTAGTTTATTTGGAACTTCATAAGGGTGACAAATCTGATTCTAGCATATTTAGCATGATAATTTTTGGATTTTTATTATTTTCTTCTTAGTGTTTGAGTTATTATTATTATTTGGGTCAATTGTAAGTGGGCTTCATTCCACCTAAGAGGGGTCCATTAGGGTTTCTTTAAGTCTAGAGTCAGTATACATAAAGGCATACCAACACTGTACACACAAAGTGCGGCAAATAAGAACTTTTATTAATTTGAATTTTGCGTAACTTACATGTCTGGTTATACCTTTATTTATACTGACTCTAGACTTAAATAAACCCTAATAGACCCCTCTGAGGTAGACTTATATGAGGCCACTTATAATTGACCCAAATAAGTAATAATAACCCAAAGACTAAGAGGAAAATAATAAAAATCTGAAAATTACTATCCTAAATATGCTAGAATCAAATTTGTCACCATTAAGAAGTCCCAAATAGACTAGAAAATCTGATATGAAGGTATGATTAATTCTGAAGTCTTCTTGTTATAGCTAGGATGAAAAAGAAATCCTTGTAAGAAAAGGATTCTGATTATAGGCTGCCGAAAACCTTTCCAATGGCCTATGGTCTCATCCTTAAAACCACCATCACCAATATCAGCAACGTCCTCCTCAAAATCCATATAATAAGCCCACCTTGGTTTTCGGGCCCACTGCCATTGTTTGATTTCGGTTCATCCCCAACTTTTCTCACGTCTTGATTACATGTTCTAGCCATGTTACCATGTTTTCCCACCTTCTCAAGTCTGTCACACACGTTCCCCATCACCAAATTCATTCTTTCCATCATCTTCGTCATGGCTTGCATTTGAAATTTAAGTTCTACATTGGGAGGGGGTGGTGTGCTGTTTTGATTCTGACATGATAGTACCTGCAAAAATTGGTTAGTGGTAAAAACAAAAAAATCCTCACATTGCTTGTGTTTCGCTCAAATACTCTTAATATCCTCACACACTCACACCTCTCGTCTCACCTTCTTGCGGAACTAAAAATCAAGCAAAAAACTACGATGATAGTCTCGCGAGTAGCAAGCAAACTATCCAAAATATGAGCGAAACTGAAGAATCGAATGAAGTATGCAATATGATGAAACAGCACCCCAACATGTTAGATATGTTGTAAATATACTATAAGAAATGAAAACAACAGAAACAAGAAGAGTTGTCATAAAAACAGACCCGTTTACGATAAGTTAAAGTCTGAATCTAGAACCTAAGGTCAACGATGTCTGATTGAGTAAAATTTGAGATATAGTGCAATTTAAACCCAAGTAGATAGAATATGAAATTTGAGCAATTTAAAATAAGGTTTGATATGCTAACGGAAAAATATTAAGAATCAGACCTGATTACACCCGAATTTGAAAACCTAAGAAAAAAATATCCAATTTACCCTAAAATTGGGACCCCAGAAATCAGATTATAAAAGTTTAACAAATTCCAAGTTGATTTGAACCAATTTCCCTTTATTTAGGCAGAAGCAAAGAACTGTCTTTTGGAAAACCCCACCCAACGAATATTAATTCGCGAACGAGAAGTATAAGAATGATGCCACGAAATAGTTGTTCTTCAATAAGTCGTTTCAATTCTATAGAAAACTGAGGGAGAATATCTCACCACTCTAAACTAAGGCAAAAGATGTTTATTAATCTGAAAATTTCGTAGCCTCCCATATGTTTGGTTATGGCTTTATTTATACTGACTCTAAACGCTAATGTGCTTGGTTTCCACCCCTATATGGGACTTATTTGAGATCACTTACAATTGACCCAAATAAGTAATAATAAACAAAAGACTAAGAAAAATAATAATTAATATCCTATAGATGCTAGAATCAGATTTGCCACCCCTAAGAAGTCCCAAATAAACTAGGAAATCTGATATGAATGTGGAATTAACTTCGCCTTGGTTTCCTTATTTTGCATGGACAATTAATGAAGAAAATCTTCCTCTTTTATACCTGCCAATTTAGTTTCCTTCCTAGAAACCAGTATGTCATTAAATAGCATTAGCCCTTCTTTCCTTGTGTAGCTAGTATGAATAAGGAATTCTTGTAAGAAAAGAATTCTGAAACATTAATGAATCCTTACCACACTTGGAAACTATGTTGCAAAAGTCTGAATATGACATTTCTGGGTGAGATCGCTCCATAAGAAAACCACCTCAAAATCAATTAAAATTTCATTTCCTGTCTACTCAGGGTGAGATCGCTACATATATTAAATATAGGCTTATTTCATGTCGTTTGCATGAGGTTTTAATTTCAGGTTCAATTGTGCCTTAGAAACACAACTCTTAATGGTTATAAGCATACCACCTCAGAATCAATTGACGCTTCATATTCTGTCTAGTAGGGGTGAGATCGCAACATATATTAAATTTAGGCTTATTATAATATCATTTGCTTGAGATTTTAATTCGAGGCTCAATTCTATTGCAAACTGATCATATAAGGGGTTTGGGTACCTCGACATAGGAGAACAACCTATATACCGAGATTTGTTATTTGTTTGATATCAGAATACAAAATATTGAATTTGAGGTCATTCCGATATCGTTTGGTCTAGATTTCAATTCTGTCACTTAAAAAAATTGTTTAATTGGTCATATTTGCGTCAAGTTCTAAAACGTGATTAGTATTGTTTGTTTTTATCCAATTTTTTTTTTATTATAATTGGGTTATTTAGGAGTCAAGTAATTTTTTTCGAATATTCGTTTCTGTTTTATTTCGTGTATTTGTTTCATCCACAATTCGTACGAATTTGCATTGCTACTCGCGAAATTGTAATCTTAGTTTTGTTTTATTTTGAGTATATTTATTGATTCTTTAGTCTGAAAATTATAATTGGATCGCACTGCAAAGGCAATTAACTTTGATTTGTTAATTTCAATTTCTAAAGAACCAAAAGAAACAAGTTGTGAGGGAAAAGACGTAGTGAGCTTATTCGAGTGAAAAACCTTGATTTTTGTGTGAAACATGAGAGGTGTGAGGATATATTTTGTGCTACTAACCAAATTTTGCAAAATCAAAGATTGTCTGAAAACAACGAATCAACGACACAAAACACTGACGTCGCTTTTCAATTTACGAGCTATTGGCCAGCAACTTAAGCTCTTGTCTAGGACATACAAGGATCTAAAAGATAAGATGAATTTGATAAGGTAACAGAATAGTGGGCCTGATCGCCGAGGAAATACACTTCGTGGGGTCGTTTAAAATGTCAGATTTGATTTTGAGTTTGTTGATAAAAACGTAGATACGGGTGAAGAAGACCATGATTTTGCATTTGCTGGCCAAAGAATCAGATTAGGACCGAATATGGCTAGGAGGAATGTGAATTTCCATGGTATGGGGAATTATGAAGATGTGGATGGGGACATAAACTCCATTAAACTTAAAATTCCTAACTTTCAAGGTAAAAATACTTTAAAGTGATGTGAACCTCGCGATCACGCAACCCACAAGCAAAGACATCAATTCCCGGAAAGCCAAGTAAATCACGTTTGATAGGAGTGTGACACAAAGATAACTTGTGCCTAGGCACTAGCACTATTGGAAACGAAAAACTACCACCCAACGAATATTGATTCGCGAACGAGAAGTATAAGGATGACGCCACGAAGCCAATTTTTCTACGATAAGTCGTGATGTGAACCTCGCAATCACGTGGTCATGCAACCTACAAGTAAAGATATCAATTCCCGGAAAGCCAAGTGCATCAGGTTTGATAGGAGTGTGATACAAAGATAACTTGTGCCTAGGCACCAGCACTATTGGAAACGGAAACCCCTACCCAACGAATATTGATTCGCAAACGAGAAGTTTATGGATGACCCCACGAAGACAGTTGTTATTCGATAAGTTTCTTTAAAGATCCATGGAAGGGAGATTATCTCACCAACACACACAAAGTGCGGCAAACAAGAAGTTTTATTAATCTGAATTGTCTGACCTTACATGTCTGGTTATGCCCTTATTTATAGTGACTCCAAACTAAAATAAACCCTAATGGACCCCTTATGTGGACTTATATAATGCCCACTTACAATTAAACCCAAATAATATAAAGAAACACTAAACTTTGAAGAAAATAATAATAACAATAATAAATCCGAATTTAATATTCTAAATATGATAGGATCAGGTTTGTTGCCCTTTAGAAGTCCCATATAAGCCAAGAGAATCAAATATGAATGTAGAATTAATTCTAAAATCTTCCTTCCTTGTTGTAGGTAGGATGAATAAGGAATTCTTGTAAGAAAATGATTCTGAAACATTTATGAATCCTTGCCACACTTGAAAACTATGTTGCACCCCTTTAAAGATCGTTATAGAACTAGGAGATTCCCAAAACAAGCTGCCACATCCTTTTAGGAAAAGAATCCTAGCCAACTAGGAAGTCCACAAGTCAAAAGGAAGTAAATAACAAAATTCATACATCCTCTTTTGACCAGTATTGTGGTGCCTTCTCGAACTCTGATTGACCTGAAATTTTAAAATCCAAAAATTACCATCTTAAATATGCTAGAATCAGATTTGTCACCCTTAAAAAGTCCTAAATAAGTTAGGAGAAATCTTATTTGTTTAGGTTGCTGCCCTCTTTAACGTCCTTCATTAGCTTGGATTTCCTTATTTAACTTGGACAAATAAGAAAAGAAATTCCCTCATTTGTTGATTTAATTACTTTCCTTTCTAAGTTAGGAAAAGCATTCTCCCCTCTTTAGGAATAAGATCTGGCCAACTTCCTTAATTAGAAAAATAAATTGCTGACTTTCTATCCTTGTAGCATTGAGGAAAAACAAGCCTAACAAGGCTGGTATTGGGTAGGACACATCAACCTTTTTGTTCGACATGAATTGAGCTCTTCTTGGACCTAAATTAGATGAATTAAAGGTTGTCCTTCATGCTCCTTAAATGTCTCAAGCCCCTATAGGTCTATTTTGCTCCATATGTTATAAACAAGCCCATTCAATGCTTCTTTAAGCTTCTTTGCCCTAGCTCTTGTAATTGTCCCAATTGGAACCTCTAATGGATCGTTGGCATGATTACTGATTGTGCATCAAAAGTATCATTAAGTCTCTTATTTTACATATGTATTTATTGTTTTTTTTTGGGTTTTTTTTATAATAATTGATGTGCTTTTTAGTAATGAAGTTTCTTTTAATGTTTCGATAGGTTTTTGGAGCTTAAATGAATTATTTCAGAAAATTCAACGTCGGAATTCGGAACAAAGAATTGAAGAGAAATTTAGTTGAAGATTGAAGAAAATCTTGGTTCAAATAAGTGCTCCAAATTTGCCCCAAAAATCAATTCTATTCCAATTCTAGAAAAGAATATCATATGATCTATTTCAAGCCCAAACTTGCCTTATGTTGTGTGCAAACTTCAACCATCAAACACTCAAGGTTTTAATGTCAATCTTAGCCCAAATAATAGATACATTTGTATCCTTATTTGATGCTTAAATTCAGCCCCAAATCAGCCCCAAATCAGCCTCAAATCAGCCTCCAAATCAGCCCAAGCACAATCCATGATCCTACATGTCCACACAATAAATAACATTTGATTTATTTGGATAATTCATTGATCCAAGAGGGCAAGCACATGGATGGAAAGCTGGAGGGGACATTGTGACATTATTTTGGGTCAAAAGAAGAAAGAGACAGCTCACAAAGGAGGAAGAAAAACGTGCACCAAAGTGTTCTCCAAGCTGGCCTGATTTGATTTTCCAGAACACCTTTCGGTGTTTTGCCCATAACTTTTGACTCAGATGTCCAAATGAGCTGTTCTTTAATGATCTGGAAAGATAACAGAATGGCCTATAAATATGTCTCTAATAGCCATCTTCAGAGGAGGCTTCTAAGAGGGTCGAATTTCTGTCCAAAGTTAGAGTCAGATTTGTGTCCGAATTTTTACTGCAATTGTGTTGTGTTCTTCTTTATAGATTTCGGTTCTTTAGATTGTAAAACTTATTATTTCAGTTTGATTTAAGTTATTTCATATTTATTAAAGTGTTATTACATATAATCATGGTTGGCTAATCTCCTTCTTGGATCCAAATCAAGGATGATGGTGGTTGAGGTGAGTTCTTTAAGATATGAATGAATCTTAATGTCTATCTTTTCATTTTCTTCATGAATGTTTATTATTGCAAAGAAATTTTAGAAATCATTTAGGTAATGTTATAATCTTGAATTTTTATGCACAAACCTTAGTTTTGGTATAGAGATTGCTTGATTCAATGTCTTACTTAATATGAAAGTACTTGTTCATTCTTAAGCAATAATCAATCTTCATCTTTTTAAACTTCATTGTAATATCTTCCGATCTAATATCACCATCGTTGATATTAGGTTGAGTTATCTTATATATGTTGAAGGAATCACCAATACATCACCATTAAAATTGATTTGGACCAAGACTTACTTTTTTTTGTCATTTAAAATCTATTTACACCTTTTCATCTTTGAAAACAAATCCATCAATTATTTTCAACCAAGTTATTGTTAATTTAATTTCTCTTGAGTTTTTTTTGTTACCTAGCTTAATTTCCAGATCTAGCTCTCTGTGGATATGACCTCGATCTTACCGAGTTAATTGCTACATTGTACACTCGTGCACTTGCGAGTTAAAACAAGCCGAACATAAAAAGCGGTCAAGCAATTTTGGCGCCGTTGCCGGGGAGCTAGCAAGCAAAGGTAACAAATTTATATTTGATTATTGGAAAACAAAAAAAAATACATATAAATAAAAAATCAAATGGCTGGTTTTACCGCCTAAAAAAAAAAAATTTGACCTCAACTTTTCGGATATTGGACTGTGGACTGGACTATTAATTATTGGATTTTGGTTGGTTCAATCATTTTTCTTTTATTGTCTATTCTAGTTAGTTTCTAATATTTATTGTCTTGTTTATTTTATTTTATTTTGTTGTTATTATTTTTCCTATATTTATTGTTTGAAGTGCTTGGCCGGTATTACCGCCTTTTGTTTATTTTATTTTCTTTTGTTGTTTTGTTGTGATTATTTTTCTTATATTTATTGTTTGAAGTGCTTGGCCGGTATTACCGCCTTTTGTTTCGTGCTTGTTATAATTATCTTTTAATGTTTATTGTTGTTAATATTGCTTATTAGTTGGAGAGTGAATTTCTTAATTTGCTGTATTTTTATTTTTGAGCTATTACTTTATCTTTTACGTTTCATTTACTTTTATTTGCAATTTTTTTTCTTTCTTTCCTTTCCTTTCATATTCATATAATTGTTATATTATTTTTCATCATGGCTAATGTTGAAGATGTAGAGGGTGAAGGGAGTGTTCAAGGTAATGGACCTCCACAATTCAATGATCAACCTAATTTTCGAACTCTTAGGGAGTATCTTCACCCGGCTAGACAAAGCACACCTTCGTGTATTATCTTGCCTCTTAACCAACAAGCTTTCAATTTGAAATCGGGCATGATTCAACTTCTTCCCACATTTCACGGTATGGATTCTGAAAATCCATACATACATATTAAGGACTTTGAAGAGGTATGTAATACTTTTATTGATAGAACATGCACCGAGGAAACCATTCGGCTTAAATTGTTCCCATTCTCTCTAAAGGATAAAGCCAAGCTTTGGCTAAACTCCTTGCGTCCTAGGTCTATAGGTACATGGAGAGAAATGCAAGCTGAATTTTTGAAAAAATACTTCCCCACTCATAGGACAACAGCCTTACAACGTCAAATGATGAATTTTTCTTGTAGTCCAAATGAGTCATTTCACCAAGCTTGGGAAAGGTTTAAAGACTTGTTAAATGCATTCCCCCACCATGGTTTTGAGATGTGGAGGTTAGTGAGTTTCTTCTACGACTCTCTTACCGCAGATTTTAAAAAGCTAGTGTCAACCATGTGTAATGGTGAGTTTTATGACAAAGAACCAAGTGAAGCCTTTGATTTCTTTGATCAATTGGCTGAAAACACAAAGCAATGGGAGACTTCTCTCCCACTTCATGTTGAGTCTAGAAACACCATTTCTCATTTAAGTGGGAAGTTCCAATTGAAAGAGACTGATGACCTCAATGCTAGATTAGCCTCATTGGCTAGGAAAGTAGAGTCTCTTGAGATTAAAAAAGTGCATGTCATGAGTGAACAACAAGAGGAAAGTTGTGTTGTTTGTGAGAGCAAAGGGCATAGGACAACTGATTGTCCTACCATTCCAGCCTTCAAGGAAGTGCTATATGGCCAAACTTCTGATTCAAGTAATGTTAGAAAGCCATTTTCAAACCAAGTAGGCAATCCCTACTCTGAGACCTACAATCCTGGATGGAGGAACCACCCAAATTTTGGATGGAGAAATGAGGGCTCTTCAGTACCTCAAACATTTCAACCTCCACCCCAACCATTTCATGCTCCCACACATAACACATACCAACCACCTCATAAGAGATCCCTAGAGGATACTCTTCAACAATTCATGCAAACACAAGGAGGAATCAACAACCAAGCTTACAAATTTCAAGACCAGACCAATAGGACCTTAGATGACATTCGAAGTCAACTAACCAAGTTGACTCAATCACTAAGCATTCAAGAGAAGGGAAAGATTCCAGCTCAACCAATGCCAAATCCTAGAGGTTAGGTACACATGAGTGAATCCTCATCTAGTGAACCTTCAAACCATGAACAAGTCCAAGCCATCACTACCCTTAGAAGTGGAAAGATTGTTGACAAAGCTATAGGTTTTGAGATTCCTAGAGGTATTGTGGAGGAGAAATCTAAGGAAAGTGAAGAGGAAATCAAAACACAAGTGACAAATGAGAGCTTGAGTGACAAAGAAGGTGAGATAAATGAGAAAGAGATGAGTGAGAAAGGAGATGATTCAAGAAAAAATGGAGTCAAAGTGAGTGATTTAGAATTTGTTCCTAGAGCACCATTTCCACAAAGGTTAGGGAAACCTAAACATGATCTTATGAACTCAGAAATCTATGAATTGTTCAAACAAGTGAAAGTCAACATTCCACTCCTTGATGCAATTAAACAAGTCCCATCTTATGCAAAGTTCCTCAAGGACTTATGCACAGTCAAAAGGAGATTGAATGTGAAAGAAAGAGCCTTTCTAACTGAACATGCTAGTGCCATCATCCAGTTTAAGACCCCTCCCAAATACAAAGATCCTGGTTGTCCTACCGTTTCATGCATTATTGGAAGTCATAAGATAGACCAAGCTTTGTTGGATTTAGGAGCAAGTGTGAATTTGATACCCTACACTGTTTACGAACAGTTAGGTTTAGGAGAAATCAAGCCTACTCGAATCACCCTTCAATTAGCTGATAGGTCAATCAAGATTCCCAGGGGTATTGTTGAGGATGTGTTGGTCCAAGTAGATAAATTCTACTTTCCTGTTGATTTTGTAGTGCTAGACACCGCACCAATTCAAGGTTCTAATGCTCCCATCCCAGTCATCTTAGGTAGACCTTTCCTAGCTACATCCAATGCTTTAATCAACTGTAGGAATGGGGTGATGAAATTGTCTTTTGGGAATATGACTGTGGAGATGAACATATTCATTGTTTCCAAACAAATTGGTGAACATGAGGACATTAGAGAGGTGGATTTGATCCAAACAGTTTGTCAAGAACACTTTGAGAGAGAGTGGATCAAGGATCCATTGGAGAGAACTTTAATTCATGATGAAAGATTTTGTTCTTTGGAATGTGTTGATGAGGAAGTAAGAGAACTCGAGACTTATCTAGATCCAATGCCTATTATGTCAATAGGTCAATGGACCCCATCGTTTGAGCCTTTGATTTCACCCCAAGTGAAAGTTGAGGCATCTCTTGTCCAACCTTATAAACCAGAAAGGAAGCCTTTACCAAGTGATCTTAAGTATGCTTTTCTAGGGGAAGATGAATCATATCCTATTGTGATTTCATCAAAACTTAGCATAGAGCAGGAACAAGAACTTTTGAGAGTGGTGAGAAAACACAAGAAAGCAATTGGGTGGACTATTACTGACTTGAAAGGAATTAGCCCTCTTTTATGTACACATAGAATCTATCTTGAAGAAGAGGCTAAATCTGTGAGGCAAATGCAAAGACGATTGAACCCAAACATGAAGGAAGTAGTAAGAGGTGAAGTGCTTAAGCTACTTGATGCAGGTATCATTTACCCCATTGCAAACTCAAAATGGGTTAGTCCAACCCAAGTTGTCCCTAAAAAATCTGGAGTCACGGTAGTGAAGAATGAAAATAATGAGCTAGTACCAACTAGAATCCAAACTGGATGGCGTATGTGCATTGATTATCGTAAGTTGAACATGGTGACTAGGAAGGACCATTTTCCACTTCCATTTTTAGACCAAGTGCTTGAAAGAGTAGCTGGAAGAGCTTTCTATTATTTTCTTGATGGATACTCAGGTTACAACCAAATTGAGATTTCCTTAGAAGACCAAGAAAAAACCACTTTCACTTGTCCTTTTGGTACCTATGCTTATAGAAGAATGCCTTTTGGCTTGTGTAATGCACCAGCCACTTTTCAAAGATGTATGATGAGTATCTTTAGTGACATGGTGGAAAATTTTTTGGAAGTTTTCATGGATGATTTTTCAGTTTATGGGGATTCTTATGAGTTGTGTCTAATGCATTTGGAAAAAGTTCTTGAAAGGTGTGAGGAGAGCAATCTTGTACTCAATTGGGAGAAGTGTCATTTTATGGTGACACATGGCATTGTTTTAGGTCACATTGTCTCTTCAAAAGGGATAGAGGTAGATAAGTCAAAGGTTGAAGTCATTCAAAAATTACCTACCCCTCGAACTGTGAAAGATGTGAGATCCTTTTTAGGACACGCTGGTTTTTACCGAAGATTCATTCATTCTTTTAGTACCATTGCCACACCATTGTGTAACTTGTTGTCACAAGATGTTCAATTTGATTGGACATCAAAATGTCAAGAAGCTTTTGAAAAGCTTAAAGGGTTGTTGACCACTGCACCAATCATGCAAGCTCCTGATTGGTCTTTACCATTTGAACTGATGTGTGATGCTAGTGATTTTGCAGTAGGGGCTGTTTTAGGGCAAAGAAAAGATAAGAAGCCTCATGTCATTTATTATGCTAGCAAAACTTTGAATGATGCTCAATTGAATTACACTACAACTGAAAAAGAACTGTTAGCTGTGGTATTTGCATTGGACAAGTTTCGGTCTTATTTGGTTGGATCTGTTGTTATTGTTTTCACTGATCATGCAGCATTGAAATACTTGCTCACAAAACAAGATGCCAAGCCACGTTTGATTCGATGGATCCTCCTACTCCAAGAGTTTAACCTTGAAATTCGAGATAAAAAGGGAGTAGAGAATGTAGTGGCTGATCATTTGTCCCGTCTTTCAAGCTATGAGACCACAATTGATGAATCTCCAATAAATGAATTCTTTGCTGATGAAAATTTATTTTGTGCAGGTACTGTTTCCTACATTGGCTCTCCATGGTATGCTGACATAGCAAATTACCTAGCCACAAGTTAGATTCCTTCTCATTGGTCTAAACTTGACAAACAAAAATTCTTGCGCAACGTGCGTACCTTTTTTTGGGATGACCCCTACCTATTTAAATACTGCCCTGACCAAATTGTTAGGCGGTGCATCCCTGATCATGAAATTCCAAGTGTAATTAATTTTTGTCATGCATTAGCCTGTGGTGGGCATTTCTCTTCCAAGAAAACCACTGCCAAGATCTTGCAGTGTGGTTTTTATTGGCCCACCATGTTCAAAGATGTCCATGCCTTCTGTGTTGCATGTGACCGATGCCAACAACTAGGTAACCTCACTAGGCGTAACATGATGCCCCTAAACCCCATTTTTGTTTTGGAAATATTTGATTGTTGGGGGATTGATTTCATGGGACCTTTTCCAAGTTCATTTGGTTACCAATTCATCCTTGTAGCTGTTGATTATGTGTCTAAATGGGTGGAGGCCATTGCATCTCGAACCAATGACCATCGAGTTGTGGTCAAATTCTTGAAAGAAAACATTTTCTCTCGTTTTGGCATGCCCCGGGCTATGATTAGTGATGGGGGAAAACATTTTTGTAACAAGCCCGTTGGAATTTTGATGAAAAAATATGGTGTAATTCACAAGGTTAGTACCCCCTATCACCCACAGACTAGTGGCCAAGCTGAGTTGGCAAATAGGGAGATCAAGAACATTTTAGAGAAAACAGTCAATCCAAACCGTAAAGATTGGTCCCTAAGACTAGTTGATGCTTTGTGGGCATATCGCACTGCTTACAAGACCTCTCTAGGAATGTCTCCTTATAGGCTAGTTTATGGAAAGCCTTGTCATCTCCCTGTTGAGATTGAGCACCGTGCATATTGGGCCATCCGGCAATTCAATGATAATGAAAACGAGGTTGGCAAAAATAGAAAGCTTCAATTGGATGAATTAGAGGAGCTGAGAAATGATGCATTTGAAAATGCAAAAATTTCAAAACATAAGATGAAAACTTTGCATGATAAACATATTTTTAGAAAATCCTTTCATGTTGGTCAAAAGGTTCTCTTGTATAATTCACGATTACATCTCTTTCCTGGGAAGTTGAGGACAAAATGGATTGGTCCATTTGTGATTAAATCCATCTCTGAGCATGGTGCATTTGAGGTAGAAAATCCTAAGAATGGAAATGTTTTCAAAGTAAATGGTCATCGATTGAAACCTTATCTTGAAAACGTTGTGGCTGAAGTTGAGACATTGGATCTTGAAGATCCAATACCATTGTAGTATCAGAAGTAATGAGTTTTTATTTTTATTTTTATTTTTATTTCATTTTTATTTATTTTTCGTTCTTCCATCTCTTATATTTTCTTGTTCATGCATTAGGGACAATGCATTATTTTAAGTTGGGGGGTGTGAGGTTCTTTATTTTCAAAAAAAAAAAAAACATCAATGTTTTCTTTTAGTTGTGATATGCAGGTAAAAAAAAAAAAAATCAAGCAAGAAGTCAGCTCATGTCCAATTCAATCAGACATTCATCCTTGAGAACAAAAGGGGAGTAACAGTTTTCTAATCTTTATACCTTTTTTCTCTTTCTTTTTTTTCATTGATGATAATGTAAAACTTAATTTTAGATATTTGATTATGTTGAATGCGTGAGATGACCATGCTTCTTAGAAAAATTTTTTTTTGCATTCGTACGTGAACGAGTCTTGTTTAGGATCAACATTACATTTTTGGATTCCTTATTGTGTTGAACATTGCATGCTTTAATTTGGGATGGATAATATCTTATAAAGCAAGATATAGCATACTTTTTTTTTAAGATTATTGAAGTACATCTTTCCTTGTAAAAGTTGTGTGAGTTGTGTGATTATGCATGAAAGATGAATGTGATGCTTTACTTGTGATTATCCCTTTTGATCTAGTCCTAAACAAGGTTTAAGTGAATAGAGTAATCATTATTACACAAATGTGTACAAAGTTCTATCTACTCCAATGTTTTGAGTTGCTCAGTAACTAGGGGTATTCATCACAAATGTTTATCTTTACGTCAAACGGCAGCTTGAAATATGAGTATGCAAAGCACTTTAAGTTTGTGACTTTGTGAGTAACCGGGTGCATTCATCACAAATGTTTGTATTCGCGTCAAAAGGGAAGTGACCACTTAAAGAAAAAGAATAAATAATATCTTCAAAAAAAAAAGAAAAAAAGAAAAAAAAATACAAATATTTCTCTAGTTTGCTACCTTGTTTGTAGTAGTGAGAAGGGAAGATTACAAGTTGAGTTTTCCCGTGAATCAATTATGTTGGTTGCATGATAAATACGATTGAATTTGGAATTTTGTATGGATGTTTGATTTAGAGAATGTGAGTATGCTTATTTTTCTTTATTTGCTATTGTGTACACTAAATTAAAGATACCAATGTTTGCATGATAGGTCCTTTAAGTGTGATGAGTCGAGCCTAATTATGTTGTTATTATTCTTTTTATTTCAAAGGTTTATGTTTTGTTTTGCTTGAGGACTAGCAAAATCTAAGTTGGGGGGTGTGATTGTGCATCAAAAGTATCATTAAGTCTCTTATTTTACATATGTATTTATTGTTTTTATTTGGGTTTTTTATAATAATTGATGTGCTTTTTAGTAATGAAGTTTCTTTTAATGTTTCGATAGGTTTTTGGAGCTTAAATGAATTATTTCAGAAAATTCAACGTCGAAATTCGGAACAAAGAATTGAAGAGAAATTTAGTTGAAGATTGAAGAAAATCTTGGTTCAAATAAGTGCTCCAAATTTGCCCCAAAAATCAATTCTATTCCAATTCTAGAAAAGAATATCATATGATCTATTTCAAGCCCAAACTTGCCTTATGTTGTGTGCAAACTTCAACCATCAAACACTCAAGGTTTTAATGTCAATCTTAGCCCAAATAATAGATACATTTGTATCCTTATTTGATGCTTAAATTCAGCCCCAAATCAGCCTCAAATCAGCCTCCAAATCAGCCCAAGCACAATCCATGATCCTACATGTCCACACAATAAATAACATTTGATTTATTTGGATAATTCATTGATCCAAGAGGGCAAGCACATGGATGGAAAGCTGGAGGGGACATTGTGACATTATTTTGGGTCAAAAGAAGAAAGAGACAGCTCACAAAGGAGGAAGAAAAACGTGCACCAAAGTGTTCTCCAAGCTGGCCTGATTTGATTTTCCAGAACACCTTTCGGTGTTTTGCCCATAACTTTTGACTCAGATGTCCAAATGAGCTGTTCTTTAATGATCTGGAAAGATAACAGAATGACCTATAAATATATCTTTAATAGCCATCTTCAGAGGAGGCTTCTAAGAGGGTCGAATTGCTGTCCAAAGTTAGAGTCAGATTTGTGTCCGAATTTTTACTGAATTGTGTTGTGTTCTTCTTTATAGATTTTGGTTCTTTAGATTGTAAAACTTATTATTTCAGTTTGATTTAAGTTATTTCATATTTATTAAAGTGTTATTACATATAATCATGGTTGGCTAATCTCCTTCTTGGATCCAAATCAAGGATGATGGTGGTTGAGGTGAGTTCTTTAAGATATGAATGAATCTTAATGTCTATCTTTTCATTTTCTTCATGAATGTTTATTATTGCAAAGAAATTTTAGAAATCATTTAGGTAATGTTATAATCTTGAATTTTTATGCACAAACCTTAGTTTTGGTATAGAGATTGCTTGATTCAATGTCTTACTTAATATGAAAGTACTTGTTCATTCTTAAGCAATAATCAATCTTCATCTTTTTAAACTTCATTGTAATATCTTCCGATCTAATATCACCATCGTTGATATTAGGTTGAGTTATCTTATATATGTTGAAGGAATCACCAATACATCACCATTAAAATTGATTTGGACCAAGACTTACTTTTTTTTGTCATTTAAAATCTATTTACACCTTTTCATCTTTGAAAACAAATCCATCAATTATTTTCAACCAAGTTATTGTTAATTTAATTTCTCTTGAGTTTTTTTTGTTACCTAGCTTAATTTCCAGATCTAGCTCTCTGTGGATATGACCTCGATCTTACCGAGTTAATTGCTACATTGTACACTCGTGCACTTGCGAGTTAAAACAAGCCGAACATAAAAAGCGGTCAAGCAATTACGCTTAGTGTTGGGCTGATCCTCATCATCCCTTCTCTCTTCAAAAGGATTCGAACTCGAATCATCACCTACATCAAACATAGTAAAATCAGAAACATTAAAGGTAGCACTAACACCATACTCACCTGGAAGATCAACTTTATAAGCATTGTCATTGATCCTCTCAAGGATCTGAAATGACTCATCTCCTCATGGTTGTAGCTTTGATTTCCTATGGGCTAGAAATCTCTCCTTGTGCATATGCACCCACCTTTTATTAGCTTTGGTTGCATACACACGGTTTCTCTTTTCAATTTGTTGTCGCACACTCTCATAGAGTGTCTTCACCACCTGCGCTTTACGATTACTATCCAAACTAACCCTTTCATCAACATGCAAAGAGATCAAATCCATGGGAGTTAAAGGGTTAAGGATATACACAATTTCAAATGGTGAAAATTCAATGGTAAAATGCACACTAAGATTATATGCAAACTCTATAAATGGCAAACAATCTTCCCAATTTTTAAGTTATTTTGAATGACACCACACAAAAGTTGTGTTAAGGTCCTGTTGCGATGTCGCGGTCGCACAAATTAATTACCCTAGCTTAAAACACACAAGATAGTATAGAGCAAGCAAGGGGTCGATCCCACGAGGAAGTTTCAAGTCAGATTTTTATGTTGTACGTTATGTAATTGGGGGGATTTGGTTTGTGATTATCTAAACTATGGCAGCAATTAAACTAGCAAACAAAATCAATTAAAACCGAAACTTATCAAGAAAACAAACCTTGGTCGCAAGCACACATCCACCAACGAAAATTAGAACCGATCCTTGAAACAAAAATTGCAGTTTATGTTCTGAAATTTTATCTTTTCTTAACGTTGATTAATTAACGGATCCGTCGTATAACTAATCCTAACCAACAAACAATCAAAGTGTCCGCACTAATGATTCAATTTAATGGTAGCTTTAAGAACTAGATAATTTCATCAAGATTAACATACAAGCTGTCCGCAGCTTGTGTCACTTTGTTCAAATGTTCTCCCTAAGTTCAATAACGTAGTTCCACCACAATTATCAAGCTTAGTTGCTTCACAAGTTCATATATCACAAATCCGGTTTTGATATTAAACTTAGCAATAGATTGTTCACAACAATAACTTAGAGTCCGCTCTAGCAATCATCAACAACAATCATAGGAAATATGCATAGGAAAACAATCATACTCATTTATAACATAAACTGAAAATAAAAGGAAGAATAAATCTCATGGTTCTTGAAATCCGAAGGTTTGTTGTGTCCTTGCAACCAAGAAAAGAGCTTAGCCTTGCATAACTATTGAACAACTACTTCTAAAGAATGAAAAGAGCATGATTTTTGGGTTTGTAGAGGAGAGAATTTGTGTTTATTCTCTGCTGGCTGCTGCCTCCTTCTGCTCTCCCTCTTTTCTGCTGGCTGCTGCCTCCTTCTCTCTTTCTTTTTATATGCTAAGAAACCCTAGTCTCTATTTTACAAAATAATCCTTCCTTGAGTTGGCAGTTACATTTAAGTACTTCAATAACTATTTTTCCTAAAAGGAGATATAGCCTTGCATGAAATCTTCAAGCTCTAACTTAGAGGAGCTAAATTGCTGATATAAAAACTTGGATGTCTGTTTAGATGCTTCGGAATGTAATTTGGACTTGTTTCTTCATGAAACCTGTTTGCTGGCAGAATTCAGTTGTCATCTTTGAAAAATCATATCTCCCTCATATGACATCATTTTTGGCTGAAATTTGGAGCGTTGATAGGTCTTTAAGTCAGGAATCCACGAAAATTGAGTTTACATTAATTGGACTTCTGTAGCTCCAGATATTAAATTTTGAATGGCCAACAGTCAACACTGGAAGAATGCGAGACTTGACTTTGCAGGATGTGATTTCCATGATCTTTCTCTTTTTATTTTTCTTGCATTACATTTCCAGAAAGGTATGGATGTTAGCTTTTTAGTTCCACTAAAATCACTTCATTTCGATCTCTAGAACTCACGCTCTGCACAAAACATTGACTGAACATCAAATCTACCAATTACCTCCAATTTACTCCCTTTTGCATCTTTCATCAAAAAGTGCCTTCAAAACATAAAACAAAGAATATCAAGGCATTTTATATATATAACATGGACAAAACCTTAGGTAGATGTGGGTGAAACTATCGAATAATATGGTTACATCAAATACCCCCACACTTAGCTCTTGCTCGTCCTCGAGAAAGTATAAATAAAATTAAATTGAAAATAACTATGATCAATCTCTTAATCTCCCATCAATGTCCAAGAATATATGCATTATAAACAAGAATACAATCAAGAATGATAAATAGTATAATTCTCATGAATTCATTTACATGCAAACTTCAAAACTCAATTAATCGTCGAGATTTAAATGAAATCTATGCCATGCCAAAGTGATAGGTCCTCTCATTGATATACGCTCCAACACTCACGTGTTTAAGGCTTATATGTTTAAATCTCTCAAATTCAATCAATGAATATGTTCTACCATAAGCTTGCTCTTCAAATCGTCAGCGAAAACTGAGTCACTGTGGAACGAGAAATCATATTTCAAAATTGAGTCACAGCTAACGGATGGAATCGACACCGAATACTAATTCACGATAGACGCATGAAATCAAGAGAGAAAACAGAGTCATCATTGACGCATGTAATCGTCAGAGAAAACTACATCACTACTAACCAGAAATTATCAGCGAAAACATTGTCGCTGAAGACCTTTAAATGACAACTGAAATCTGAGTGACAGATGACGTATGGATCCTGAGCACGACCTACGCATCAAATTGAGAGCAAAAATAGATTCATGGCTACCGCATGGAATTGTCACACACACTTTGCCACTGCTGATCCAGAAATCGTCAGCGAAAACTCCATCACTGTAGAACGAGAAATTATCTTTGAAAATTGAGTCACCACTAACGGATGGAATCGACACCGAATACTAATTCACGATTGACGTATGAAATCAAGAGAGAAAACAGAGATATCATTGACGCATGGAATCGTCAGTGAAAACTACATCACTACTAACCAGAAATCATCAACGAAAACATTGTCGCTGAAGATCTTTAAATCACAACTGAAATCTGAGTGATAGATGACGTATGGAATCTAGAGCTCGTCCTACGCATCAAATCAATAGCAAAAATAGGTTCATGGCTAACACATGGAATTGTCAAACACATTCTACCAATGTTGATCCAGAAATCGTCAGCGAAAACTGAGTCATTATGGAACGAGAAATCATCTTTCAAAATTAAGTCACGGCTGACGGATGGAATCGACAACAAATACCAATTCGCAATTGACGCATGAAATCAAGAGAGAAAACAGAGTCATCGTTGACGCATGGAATTGTCAGTGAGAATTGCATCACTTTTAACCAGAAATCGTCAGCGAAAACATAGACCCTGCAGACCTTGAAATCACAACTGAAATCTGAGTGAGAGATGACGTATGGAATCCAGAGCATGACCTGTGCATCAAATTGATAGCAAAAATAGATTCATGGCTACCGCATGGAATTGTTACACACACTCTGCCACTGCTGATCAAGAAATCGTCAGCGAAAACTGAGTCATTGTAGAACGAGAAATCATTTTTGAAAATAGAGTCGCGGCTGACGGATGGAATCGACACCGAATTCTAATTCACGTTTGATGCATGAAATTGATAGAGAAAAGAGTCATCGTTGATGCATGGAATCGTCAGTGAAAACTACATCACTACTAACCAGAAATCGTCAGCGAAAACTACATCACTACTAACCAGAAATTGTCAGCGAAAACATAGACCCTTCAGACCTTGAAATCACAACTGAAATCTAAGTGACAGCTGACGTCTGGAATCCACAGCACGACCAACGCATCAAATCGATAGCAAAAATAGATTCATGGCTAACACACGCAATTATCAAACACACTCTACCAATGCTGATCCAGAAATCGAAGCAAAAACTGAGTCACTATAGAACGTGAAATCAACTTTGAACATTGAGTCACGCCTGACAGATGGAATAGACAGCGAAAACTAATTCACTGTTGATGCATGAAATCAATAGGGAAAACAGAGTCATCGTTGACGCATGGAATCGTCAGTGAAAACTGCGTCACTACACACCAGAAATCATCAGCGAAAGCATAGTCGTTACAGACCTTGAAATCATAAGTGAAATCTGAGTGACAACTGACGTATGGAATCGACAACACGATCTACGCATCAAATCGTTAGGAAAAATAGATTCATGACTAACGCATGGAATTGTCAAACACACTATGCCAATGCTACTCCAGAAATCATCAGCGAAAACTAAGTCACTCTAGAACGAGAAATTATCTTTGCAAATTGAGTCACGGCTGACGGATGGAATCGACAGCGAATACTAATTCATGATTGATGCATGAAATCAATAGAGAAAACAGAGTCATTGTTGACGCATGGAATCGTCTGTGAAAAATGCATCACTACTGACCAGAAATCATCAGCGAAAAAATAGTCTCTATAGACCATGAAATCGCAACTGAAATATGAGTGACAGCTGACGTATGGAACCGACAGCACGACCTACGCATCAAATCGACAGGAAAAATAGATTCATAGCTAACGCATGGAAGTGTCAAACACACTATGCCACTGCTGATCCAAAAATCATTAGCGAAAACTGAGTCCCTGTAGAATGAGAAATCAACTTTGAAAATTGAGTCATGGGGTGACGGATGGAATTGACAGCGAATAATAATTCACGATTCACGTATGAAATCAATAGAGAAAACAGATTCATCATTAACGCATGGAATCGTCTGTGAAAACTGCGTCACTACTGACCAGAAATCGTCAGCGAAAACATAGTCGCTGTAGCCTTAAAATCGCAACTGAAATCTAAGTGACAGCTGATGTATGGAGTCGACAGCACGACCTACGCATCAAATCGATAGGAAAAATAGATTCATGGCTATCGCATGGAATTTTCAAACACACTATGCCAATACTGATTCAGAAATCGTTAGCGAAAACTGATTCACTGTAGAACGAGAAATCAACTTTGAAAATTGAGTCACGGCTGACGGATGGAATCGACAGCGAATACTAATTCACGATTGATGCATGAAATCAATAAAGAAAACAGAGTCATCGTTGACGCATGGAATCGTTAGTGGGCTTCCTTTTGAAGATGCATAGTAGCTGCTTCTTCACACTCTACTCTACTAAATAAAATAAAAGAGTGAATTTTCACAAGAGGTAGGGTCAATAGTTTATGAAATTAATATGTCACAACTGACCAGAAATCATGAGCGAAACAATAGTCCCTGTAGACCTTGAAATCGCAGCTGAAATCTGAGTGACAGCTGACGTATGGAGTCTACAGCACGACCTACGCATCAAATCGATAGGAAAAATAGATTCATGGCTATCGCATGGAATTGTCAAACACACTATGCCAATGTCGATCCAAAAATCGTCAGCGAAAACTGAGTCACTGTAGAACAAGAAATCATTTTTGAAAATTGAGTCACAGCTGACAGATGGAATCGACAACGAATACTAATTCACGAGTGACACAAGATATCAATAGTAAAAGAGTCATTGTTGACGCATGGAATCGTCAGTGCTTACTTCGTCACAATTGACCTGAAATCGTTAGCGAAAAAATAATCCCTCTAGACCTTGAAATCACAACAGAAATCTGAGTGACAGCTGACGTATGGAATCGACAGCACGACCTACGCATCAAATCGATAGGAAAAATAGATTAATGGCTAACGCATGGAATTGTCACTATGCCAATACCGATCCAAAATCATCAGTGAAAACGGAGTCACTATAAAACGAGAAATCAACTTTCAAAATTGAGTCACGGTTGATAGATGGAATCGATAGCGAATATTAATTCACAATCGACGCATGAAATCAATATAGAAAACAGAGTCATCATTGACGCATGGAATCATCTGTGAAAACTGCGTCACTACTAACTAGAAATCGTCAGCGAAAACATAGTCGATGTAGCCTTGAAATCGCAACAGAAATCAGAGTGACAGTTGACGTATGGAATCAACATCACGACCTACGCATCAAATCGATAGGAAAAATAGATTCATGGCTAACGCATGGAAGTGTCAAAGACACTATGCCACTGCTGATCAAGAAATCATCAGCGAAAACTGAGTCACTATAGAACGAGAAATCATCTTTGAAAATTGAGTCACGACTGAGAGATGGAATCGACAGCGAATACTAATTTACAATCGACGCATGAAATCAATATAGAAAATAGAGTCATCGTTGACGCATGGAATCATCTGTGAAACCTGCGTCACTACTGACTAGAAATCGTCAGCGGAAACATAGTCGCTATAGCCTTGAAATCGCAACAGAAATCACAGTGACAGTTGACGTATGGAATCAACAGCACGACCTACGCATCAAATCGATAGGAAAAATATATTCATGGCTAACGCATGGAAGTGTCAAAGACTCGCAACGAATACTAATTCTCGAATGAAGAAAGAAATCAATAGAGTAAATAGAGTCATCGTTGAGGCATGGAATCGTCATTTATTTCTTCGTCACAATTGACTAGAAATTGTTAGCGAAAAAATAGTCCATATAGACTTTGAAATCGCAACAGAAATTTGAGTGACAGCTGACGTATGGAATCGACAGCACGACCTATGCATCAAATCGAAACCAAAAATAGATTCATGGCTAACGCATGGAATTGTCAACCACACTCCCAATGCTGATCCAGAAATCATCAGCGAAAACTGAGTCACTATAGAACGAGAAATTATCTTTGAAAATTGAGTCACAGCTGACTGATGGAATCGACACAGAATACTAATTCACGATTAACAAATGAAATCAATAGAGAAAACAGAGTCATCGTTGACGCATGGAATCGTTTGTGAAAACTGCGTCACTACTGACCGGAAATCGTCAGCGAAAACATAGTTGCTAGAGACCTTGAAATCACAACTGAAATCTGAGTGACAACTAACGCATGGAATCGACAGCACGACCTACGCATCAAATCGATAGGAAAAATAGATTCATGGCTAACGCATGGAATTGTCAAACACACTCTCCCAATGCTGATCTAGAAATCGTCAGCGAAAACTGAGTCACTATAGAAGGAGAAATCATTTTTGAAAATTCAGTCACAGCTGACGGATGGAATTGACAGCGAATACTAATTCACGATTGACACATGAAATCAATAGACAAAACAGAGTCATCGTTGACGCATGGAATCCTCTGTGAAAACTGCATCACTACATACCAGAAATCGTCACCGAAAACATAGTCGCTGCAGACCTTGAAATCACAAATGAAATTTGAGTCACAGCTAACGTGTGGAATCGACAGCACGACCTACGCATCAAATCTATAGCAAAAATAGATTCATGGTTAGCGCATGGAATTATCACACACACTCTCCCAATGCTGATCCAGAAATCGTCAGCGAAAACTGAGTCACTGTAGAACGAGAATCATCTTTGAAAATTGAGTCACGGCTGACTGATGGAATCGACAGCGAATACTAATTCACGATTAACAAATGAAACCAATAGAGAAAACAGAGTCAACGTTGACGCTTGGAATCGTCTGTGAAAACTGCGTCACTACAGACCAGAAATCGTTAGCGAAAACATAGTTGCTAGAGACCTTGAAATCACAACTGAAATCTGAGTGACAACTAACGCATGGAATCGACAGCACGACCTACGCATCAAATCAAAACCAAAAATAGATTCATGGCTAACGCATGGAATTGTCAACCACACTCTCCCAATGCTGATCCAGAAATCGTCAGCGAAAACTAAGTCACTGTAGAACAATAAATCATCTTTGAAAATTGAGTCACAGCTGACGGATGGAATCGACAACGAATACTAATTCACAATTGACGCATGAAATCAATAGAGAAAACAGAGTCATCATTGACGCATTGAATCGTTTGTGAAAACTGCTTCACTACTGATCGAAAATCATCAGCGAAAACATAGTCGCTGGAGACCTTGAAATCAAAACTGAAATCTGAGTGACAGCTAACATATGGAATTAACAACACGACCTACGCATCAAATCAAAACCAAAAATAGATTCATGGCTAACGCATGGAATTGTCAAACACACTCTCCCAACAAAAAACTGAGTCAGTATAGAACGAGAAATTATCTTTGAAAATTGAGTCACGAGTGACGGATGGAATCGACAGCGAATACTAATTCACGATTCACAAATGAAATCTATAGAGAAAATAGAGTCATCAGTGACGCTTGTAATCACCAGTGAATCTGCGACACTAATATCAAGAAATCATCAGCGAAAACATAGTCACTGCAGACCTTGAAATCACAACAGAAATTTGAGTGACAACTGACTTATGGAATCGACAGCACGACCTACGTATCAAATTGATACCAAAAATAGATCCATGGCTAACGCATGGAATTGTCAAACACACTCTCCTAATGCTGATCCAGAAATCGTCCGCAAAAACTGAGTCACTGTAGAACGAGAAATGATCTTTGAAAATTGAGGCACAGCTGACGGATGGAATCGACAACGAATACTAATTCACGATTGACGCATGAAATCAATAGAGAAAACAGAGTCATCGTTGATGCATGGAATCGTCTGTGAAAAATGCGTCACTACTGACCGAAAATCGTCAACGAAAACATAGTCGCTGCAGACCTTGAAATCACAACAGAAATTTGAGTGACAACTAACATATGGAATCGACAGCACGACCTACGCATCAAATTGATACCAAAAATAAATCCATGGCTAACGCATGGAATTGTCAAACACACTCTCCTAATGCTGAACCAGAAATCGTCAGCGAAAACTAAGTCACTATTGAACGAGAAATCATCTTTGAAAATTGAGTCACGAGTGACGGATGGAATCGACAGCGAATACTAATTCACGATTGACACATGAAATCAATAGACAAAACAGAGTCATCGTTGACGCATGGAATCGTCAGCGAAAACATAGTCGCTGCAGACCTTGAAATCACAAAAGAAATCTGAGTCACAGCTGACGTGTGGAATCGACAGCACGACCTATGCATCAAATCTATAGCAAAAATAGATTCATGGCTAGCGCATGGAATTGTCACACACACTCTGCCAATGCTGATCCAGAAATCGTCAGCAAACACTGAGTCACTATATAACGAGAAATCATCTTTGAAAATTGAGTCACGGCTGACGGATGGAATCGACAACGAATACTAATCCACGATTAACAAATGAAATAAATAGAGAAAACAGAGTCATCGTTGACGCATGGAATCGTGTGTGAAAACTGTGTCACTACTGACCGGAAATCGTCAGCGAAAACATAGTCGCTGCAGACCTTGAAATCACAACTGAAATCTGAGTGACATCTAACGAATGGAATCGATAGCACATCCTACGCATCAAATCGATACCAAAAATAAATTGATGGCTAATGCATGGAATTGTCAAACACACTCTCCCAATATTGATCGAGAAATCGTCAGCGAAAACTGAGTCACTGTAGAACGAGAAATCATCTTTGAAAATTGAGTCACGAGTGACAGATGGAATCGACAACGAATACTAATTCACGATTCACAAATGAAATCAATAGAGAAAACAGAGCCATCGATGACGCATGTAATCGCTAGTGAAACTGCGTCACTAATAACCAGAAATCGTCAGCAAAAACATAGTCGCTACAGACCTTGAAATCACAACTAAAATCTGAGTGACAGCTGAAGTATGGAATCGACAGCACGACTTATGCATCAAATCGATACCAAAAATAGATTTATGGCTAATGCATGGAATTGTCAAACACACTCTCCCAATGTTGATCCACAAATCGTCAGCGAAAACTGAGTCACTGCAGAACGAGAAATCATATTTGAAATTTGAGTCACGGCTGACGGATGGAATCGACAGCGAAAAATAATTCCTGTTTGACGCATGACATCAATAGAGAAAACGGAGTCATCGTTGATGCATGGAATCGTCAGTGAAAACTACATCAGTACTAACCAGAAATCGTCAGCGAAAACATAGACCTTGCAGACCTTGAAATCACAACTAAAATCTGAGTGACAGATGACGTATGGAATCCAGAGCACGACCTACGCATCAAATTGATAGCAAAAATTGATTCATGGCTACCGCATGGAATTGTCACATACACTCTGCCACTGGTGATCCAAAAATCATCAGTGAAAACTGAGTCATTGTAGAACGAGAAATTATCTTTGAAAATGGAGTCACGGCTGACGAATGGAATCGACACCGAATTCTAATTCACGTTTGATGCATGAAATCGATAGAGAAAACAGAGTCATCGTTGGCGCATGTAATCGTCAGTGATTACTGCGTCACTACTGACCAGAAATCGTCAGCGAAAACATTGTCCCTATAGACCTTGAAATCGCAAATGAAATCTGAGTGGCAGCTGACGTATGGAATCGACAGCACGACCTACGCATCAAATCGACAGGAAAAATAGATTCATGGCTAAAGCATGGAATTGTCACACACACTCTGCCACTGCTGAACCAGAAATCGTCAGCAAAAATGGAGTCACTGTAGAACGAGAAATCATCTTTGAAAATTGAGTCACGACTGACGTATGGAATCGACAACGAATACTAATTCAATATTAACAAATGAAATTGTAAACACCCAAAAGAAAATATATATATATATATAATTGATGACTCAGTTTTTGCTACCGATTTCTGGATCGGCAGCGACGCAGTTTTCGTTGCCGATTTCTGCATCGACAGCGACGCAGTTTTTTTTTTTTTAAAAAATAATTAACTTAAGGAGCTAGGAGGGAGGGGTAAAACCGGTTTTACATAGACCAAAACAAGGATAAGAACACATCTAAACCAACCCCCAAACAACCCACCTCATTTGATGGGGAGTATAAATACAAGGAGGAGAGAGAGGATGATCCATCCTCTTCCCAAACAGCAGCTGCATGTCGTTCTTCCCTTCCTCTTTCACAAGAGAAACCTAAACCAAACCAGTAAAGATGAGACCTTGAGAGAAAGATGAGACCTTGAGAGAAGATTGGACAGCTGCCTAGAGGGAAAGGAAAAAGAGGGCTGGAAAACATGAGAGGAAGAAAAAGGAGGAGAACCAGCAGGAGAAGAGAAAGAATAGTGTCAAACCTTCCCCAAACTTAGTTAGATTCGAAAGGTATGGGTCATGAAACTCCCTTCCTCTTCTCCTTAAGACCAGAAATGAAAATGAAGAAGAAAACCCTAAGAAAATTGACATAAGACCTAAGCTAGTTGTGAAGGAAACTGAAATTAACTAGGAGGACAAGGAAACATAAATGAAATGAAGCCAATTTCAGAACATCTAATAAAGAAAAATGAATAAAATGGAAATAACAAATCATGGTAGAGGGCTGGCTTTAACTATGGGGTTGGCCAGCATGCATGTGTGTGTTCTGTTGGGATTTGTTGAAGGATTATGTGATGAAATTGATGGTTTCAATGTGTGTGTTCTACTGGAATTTATTGAAAGATTATATGTTGTAATTGATGGTTTTCAATGTGTGTGTTCTGCTGGGATTTTGTTGAAGGATTATTTGCTGAAATTGATGGTTTCAATGTGTGTGTTTCTGCTGGAACTTAGTGACAGTGTATATGCTGGAGTTGTTACAACATGTGTGGTGTGTGCATGCCAAAATGTGTGTTGTGCAGCGAAATTGTGATTCGCTGCCGAAACTGAGTTGTCTGCAGCGAATTTATGATTCGCTGCCGAAACTGAGTCTTCTGCAGCGAATTAGCATTCGCTGCTGAATTGTGTGTTGCGCAGCAAAATTGTGATTCGCTGCCGAAACTGTGTCGGCTGCAGCGAATTAGCATTCGCTGTCGAAACAGTCTTCTACAACGAATTAGCATTCGCTGCCGAATTGTGTGTTGGGCAGCGAAACTGTGATTCGTTGCCGAAACTGTGTCGGCTGCAGCGAGTTAGCATTCACTGCTGAAATTGAGTTGTCTGCAGCGAATTTATGATTCGCTGCCGAAACTGAGTCTTCTGCAGTGAATTAGCAGTCGCTACCGAATTGTGTGTTCGGCAGCGAATTGTGATTCGCTGCCAAAACTGTGTCGTCTACACCGAATTAACAATTCGCTGCCGAAACTGTGTCGTCTACAACGAATTAACAATTCGCTGCCGAGTGGCGTTCTGCAGCACACTTGCGATTCGCTGCCAAAGTGGAGTTGTCTGCAGCAAATCGCTGCCGAAGTTGAGTTGGCTGCAGCGAAATTGTGATTCGTTGCCGAAACTGAGTTGTCTGCTACGAGTTAGCATTTGGTGCTGAATTGGGCAGCCTGCAGCGAACCAGTTCTGGCTGCCGAATTGGCTGCCTGCAGCGAAACAGTTGTCGCTGCCGAATTTGCTGCCTGCAGCGAACCAGTTGTCGCTGCCGAATTGGCTGCGTGCAGCGAAACAATTTTCGTTGCCGAATTGGCTGCCTGCAGCGAAACAATTGTCGCTGCCGATTCTCGTTGCCGAATTGGCTACCTGTAGCGAAACAGTTCTCGCTGCCGAAGTGGGCAGCCTGCAGCGAACCAGTTCTCGCTGCCGATTTCTACAATAAGCCTCCTAGGCAAAAATGACTTAAATGCTAGTAACAATTTCATGGTATGATGGTGTAAAATGTGGAACACTTGAATGTGAACATATGAACTCTTGAAATAAGTGTGGTGATGAATGTGATTCAAAAATACAAATGTACTGATTTGTGACCATTGATGTCTTAGGTGGTGCGGTCGGGATTGGACCATCGTCAAGACAAGAACAACCCACAGGTGGAACAGGTAGGTAACTTGCGCCTTCCTTTTTCATACGTTGAATAATGAAATACTTTATCATGAATATTACCATATTGCGTTAAAACAGATATTAGATTGTCGTACGCTTAAATGTTGACAAATGGTTACTTAGCTTTAGCTAATGGCATCTGAATGGATGGCCGGGACAAATGAATGATTAGCTTCGGCTAATGGCATCCGAATGGATGACCGGGACGAACGACTGATTAGCTTCGGCTAATGGCATCCGAATGGATGGCCAGGATGAACAACTGATTAGCTTCGGCTAATGGCATCCGAATGGATGGCCGGGACAAATGAATGATTAGCTTCGGCTAATGGCATCCGAATGGATGACCGGGACGAACGATTGATTAGCTTTGGCTAATGGAATCCGAAGTGGATGACCGGGGTGAGTGAACGGTTAACCTCAGCAAATGATGCCTTAAGAGGATAGCCGAGTTTAAGATTATGGTTGATTGCAAAAATTGGTGCATCTATATGTATTACAAGCTGTTTATACCAAGTACATGAAGAAATTATAAATGTTAATGCTTCATTTAACTACCAGATCGTTTAGTTACCATTATTATTATTATTAAGTAATTGCATTCTCTTAAATGTTTTGTACTGCAACAGGGACGTCACACCAATGAGATGTCTAGGAAACCCAAGACACGAGAACCTACTTTTGCAAGGAATCATGTAGATGCATTCTAAATCACAATGTATTTTGTATGAAACAATGTACTGAATGTATAACTTTTATTAGATCCTTTTGTTTAAATTTTTAATGGCTATTAGTACGATAGGAATGCAAACTCATATCTATGTATGTATATTTTTAATATGAACTTCTAATCATGCAACCATAATATTATGTGTTTATGTAAGATTCACTTTTAAATGAACTGTTGATTGTATGAATTGTACTGTGATGATGTGAGGGATCAGGTACACACTCTGCCATTGCTCATCTAGAAATCATCAGCGAAAACTGAGTCACTGTAGAACGAGAAATCATCTTTGAGAATTGAATCACGGCTGACGGATGGAATCGACAGCGAATACTAATTCACGTTTGACGCATGAAATCAATAGAGAAAACAGAGTCATCGTTGACAAATGGAATCGTCAGTGAAAATTGCATCACTACTAACCAGAAATCGTCAGCGAAAATATAGACCCCGCAGACCTTGAAATCACAACTGAAATCTGAGTGACAGCTGACGTATGGAACGACAGCACGACCTACACATCAAATCGACAGGAAAAATAGATTCATAGCTAAAGCATGGAATTGTCAAACACACTCTGCCACTGCTGATCCAGAAATCGTCAGCGAAAACGGAGTCACTGTAGAATGAGAAATCATCTTTGAAAATTGAGTCACGGCTGACGGATGGAATCAACAGCGAATACTAATTCACTATTAACAAATGAAATCAATAGAGAAAACAAAGTCATCGTTGACGCATGGAATCGTTTGTGAAAACTGCATCATTATTGCCCAGAAATTGTCAGCAAAAACAGAGTCGGTGCAGACCTTGAAATCACAACTGAAATTTGAGTGACAGTTGACGTATGGAATCGACAACACGACCTACGCATCAAATCGATAGCAAAAATAGATTCATGGCTAATGCATGGAATTGTCACACACACTCTGCCATTGCTCATCCAGAAATCATCAGCGAAAACTGAGTCACTGTAAAACGAGAAATCATCTTTGAGAATTGAGTCACGACTGATTGATGGAATCGACAGTGAATACTAATTCACGATTGACGCATGAAATCACTATAGAAAACAGAGTCATCGTTGATGCATGGAATAGTCAGTGAAACTGCGTCACTCCTCGCCAGAAATCATCAGCGAAAACATAATCGCTGTAGACCTTGAAATCACAACTGAAATCTGAGTGACAGCTGACGTATGGAATTGACAGCATGACCTACCCATCAAATCGATAGAAAAAATAGATTCATGGCCAAGTATGGAATTGTCAAACACACTCTCCCAATGCTGATCCAGAAATCGTCAGCGAAAACTGGGTCACTGTAGAACGAGAAATCATCTTTGAAAATTGAGTCACGACTCACGAATGGAATCGACAGCAAATACTAATTCATGATTGACGCATAAAATTAATAGAGAAAACAGTGTCGTCGTTGACGCATGGAATCGTCTGTAAAAAATGCGTCACTATTGACCAGAAATCATCAGCGAAAAAATCGTCCTTATATACCTTCAAATCGCAACTGAAATCTGAGTGACCTTTGACGTATGGAATCGACAGCACAACCTACGCATGAAATCGACAGGAAAAAAAGATTCATAGCTAACACTTAGAAGTGTCAAACACACTATGCCAGTGCTGATCCAAAAATCGTCAGCGAAAACTGAGTCACTCCAGAACGAGAAATCATCTTTGAAAATTGAGGCATGGCTGACGGATGGAATCGAAAGTGAATACTAATTCACGGTTTACGTAAGAAATCATTATAGAAAACAGAGTCATCAGTGATGCATGGAATCGTCAGTAAAAAATGCGTCATTATAGACCAGAAATCGTCAACGAAAACAGAGTCACTATAGAGAAAACAGAGTCATTGTTAGCGCATGTAATCGTCAGTGATTACTGCATCACTACTGACCAGAATTCGTCAGCGAAAACATAGTCCCTGTAGACCTTGAAATTGCAACTGAAATCTGAGTGACAACTGACGTATGGAATCGACAACACGACCTACGCATCGAATTAATAGGAAAAATAGATACATCGCTAACGCATGGAAGTGTCAAACACATTATGACAGTGTTGATCCAAAAATCGTCAGCGAAAACTGAATCACTGTAGAACGAGAAATCATCTTTGAAAATAGAGACATGGCTGACGGATGGAATCGACAACATGACCTACACATCAAATCGATAGCAAAAATAGATTCATGGCTAGCGCATGGAATTGTCACACACACTCTGCCAATGCTGATCCAGAAATCGTCAGCGAAAACTGAGTTAGTATAGAACGAGAAATCATCTTTGAAAACCGAGTCACGAGTGACGGATGGAATCGACATCGAATACTAATTCACGATTCACAAATGAAATCAATAGAGAAAACAGAGCCATCGATGACGCATGGAATTGTCCGTGAAAACTGCATCACTACTTACCAGAAATCGTCAGCGAAAACATAGTCGCTCCAAACCTTGAAATCACAACTGAAATCTGAGTGACAGCTGAAGTTTGGAATCGAAAGCACGACTTACGCATCAAATCGATAGCAAAAATAGATTCATGGCTAGCGCATGGAATTGTCAAACACACTCTGCCAATGCTGATCCAGAAATCGTCAGCGAAAACTGAGTCACTATAGAACGAGAAATCATCTTTGAAAATTGAGTCACGGCTGACTGATGGAATCGACAGCGAATACTAATTCATGATTCACAAATGAAATCAATAGAGAAAACAGAGTCATCGTTGACGCTTGGAATCGTCTGTGAAAACTGCGTCAGTATTGACCAGAAATCGTCAGCAAAACCATAGTCGCTGCAGACTTTGAAATCACAACTGAAATCTGAGTGACAGCTGAGGTATGGAATCAACAGCACGACCTACGCATCAAATCGATAGAAAAAATACATTCATGGCTAACGCATGGAATTGTCACACACACTCTGCCAATGCTGATCCAGAAATCGTCAGCGAAAACTGAGTCACTGTAGAACGAGAAATCATCTTTGAAAATTGAGTCACGGCTGACTGATGGAATCGACAGCGAATACTAATTCATGATTGACGCATGAAATCAATAGAGAAAACAGAGTCGTCGTTGACGCATGGAATCGCTAGTGAAAACTGCGTCACTACTGACCGGAAATCGTCAGCGAAAACATAATAGCTGGAGACCTTGAAATCACAATAGAAACCTCAGTGACAGTTGACGTAATGCATCGACAGCACGACCTACGCATCAAATCGATACAAAAAATAGATTCATGGCTAACGAATGGAATTGTCAAACACACTCGCTCAATGCTTATCCTGAAATCGTCAGCAAAAATTGAGTCACTGTAGAATGAGAAATCATCTATGAAAATTGAGTCACGGCTGACCAATGGAATCGACAGCGAATACTAATTCACGATTAACAAATGAAATCAATAGAGAAAACAGGGTCAACGTTGATGCTTGGAATCGTCTGTGAAAACTACGTCACTACAAATCAGAAATCGTCAGCGAAAACATAATCGCTAGAGACCTTGAAATCACAACTGAAATCTGAGTGACAACTAACGCATGGAATCGACAGCATGACATACGCATCAAATCAAAACCAAAAATAGATTCATGGCTAACGCATGGAATTGTCAACCACACTCTCCCAATGCTGATCCATAAATCGTCAGCGAAAACTAAGTCACTGTAGAACGAGAAATCAACTTTGAAAATTGAGTCACAGCTGACGGATGGAATCGACAATGAATACTAATTCACGATTGACGCATGAAATCAATAGAGAAAACAGAGTCATCGTTGATACATGGAATCGTTTCTGAAAACTGCAGCACTACTTACCAAAAATTGTCAGCGAAAACATAGTCGCTGCAGACCTTGAAATCACAACTGAAATTTGAGTGACAGTTGACGTGTGGAATCGACAGCACGACCTAAACATCAAATCGATAGCAAAAATATATTCATGGCTAACGCATGGAATTGTTAAACAGACTCTCCCAATGCTGATCCAGAAAACGTCAGCGAAAATTGAGTCACTATAGAACGAGAAATCATCTTTGAAAATTGAGTCGCGAGTGACGGATGGAATCGACAGCGAATACTAATTCACGATTCACAAATGAAATCAATGGAGAAAACAGAGTCATCGTTGACGCTTGGAATCGTCTGTGAAAGCTGCGTCAGTACTGACCAGAAATCGTCAGCGAAACCATAGTCGCTGCAGACTTTGAAATCACAACTGAAATCTGAGTGACAGCTGAAGTATGGAATTAACAGCACGACCTACGCATCAAATCGATAGGAAAAATACATTCATGGCTAACGCATGGAATTGTCAAACACACTCTGCCAATGCTGATCCAGAAATCGTAACCAAAAACTGAGTCACTGTAGAACAAGAAATCATTTATGAAAATTGAGTCACGAATGACTGGTGGAATCGACAGCGAATACTAACTCACGATTGACGCATGAAATCAATAGAGAAAACAAAGTCATCGTTGATGCATGGAATCGCTAGTGCAAACTGCGTCACTACTGACCGAAAATCGTCAGCGAAAACGTAGTCGCTGGAGACCTTGAAATCACAATATAAATTTGAGTGACAGGTGATGTATGGCATCGACATCACGACCTACGCATCAATTCGATACAAAAAATAGATTCATGGCTAACGAATGGAATTGTCAAACACACTCGCCCAATGCTTATCCTGAAATCGTCAGCAAAAATTAAGTCACTGTAGAACGAGAAATCATCTTTGAAAATTGAGTCACAGCTGACGGATGGAATCGACAACGAATACTAATTGATGATTGACGCATGAAATCAATAGAGAAAACAGAGTCATCGTTGATGCATGGAATTATCTGTGAAAACTGCATCACTACAAATCAGAAATCGTCAGGGAAAACATAGTCGCTGCAGACCTTGAAATCACGACTGAAATCTAAGTGACAGCTAACGAATTGAATCGACAGCACGACCTACGCATCAAATCGATAGAAAAATAGATTCATGGCTAAGTATGGAATTGTCAAACACACTCTACCAATGTTGATCCAGAAATCGTCAGTGAAAACTGCGTCACTGTAGAACGAGAAATCATCTTTGAAAATTGAGTCACGGCTGACAGAAAGAATGGACAGCAAATACTAATTCACGAATAACAAATGAAATCAATAGTGAAAACTAAGTCACTGTAGAACGAGAAATCATCTATGAAAATTGAGTCAGGGATGACTGATGGAATCGACAGCGAATACTAATTCACGATTCACAAATGAAATCAATAGAGAAAACAGAGTCATCGGTGACGCCTGGAATCACTAGTGAAACTGCTTCACTAATAACCAGAAATCGTCAGCGAAAACATAGTCGCTGGATACCTTGAAATCACAAAAGAAATCTGAGTGACAGCTGACGTATGGAATCGACAGCACGACCTACGCATCAAATCGATACAAACAAAAGATTCATGGCTAACGAATGGAATTGTCAAACACACTCGCCCAATGCTTATCCTGAAATCGTCAGCAAAAACTGAGTCACTGTCGAACGAGAAATCATCTTTGAAAATTGAGTCACAGCTGACGGATGGAATCGACAGCGAATACTAATTGACGATGGATGCATGAAATCACTAGAGAAAACAGAGTCATCGTTGACGCTTGGAATCGTCTGTGAAAACTGCGTCACTACAAATCAGAAATCGTCAGCAAAAACATAGTCGCTAGAGACCTTGAAATCACAACTGAAATCTGAGTGACAACTAACGCATGGAATCGACAGCATGACCTACGCATCAAATCGAAACCAAAAATAGATTCATGGCTAACGCATGGAATTCTCAAACAGGTCCTAATGCTGATCCAGAAAACGTCAGCGAAAATTGAGTCACTATAGAACAAGAAATCATCTTTGAAAATTGAGTCACTATAGAACGAGAAATCATCTTTGAAAATTGAGTCGCGAGTGACGGATGGAATCGACAACGAATACTAATTCACGATTCACAAATGAAATCAATAGAGAAAACAGAGTCATCATTGACGCATGGAATCGTCTATGAAAACTGTGTCACTAATAACAAGAAATCATCAGCGAAAACATAGTCACTGTAGACCTTGAAATCACAACTGAAATCTGAGTGACAGCTAACGTCTGGAATCACCAGCATGACTTACGAATAAAATCGATAGCAAAAATAAATTGATGGCTAAGTATGGAATTATCAAACACACTCTGCCAATGCTGATCCAGAAATCAACACCAAAAACTGAGTCACTGTAGAACGAGAAATCATCTTTGAAAATTGAGTCACGGTTGATGGAAGGAATCGACAGCGAATACTAACTCACGATTAACTAATGAAATCAATAGTGCAAACTGAGTCACTGTAGAACGAGAAATCATCTATGAAAATTGAGTCACGGATGACTGATGGAATCGACATCGAAGACTAATTCACGATTAACGAATGAAATCAATCGAAAAAACAGAGTCATCGTTGACGCATGGAATCGTCTGTGAAAACTACGTCACTACAGACCAGAAATCGTCAGCAAAAACAGAGTCGGTGCAGACCTTGAAATCACAACTGATATCTGAGTGACAGCTGGCGTATGGAATCGACAGCACGACCTACGCATCAAATTCATAGGAAAAATAGATTCATCGCTAACACATGCAATTGTCAAACACACTACGCCTCTGCTGATCCATAAATCATCAGCGAAACAAAGTCCCTGTAGAATGAGAAATCATCTTTGAAAATTGAGTCGTGCTTGACTGATGGAATCGACAACGAATATTAATTCATGATTCACAAATGAAATCATCGTTGACGCATGGAATCGTTTGTGTAAACTGCGTCACTAGAGACCAGAAATCGTCAGCGAAAACATAGTCGCTGCAGACCTTGAAATCACAACTGAAATTTGAGTGACAACTGACGTGTGGAATCGACAGCACGACCTAGCCATCAAATCGATAGAAAAAATAGATTGATGGCTAAGTATGGAATTGTCAAACACACTCTGCCAATGCTGCTCCAGAAATCATCACCAAAAACTGAGTCACTGTAGAACAAGAAATCATCTTTGAAAATTGAGTCACGGCTGATGGATGGAATCGACAGCGAATACGAAGTCACGATTAACAAATGAAATCAATAGTGAAAACTGAGTCACTGTAGAACAAGAAATTATCTATGAAAATTGAGTCACTGATGACTGATGGAATCCACAGTGAATACTAATTCACGATTAACAAATGAAATCAATAGAAAAAACAGAGTCATCATTGACGCATGGAATCGTTTGTGAAAACTGCGTCACTAGAGTCCAGAAATCGTCAGCGAAAACATAGTCGCTGCAGACCTTGAAATCACAACTGAAATTTGAGTGACAACTGACGTGTGGAATCGACAGCACGACCTAGCCATCAAATCGATAGAAAAAATAGATTGATGGCTTAGTATGGAATTGTCACACACACTCTGCCAATGCTGATCCAGAAATCGTCACCAAAAACTGAGTCACTGTAGAACGAGAAATCATCTTTGAAAATTGAGACACGGCTGATGGATGGAATCGACAGCGAATACTAATTCACGATTAACAAATGAAATCAAAAGTGAAAACTGAGTCACAGTAGAATGAGAAATCATCTTTGAAAATTGAGTCATGCTTAACGGATGGAATCCACAGTGAATTCTAATTCACGATTAACAAATGAAATCAATAGAAAAAACAGAGTCATCGTTGACGCATGGAATCGTTTATGAAAACTGCGTCACTAGAGACCAGAAATCGTCAGCGAAAACATAGTCGCTGCAGACCTTGAAATCACAACAGAAATTTGAGTGACAACTGACGTGTGGAATCGACAGCACGACCTAGGCATCAAATCGATAGAAAAAATAGATTGATGGCTAAGTATGGAATTGTCAAACACACTCTGCCAATGCTGATCCAGAAATCGTCACCAAAAACTGAGTCACTGTAGAACGAGAAATCATCTTTGAAAATTGAGTCACGGCTGATGGATGGAATCGACAGCGAATACTAATTCACGATTAACAAATGAAATCAAAAGTGAAAACTGAGTCACTGTAGAATGAGAAATCATCTTTGAAAAATGAGTCATGCTTAACGGATGGAATCCACAGTGAATACTAATTCAAGATTAACAAATGAAATCAATAGAAAAAACAGAGTCATCGTTGACGTATGGAATCGTTTGTGAAAACTGCGTCACTAAAGACCAGAAATCGTCGGCGAAAACATAGTCGCTGCAGACCTTGAAATCACAACTGAAATTTGAGTGACAACTGACGTGTGGAATCGACAGCACGACCTAGCCATCAAATCGATAGAAAAAATAGATTGATGGCTAAGTATGGAATTGTCACACACACTCTGCCAATGCTGATCCAGAAATCGTCACCAAAAACTGAGTCACTGTAGAACGAGAAATCATCTTTGAAAATTGAGTCACGGCTGATGGATGGAATCGACAGCGAATACTAATTCACGATTAACAAATGAAATCAAAAGTGAAAACTGAGTCACTGTAGAATGAGAAATCATCTTTGAAAATTGAGTCACGGCTGATGGATGGAATCGACAGCGAATACTAATTCACGATTAACAAATGAAATCAAAAGTGAAAACTGAGTCACTGTAGAATGAGAAATCATCTTTGAAAAATGAGTCATGCTTAACGGATGGAATCCACAATGAATACTAATTCACGATTAACAAATGAAATCAATAGAAAAAACAGAGTCATCGTTGACGCATGGAATCGTTTGTGAAAAGTGCGTCACTAGAGACCAGAAATCGTCAGCGAAAACATAGTCGGCGCAGACCTTGAAATCACAACTGAAATTTGAGTAACAACTGACGTGTGGAATCGACAACACGACCTAGCCATCAAATCGATAGAAAAAATAGATTGATGGCTAAGTATGGAATTGTCAAACACACTCTGCCAATGCTGATCCAGAAATCGTCACCAAAAACTGAGTCACTGTAGAACGAGAAATCATCTTTGAAAATTGAGTCACGGCTGATGGATGGAATCGACAGCGAATACTAATTCACGATTAACAAATGAAATCAAAAGTGAAAACTGAGTCACTGTAGAATGAGAAATCATCTTTGAAAAATGAGTCATGCTTAACGGATGGAATCCACAGTGAATACTAATTCAAGATTAACAAATGAAATCAATAGAAAAAACAGAGTCATCGTTGACGCATGGAATCGTTTGTGAAAACTGCGTCACTAGAGACCAGAAATCGTCAGCGAAAACATAGTCGCTGCAGACCTTGAAATCACAACTGAAATTTGAGTGACAACTGACGTGTGGAATCGACAGCACGACCTAGCCATCAAATCGATAGAAAAAATAGATTGATGGCTAAGTATGGAATTGTCAAACACACTGTGCCAATGCTGATCCAGAAATCGTCACCAAAAACTGAGTCACTGTAGAACGAGAAATCATCTTTGAAAATTGAGTCACGGCTGATGGATGGAATCGACAGCGAATACTAATTCACGATTAACAAATGAAATCAAAAGTGAAAACTGAGTCACTGTAGAATGAGAAATCATCTTTGAAAATTGAGTCACGGCTGATGGATGGAATCGACAGCGAATACTAATTCACGATTAACAAATGAAATCAAAAGTGAAAACTGAGTCACTGTAGAATGAGAAATCATCTTTGAGAATTTAGTCATGCTTAACGGATGGAATCCACAGTGAATACTAATTCACGATTAACAAATGAAATCAATAGAAAAAACAGAGTCATCGTTGACGCATGGAATCGTTTGTGAAAATTGCGTCACTAGAGACCAGAAATCGTCAGCAAAAACATAGTTGGCGCAGACCTTGAAATCACAACTGAAATTTGAGTGACAACTGACGTGTGGAATCGACAGCACGACCTAGGCATCAAATCGATAGCAAAAATAGATTGATGGCTTAGTATGGAATTGTCACACACACTCTGCCAATGCTGATCCAGAAATCGTCACCAAAAACTGAGTCACTGTAGAACGAGAAATCATCTTTGAAAATTGAGACACGGCTGATGGATGGAATCGACAGCGAATACTAATTCACGATTAACAAATGAAATCAAAAGTGAAAACTGAGTCACAGTAGAATGAGAAATCATCTTTGAAAATTGAGTCATGCTTAACGGATGGAATCCACAGTGAATTCTAATTCACGATTAACAAATGAAATCAATAGAAAAAACAGAGTCATCGTTGACGCATGGAATCGTTTATGAAAACTGCGTCACTAGAGACCAGAAATCGTCAGCGAAAACATAGTCGCTGCAGACCTTGAAATCACAACAGAAATTTGAGTGACAACTGACGTGTGGAATCGACAGCACGACCTAGGCATCAAATCGATAGAAAAAATAGATTGATGGCTAAGTATGGAATTGTCAAACACACTCTGCCAATGCTGATCCAGAAATCGTCACCAAAAACTGAGTCACTGTAGAACGAGAAATCATCTTTGAAAATTGAGTCACGGCTGATGGATGGAATCGACAGCGAATACTAATTCACGATTAACAAATGAAATCAAAAGTGAAAACTGAGTCACTGTAGAATGAGAAATCATCTTTGAAAAATGAGTCATGCTTAACGGATGGAATCCACAGTGAATACTAATTCAAGATTAACAAATGAAATCAATAGAAAAAACAGAGTCATCGTTGACGCATGGAATCGTTTGTGAAAACTGCGTCACTAGAGACCAGAAATCGTCAGCGAAAACATAGTCGCTGCAGACCTTGAAATCACAACTGAAATTTGAGTGACAACTGACGTGTGGAATCGACAGCACGACCTAGCCATCAAATCGATAGAAAAAATAGATTGATGGCTAAGTATGGAATTGTCAAACACACTCTGCCAATGCTGATCCAGAAATCGTCACCAAAAACTGAGTCACTGTAGAACGAGAAATCATCTTTGAAAATTGAGTCACGGCTGATGGATGGAATCGACAGCGAATACTAATTCACGATTAACAAATGAAATCAAAAGTGAAAACTGAGTCACTGTAGAATGAGAAATCATCTTTGAAAATTGAGTCACGGCTGATGGATGGAATCGACAGCGAATACTAATTCACGATTAACAAATGAAATCAAAAGTGAAAACTGAGTCACTGTAGAATGAGAAATCATCTTTGAGAATTGAGTCATGCTTAACGGATGGAATCCACAGTGAATACTAATTCACGATTAACAAATGAAATCAATAGAAAAAACAGAGTCATCGTTGACGCATGGAATCGTTTGTGAAAATTGCGTCACTAGAGACCAGAAATCGTCAGCGAAAACATAGTCGGCGCAGACCTTGAAATCACAACTGAAATTTGAGTAACAACTGACGTGTGGAATCGACAGCACGACCTAGCCATCAAATCGATAGAAAAAATAGATTGATGGCTAAGTATGGAATTGTCAAACACACTCTGCCAATGCTGATCCAGAAATCGTCACCAAAAACTGAGTCACTGTAGAACGAGAAATCATCTTTGAAAATTGAGTCACGGCTGATGGATGGAATCGACAGCGAATACTAATTCACGATTAACAAATGAAATCAAAAGTGAAAACTGAGTCACTGTAGAATGAGAAATCATCTTTGAAAATTGAGTCACGGCTGATGGATGGAATCGACAGCGAATACTAATTCACGATTAACAAATGAAATCAAAAGTGAAAACTGAGTCACTGTAGAATGAGAAATCATCTTTGAGAATTGAGTCATGCTTAACGGATGGAATCCACAGTGAATACTAATTCACGATTAACAAATGAAATCAATAGAAAAAACAGAGTCATCGTTGACGCATGGAATCGTTTGTGAAAAGTGCGTCACTAGAGACCAGAAATCGTCAGCGAAAACATAGTCGGCGCAGACCTTGAAATCACAACTGAAATTTGAGTAACAACTGACGTGTGGAATCGACAGCACGACCTAGCCATCAAATCGATAGAAAAAATAGATTGATGGCTAAGTATGGAATTGTCAAACACACTCTGCCAATGCTGATCCAGAAATCGTCACCAAAAACTGAGTCACTGTAGAACGAGAAATCATCTTTGAAAATTGAGTCACGGCTGATGGATGGAATCGACAGCGAATACTAATTCACGATTAACAAATGAAATCAAAAGTGAAAACTGAGTCACTGTAGAATGAGAAATCATCTTTGAAAATTGAGTCACGGCTGATGGATGGAATCGACAGCGAATACTAATTCACGATTAACAAATGAAATCAAAAGTGAAAACTGAGTCACTGTAGAATGAGAAATCATCTTTGAGAATTGAGTCATGCTTAACGGATGGAATCCACAGTGAATACTAATTCACGATTAACAAATGAAATCAATAGAAAAAACAGAGTCATCGTTGACGCATGGAATCGTTTGTGAAAATTGTGTCACTAGAGACCAGAAATCGTCAGCGAAAACATAGTCGGCGCAGACCTTGAAATCACAACTGAAATTTGAGTGACAACTGACGTGTGGAATCGACAGCACGACCTAGGCATCAAATCGATAGCAAAAATAGATTGATGGCTTAGTATGGAATTGTCACACACACTCTGCCAATGCTGATCCAGAAATCGTCACCAAAAACTGAGTCACTGTAGAACGAGAAATCATCTTTGAAAATTGAGACACGGCTGATGGATGGAATCGACAGCGAATACTAATTCACGATTAACAAATGAAATCAAAAGTGAAAACTGAGTCACAGTAGAATGAGAAATCATCTTTGAAAATTGAGTCATGCTTAACGGATGGAATCCACAGTGAATTCTAATTCACGATTAACAAATGAAATCAATAGAAAAAACAGAGTCATCGTTGACGCATGGAATCGTTTATGAAAACTGCGTCACTAGAGACCAGAAATCGTCAGCGAAAACATAGTCGCTGCAGACCTTGAAATCACAACAGAAATTTGAGTGACAACTGACGTGTGGAATCGACAGCACGACCTAGGCATCAAATCGATAGAAAAAATAGATTGATGGCTAAGTATGGAATTGTCAAACACACTCTGCCAATGCTGATCCAGAAATCGTCACCAAAAACTGAGTCACTGTAGAACGAGAAATCATCTTTGAAAATTGAGTCACGGCTGATGGATGGAATCGACAGCGAATACTAATTCACGATTAACAAATGAAATCAAAAGTGAAAACTGAGTCACTGTAGAATGAGAAATCATCTTTGAAAAATGAGTCATGCTTAACGGATGGAATCCACAGTGAATACTAATTCAAGATTAACAAATGAAATCAATAGAAAAAACAGAGTCATCGTTGACGCATGGAATCGTTTGTGAAAACTGCGTCACTAGAGACCAGAAATCGTCAGCGAAAACATAGTCGCTGCAGACCTTGAAATCACAACTGAAATTTGAGTGACAACTGACGTGTGGAATCGACAGCACGACCTAGCCATCAAATCGATAGAAAAAATAGATTGATGGCTAAGTATGGAATTGTCAAACACACTGTGCCAATGCTGATCCAGAAATCGTCACCAAAAACTGAGTCACTGTAGAACGAGAAATCATCTTTGAAAATTGAGTCACGGCTGATGGATGGAATCGACAGCGAATACTAATTCACGATTAACAAATGAAATCAAAAGTGAAAACTGAGTCACTGTAGAATGAGAAATCATCTTTGAAAATTGAGTCACGGCTGATGGATGGAATCGACAGCGAATACTAATTCACGATTAACAAATGAAATCAAAAGTGAAAACTGAGTCACTGTAGAATGAGAAATCATCTTTGAAAAATGAGTCATGCTTAACGGATGGAATCCACAATGAATACTAATTCACGATTAACAAATGAAATCAATAGAAAAAACAGAGTCATCGTTGACGCATGGAATCGTTTGTGAAAAGTGCGTCACTAGAGACCAGAAATCGTCAGCGAAAACATAGTCGGCGCAGACCTTGAAATCACAACTGAAATTTGAGTAACAACTGACGTGTGGAATCGACAGCACGACCTAGCCATCAAATCGATAGAAAAAATAGATTGATGGCTAAGTATGGAATTGTCAAACACACTCTGCCAATGCTGATCCAGAAATCGTCACCAAAAACTGAGTCATTGTAGAACGAGAAATCATCTTTGAAAATTGAGTCACGGCTGATGGATGGAATCGACAGCGAATACTAATTCACGATTAACAAATGAAATCAAAAGTGAAAACTGAGTCACTGTAGAATGAGAAATCATCTTTGAAAATTGAGTCACGGCTGATGGATGGAATCGACAGCGAATACTAATTCACGATTAACAAATGAAATCAAAAGTGAAAACTGAGTCACTGTAGAATGAGAAATCATCTTTGAGAATTGAGTCATGCTTAACGGATGGAATCCACAGTGAATACTAATTCACGATTAACAAATGAAATCAATAGAAAAAACAGAGTCATCGTTGACGCATGGAATCGTTTGTGAAAATTGTGTCACTAGAGACCAGAAATCGTCAGCGAAAACATAGTCGGCGCAGACCTTGAAATCACAACTGAAATTTGAGTGACAACTGACGTGTGGAATCGACAGCACGACCTAGGCATCAAATCGATAGCAAAAATAGATTGATGGCTTAGTATGGAATTGTCACACACACTCTGCCAATGCTGATCCAGAAATCGTCACCAAAAACTGAGTCACTGTAGAACGAGAAATCATCTTTGAAAATTGAGACACGGCTGATGGATGGAATCGACAGCGAATACTAATTCACGATTAACAAATGAAATCAAAAGTGAAAACTGAGTCACAGTAGAATGAGAAATCATCTTTGAAAATTGAGTCATGCTTAACGGATGGAATCCACAGTGAATTCTAATTCACGATTAACAAATGAAATCAATAGAAAAAACAGAGTCATCGTTGACGCATGGAATCGTTTATGAAAACTGCGTCACTAGAGACCAGAAATCGTCAGCGAAAACATAGTCGCTGCAGACCTTGAAATCACAACAGAAATTTGAGTGACAACTGACGTGTGGAATCGACAGCACGACCTAGGCATCAAATCGATAGAAAAAATAGATTGATGGCTAAGTATGGAATTGTCAAACACACTCTGCCAATGCTGATCCAGAAATCGTCACCAAAAACTGAGTCACTGTAGAACGAGAAATCATCTTTGAAAATTGAGTCACGGCTGATGGATGGAATCGACAGCGAATACTAATTCACGATTAACAAATGAAATCAAAAGTGAAAACTGAGTCACTGTAGAATGAGAAATCATCTTTGAAAAATGAGTCATGCTTAACGGATGGAATCCACAGTGAATACTAATTCAAGATTAACAAATGAAATCAATAGAAAAAACAGAGTCATCGTTGACGCATGGAATCGTTTGTGAAAACTGCGTCACTAGAGACCAGAAATCGTCAGCGAAAACATAGTCGCTGCAGACCTTGAAATCACAACTGAAATTTGAGTGACAACTGACGTGTGGAATCGACAGCACGACCTAGCCATCAAATCGATAGAAAAAATAGATTGATGGCTAAGTATGGAATTGTCAAACACACTCTGCCAATGCTGATCCAGAAATCGTCACCAAAAACTGAGTCACTGTAGAACGAGAAATCATCTTTGAAAATTGAGTCACGGCTGATGGATGGAATCGACAGCGAATACTAATTCACGATTAACAAATGAAATCAAAAGTGAAAACTGAGTCACTGTAGAATGAGAAATCATCTTTGAAAATTGAGTCACGGCTGATGGATGGAATCGACAGCGAATACTAATTCACGATTAACAAATGAAATCAAAAGTGAAAACTGAGTCACTGTAGAATGAGAAATCATCTTTGAAAAATGAGTCATGCTTAACGGATGGAATCCACAATGAATACTAATTCACGATTAACAAATGAAATCAATAGAAAAAACAGAGTCATCGTTGACGCATGGAATCGTTTGTGAAAAGTGCGTCACTAGAGACCAGAAATCGTCAGCGAAAACATAGTCGGCGCAGACCTTGAAATCACAACTGAAATTTGAGTAACAACTGACGTGTGGAATCGACAGCACGACCTAGCCATCAAATCGATAGAAAAAATAGATTGATGGCTAAGTATGGAATTGTCAAACACACTCTGCCAATGCTGATCCAGAAATCGTCACCAAAAACTGAGTCACTGTAGAACGAGAAATCATCTTTGAAAATTGAGTCACGGCTGATGGATGGAATCGACAGCGAATACTAATTCACGATTAACAAATGAAATCAAAAGTGAAAACTGAGTCACTGTAGAATGAGAAATCATCTTTGAAAATTGAGTCACGGTTGATGGATGGAATCGACAGCGAATACTAATTCACGATTAACAAATGAAATCAAAAGTGAAAACTGAGTCACTGTAGAATGAGAAATCATCTTTGAAAAATGAGTCATGCTTAACGGATGGAATCCACAATGAATACTAATTCACGATTAACAAATGAAATCAATAGAAAAAACAGAGTCATCGTTGACGCATGGAATCGTTTGTGAAAAGTGCGTCACTAGAGACCAGAAATCGTCAGCGAAAACATAGTCGGCGCAGACCTTGAAATCACAACTGAAATTTGAGTAACAACTGACGTGTGGAATCGACAGCACGACCTAGCCATCAAATCGATAGAAAAAATAGATTGATGGCTAAGTATGGAATTGTCAAACACACTCTGCCAATGCTGATCCAGAAATCGTCACCAAAAACTGAGTCACTGTAGAACGAGAAATCATCTTTGAAAATTGAGTCACGGCTGATGGATGGAATCGACAGCGAATACTAATTCACGATTAACAAATGAAATCAAAAGTGAAAACTGAGTCACTGTAGAATGAGAAATTATCTTTGAAAAATGAGTCATGCTTAACGGATGGAATCCACAGTGAATACTAATTCAAGATTAACAAATGAAATCAATAGAAAAAACAGAGTCATCGTTGACGCATGGAATCGTTTGTGAAAACTGCGTCACTAGAGACCAGAAATCGTCAGCGAAAACATAGTCGCTGCAGACCTTGAAATCACAACTGAAATTTGAGTGACAACTGACGTGTGGAATCGACAGCACGACCTAGCCATCAAATCGATAGAAAAAATAGATTGATGGCTAAGTATGGAATTGTCAAACACACTCTACCAATGCTGATCCAGAAATCGTCACCAAAAACTGAGTCACTGTAGAACAAGAAATCATCTTTGAAAATTGAGTCACGGCTGATGGATGGAATCGACAGCGAATACTAATTCACGATTAACAAATGAAATCAAAAGTGAAAACTGAGTCACTGTAGAATGAGAAATCATCTTTGAAAAATGAGTCATGCTTAACGGATGGAATCCACAGTGAATACTAATTCAAGATTAACAAATGAAATCAATAGAAAAAACAGAGTCATCGTTGACGCATGGAATCGTTTGTGAAAACTGCGTCACTAGAGACCAGAAATCGTCAGCGAAAACATAGTCGCTGCAGACCTTGAAATCACAACTGAAATTTGAGTGACAACTGACGTGTGGAATCGACAGCACGACCTAGCCATCAAATCGATAGAAAAAATAGATTGATGGCTAGGTATGGAATTGTCAAACACACTCTGCCAATGCTGATCCAGAAATCGTCACCAAAAACTGAGTCACTGTAGAACGAGAAATCATCTTTGAAAATTGAGACACGGCTGATGGATGGAATCGACAGCGAATACTAATTCACGATTAACAAATGAAATCAAAAGTGAAAACTGAGTCACAGTAGAATGAGAAATCATCTTTGAAAATTGAGTCACGGCTGATGGATGGAATCGACAGCGAATACTAATTCACGATTAACAAATGAAATCAAAAGTGAAAACTGAGTCACTGTAGAATGAGAAATCATCTTTGAAAATTGAGTCACGGCTGATGGATGGAATCGACAGCGAATACTAATTCACGATTAACAAATGAAATCAAAAGTGAAAACTGAGTCACTGTAGAATGAGAAATCATCTTTGAAAAATGAGTCATGCTTAACGGATGGAATCCACAATGAATACTAATTCACGATTAACAAATGAAATCAATAGAAAAAACAGAGTCATCGTTGACGCATGGAATCGTTTGTGAAAAGTGCGTCACTAGAGACCAGAAATCGTCAGCGAAAACATAGTCGGCGCAGACCTTGAAATCACAACTGAAATTTGAGTAACAACTGACGTGTGGAATCGACAGCACGACCTAGCCATCAAATCGATAGAAAAAATACATTGATGGCTAAGTATGGAATTGTCAAACACACTCTGCCAATGCTGATCCAGAAATCGTCACCAAAAACTGAGTCACTGTAGAACGAGAAATCATCTTTGAAAATTGAGTCACGGCTGATGGATGGAATCGACAGCGAATACTAATTCACGATTAACAAATGAAATCAAAAGTGAAAACTGAGTCACTGTAGAATGAGAAATCATCTTTGAAAAATGAGTCATGCTTAACGGATGGAATCCACAGTGAATACTAATTCAAGATTAACAAATGAAATCAATAGAAAAAACAGAGTCATCGTTGACGCATGGAATCGTTTGTGAAAACTGCGTCACTAGAGACCAGAAATCGTCAGCGGAAACATAGTCGCTGCAGACCTTGAAATCACAACTGAAATTTGAGTGACAACTGACGTGTGGAATCGACAGCACGACCTAGCCATCAAATCGATAGAAAAAATAGATTGATGGCTAAGTATGGAATTGTCAAACACACTCTGCCAATGCTGATCCAGAAATCGTCACCAAAAACTGAGTCACTGTAGAACGAGAAATCATCTTTGAAAATTGAGACACGGCTGATGGATGGAATCGACAGCGAATACTAATTCACGATTAACAAATGAAATCAAAAGTGAAAACTGAGTCACAGTAGAATGAGAAATCATCTTTGAAAATTGAGTCACGGCTGATGGATGGAATCGACAGCGAATACTAATTCACGATTAACAAATGAAATCAAAAGTGAAAACTGAGTCACTGTAGAATGAGAAATCATCTTTGAAAATTGAGTCACGGCTGATGGATGGAATCGACAGCGAATACTAATTCACGATTAACAAATGAAATCAAAAGTGAAAACTGAGTCACTGTAGAATGAGAAATCATCTTTGAAAAATGAGTCATGCTTAACGGATGGAATCCACAATGAATACTAATTCACGATTAACAAATGAAATCAATAGAAAAAACAGAGTCATCGTTGACGCATGGAATCGTTTGTGAAAAGTGCGTCACTAGAGACCAGAAATCGTCAGCGAAAACATAGTCGGCGCAGACCTTGAAATCACAACTGAAATTTGAGTAACAACTGACGTGTGGAATCGACAGCACGACCTAGCCATCAAATCGATAGAAAAAATAGATTGATGGCTAGGTATGGAATTGTCAAACACACTCTGCCAATGCTGATCCAGAAATCGTCACCAAAAACTGAGTCACTGTAGAACGAGAAATCATCTTTGAAAATTGAGACACGGCTGATGGATGGAATCGACAGCGAATACTAATTCACGATTAACAAATGAAATCAAAAGTGAAAACTGAGTCACAGTAGAATGAGAAATCATCTTTGAAAATTGAGTCACGGCTGATGGATGGAATCGACAGCGAATACTAATTCACGATTAACAAATGAAATCAAAAGTGAAAACTGAGTCACTGTAGAATGAGAAATCATCTTTGAAAATTGAGTCACGGCTGATGGATGGAATCGACAGCGAATACTAATTCACGATTAACAAATGAAATCAAAAGTGAAAACTGAGTCACTGTAGAATGAGAAATCATCTTTGAAAAATGAGTCATGCTTAACGGATGGAATCCACAATGAATACTAATTCACGATTAACAAATGAAATCAATAGAAAAAACAGAGTCATCGTTGACGCATGGAATCGTTTGTGAAAAGTGCGTCACTAGAGACCAGAAATCGTCAGCGAAAACATAGTCGGCGCAGACCTTGAAATCACAACTGAAATTTGAGTAACAACTGACGTGTGGAATCGACAGCACGACCTAGCCATCAAATCGATAGAAAAAATACATTGATGGCTAAGTATGGAATTGTCAAACACACTCTGCCAATGCTGATCCAGAAATCGTCACCAAAAACTGAGTCACTGTAGAACGAGAAATCATCTTTGAAAATTGAGTCACGGCTGATGGATGGAATCGACAGCGAATACTAATTCACGATTAACAAATGAAATCAAAAGTGAAAACTGAGTCACTGTAGAATGAGAAATCATCTTTGAAAAATGAGTCATGCTTAACGGATGGAATCCACAGTGAATACTAATTCAAGATTAACAAATGAAATCAATAGAAAAAACAGAGTCATCGTTGACGCATGGAATCGTTTGTGAAAACTGCGTCACTAGAGACCAGAAATCGTCAGCGGAAACATAGTCGCTGCAGACCTTGAAATCACAACTGAAATTTGAGTGACAACTGACGTGTGGAATCGACAGCACGACCTAGCCATCAAATCGATAGAAAAAATAGATTGATGGCTAAGTATGGAATTGTCAAACACACTCTGCCAATGCTGATCCAGAAATCGTCACCAAAAACTGAGTCACTGTAGAACGAGAAATCATCTTTGAAAATTGAGACACGGCTGATGGATGGAATCGACAGCGAATACTAATTCACGATTAACAAATGAAATCAAAAGTGAAAACTGAGTCACAGTAGAATGAGAAATCATCTTTGAAAATTGAGTCACGGCTGATGGATGGAATCGACAGCGAATACTAATTCACGATTAACAAATGAAATCAAAAGTGAAAACTGAGTCACTGTAGAATGAGAAATCATCTTTGAAAATTGAGTCACGGCTGATGGATGGAATCGACAGCGAATACTAATTCACGATTAACAAATGAAATCAAAAGTGAAAACTGAGTCACTGTAGAATGAGAAATCATCTTTGAAAAATGAGTCATGCTTAACGGATGGAATCCACAATGAATACTAATTCACGATTAACAAATGAAATCAATAGAAAAAACAGAGTCATCGTTGACGCATGGAATCGTTTGTGAAAAGTGCGTCACTAGAGACCAGAAATCGTCAGCGAAAACATAGTCGGCGCAGACCTTGAAATCACAACTGAAATTTGAGTAACAACTGACGTGTGGAATCGACAGCACGACCTAGCCATCAAATCGATAGAAAAAATAGATTGATGGCTAAGTATGGAATTGTCAAACACACTCTGCCAATGCTGATCCAGAAATCGTCACCAAAAACTGAGTCACTGTAGAACGAGAAATCATCTTTGAAAATTGAGTCACGGCTGATGGATGGAATCGACAGCGAATACTAATTCACGATTAACAAATGAAATCAAAAGTGAAAACTGAGTCACTGTAGAATGAGAAATCATCTTTGAAAAATGAGTCATGCTTAACGGATGGAATCCACAGTGAATACTAATTCAAGATTAACAAATGAAATCAATAGAAAAAACAGAGTCATCGTTGACGCATGGAATCGTTTGTGAAAACTGCGTCACTAGAGACCAGAAATCGTCAGCGAAAACATAGTCGCTGCAGACCTTGAAATCACAACTGAAATTTGAGTGACAACTGACGTGTGGAATCGACAGCACGACCTAGCCATCAAATCGATAGAAAAAATAGATTGATGGCTAGGTATGGAATTGTCAAACACACTCTGCCAATGCTGATCCAGAAATCGTCACCAAAAACTGAGTCACTGTAGAACGAGAAATCATCTTTGAAAATTGAGACACGGCTGATGGATGGAATCGACAGCGAATACTAATTCACGATTAACAAATGAAATCAAAAGTGAAAACTGAGTCACAGTAGAATGAGAAATCATCTTTGAAAATTGAGTCACGGCTGATGGATGGAATCGACAGCGAATACTAATTCACGATTAACAAATGAAATCAAAAGTGAAAACTGAGTCACTGTAGAATGAGAAATCATCTTTGAAAATTGAGTCACGGCTGATGGATGGAATCGACAGCGAATACTAATTCACGATTAACAAATGAAATCAAAAGTGAAAACTGAGTCACTGTAGAATGAGAAATCATCTTTGAAAAATGAGTCATGCTTAACGGATGGAATCCACAATGAATACTAATTCACGATTAACAAATGAAATCAATAGAAAAAACAGAGTCATCGTTGACGCATGGAATCGTTTGTGAAAAGTGCGTCACTAGAGACCAGAAATCGTCAGCGAAAACATAGTCGGCGCAGACCTTGAAATCACAACTGAAATTTGAGTAACAACTGACGTGTGGAATCGACAGCACGACCTAGCCATCAAATCGATAGAAAAAATAGATTGATGGCTAAGTATGGAATTGTCAAACACACTCTGCCAATGCTGATCCAGAAATCGTCACCAAAAACTGAGTCACTGTAGAACGAGAAATCATCTTTGAAAATTGAGTCACGGCTGATGGATGGAATCGACAGCGAATACTAATTCACGATTAACAAATGAAATCAAAAGTGAAAACTGAGTCACTGTAGAATGAGAAATCATCTTTGAAAAATGAGTCATGCTTAACGGATGGAATCCACAGTGAATACTAATTCAAGATTAACAAATGAAATCAATAGAAAAAACAGAGTCATCGTTGACGCATGGAATCGTTTGTGAAAACTGCGTCACTAGAGACCAGAAATCGTCAGCGAAAACATAGTCGCTGCAGACCTTGAAATCACAACTGAAATTTGAGTGACAACTGACGTGTGGAATCGACAGCACGACCTAGCCATCAAATCGATAGAAAAAATAGATTGATGGCTAAGTATGGAATTGTCAAACACACTCTGCCAATGCTGATCCAGAAATCGTCACCAAAAACTGAGTCACTGTAGAACGAGAAATCATCTTTGAAAATTGAGTCACGGCTGATGGATGGAATCGACAGCGAATACTAATTCACGATTAACAAATGAAATCAAAAGTGAAAACTGAGTCACTGTAGAATGAGAAATCATCTTTGAAAATTGAGTCATGCTTAACGGATGGAATCCACAGTGAATACTAATTCACGATTAACAAATGAAATCAATAGACAAAACAGAGTCATCGTTGACGCATGGAATCGTTTGTGAAAACTGCGTCACTAGAGACCAGAAATCGTCAGCGAAAACATAGTCGGTGCAGACCTTGAAATCACAACTGAAATTTGAGTGACAACTGACGTGTGGAATCGACAGCACGACCTAGCCATCAAATCGATAGAAAAAATAGATTGATGGCTAAGTATGGAATTGTCAAACACACTCTGCGAATGCTGATCCAGAAATCGTCACCAAAAACTGAGTCACTGTAGAACAAGAAATCATCTTTGAAAATTGAGTCACGGCTGATGGATGGAATCGATAGCGAATACTAATTCACGATTAACAAATGAAATCAAAAGTGAAAACTGAGTCACTGTAGAATGAGAAATCATCTTTGAAAATTGAGTCACGGCTGATGGATGGAATCGACAGCGAATACTAATTCACGATTAACAAATGAAATCAAAAGTGAAAACTGAGTCACAGTAGAATGAGAAATCATCTTTGAAAATTGAGTCATGCTTAACGGATGGAATCCACAGTGAATACTAATTCACGATTAACAAATGAAATCAATAGAAAAAACAGAGTCATCGTTGACGCATGGAATCGTTTGTGAAAACTGCGTCACTAGAGACCAGAAATCGTCAGCGAAAACATAGTCGCTGCAGACCTTGAAATCACAACTGAAATTTGAGTGACAACTGACGTGTGGAATCGACAGCACGACCTAGGCATCAAATCGATAGAAAAAATAAATTGATGGCTAAGTATGGAATTCTCAAACACACTCTGCCAATGCTGATCCAGAAATCGTCACCAAAAACTGAGTCACTGTAGAACGAGAAATCATCTTTGAAAATTGAGTCACGGCTGATGGATGGAATCGACAGCGAATACTAATTCACGATTAACAAATGAAATCAAAAGTGAAAACTGAGTCACAGTAGAATGAGAAATCATCTTTGAAAATTGAGTCATGCTTAACGGATGGAATCCACAGTGAATACTAATTCACGATTAACAAATGAAATCAATAGAAAAAACAGAGTCATCGTTGACGCATGGAATCGTTTGTGAAAACTGCTTCACTAGAGACCAGAAATCGTCAGCGAAAACATAGTCGGCGCAGACCTTGAAATCACAACTGAAATTTGAGTGACAACTGACGTGTGGAATCAACACCACGACCTAGGCATCAAATCGATAGCAAAAATAGATTGATGGCTTAGTATGGAATTGTCACACACACTCTGCCAATGCTGATCCAGAAATCGTCACCAAAAACTGAGTCACTGTAGAACGAGAAATCATCTTTGAAAATTGAGTCACGGCTGATGGATGGAATCGACAGCGAATACTAATTCACGATTAACAAATGAAATCAAAAGTGAAAACTGAGTCACAGTAGAATGAGAAATCATCTTTGAAAATTGAGTCATGCTTAACGGATAGAATCCACAGTGAATTCTAATTCACGATTAACAAATGAAATCAATAGAAAAAACAGAGTCATCGTTGACGCATGGAATCGTTTATGAAAACTGCGTCACTAGAGACCAGAAATCGTCAGCGAAAACATAGTCGGTGCAGACCTTGAAATCACAACTGAAATTTGAGTGACAACTGACGTGTGGAATCGACAGCACGACCTAGGCATCAAATCGATAGAAAAAATAGATTGATGGCTAAGTATGGAATTCTCAAACACACTCTGCCAATGCTGATCCAGAAATCGTCACCAAAAACTGAGTCACTGTAGAACGAGAAATCATCTTTGAAAATTGAGTCACGGCTGATGGATGGAATCGACAGCGAATACTAATTCACGATTAACAAATGAAATCAAAAGTGAAAACTGAGTCACAGTAGAATGAGAAATCATCTTTGAAAATTGAGTCATGCTTAACGGATGGAATCCACAGTGAATACTAATTCACGATTAACAAATGAAATCAATAGAAAAAACAGAGTCATCGTTGACGCATGGAATCGTTTGTGAAAACTGCTTCACTAGAGACCAGAAATCGTCAGCGAAAACATAGTCGGTGCAGACCTTGAAATCACAACTGAAATTTGAGTGACAACTGACGTGTGGAATCGACAGCACGACCTAGGCATCAAATCGATAGCAAAAATAGATTGATGGCTTAGTATGTAATTGTCACACACACTCTGCCAATGCTGATCCAGAAATCGTCACCAAAAACTGAGTCACTGTAGAACGAGAAATCATCTTTGAAAATTGAGTCACGGATGATGGATGGAATCGACAGCGAATACTATTTCACGATTAACAAATGAAATCAAAAGTGAAAACTGAGTCACAGTAGAATGAGAAATCATCTTTGAAAATTGAGTCATGCTTAACGGATGGAATCCACAGTGAATACTAATTCACGATTAACAAATGAAATCAATAGAAAAAACAGAGTCATCGTTGACGCATGGAATCGTTTGTGAAAACTGCTTCACTAGAGACCAGAAATCGTCAGCGAAAACATAGTCGGCGCAGACCTTGAAATCACAACTGAAATTTGAGTGACAACTGACGTGTGGAATCAACACCACGACCTAGGCATCAAATCGATAGCAAAAATAGATTGATGGCTTAGTATGGAATTGTCACACACACTCTGCCAATGCTGATCCAGAAATCGTCACCAAAAACTGAGTCACTGTAGAACGAGAAATCATCTTTGAAAATTGAGTCACGGCTGATGGATGGAATCGACAGCGAATACTAATTCACGATTAACAAATGAAATCAAAAGTGAAAACTGAGTCACAGTAGAATGAGAAATCATCTTTGAAAATTGAGTCATGCTTAACGGATAGAATCCACAGTGAATTCTAATTCACGATTAACAAATGAAATCAATAGAAAAAACAGAGTCATCGTTGACGCATGGAATCGTTTATGAAAACTGCGTCACTAGAGACCAGAAATCGTCAGCGAAAACATAGTCGGTGCAGACCTTGAAATCACAACTGAAATTTGAGTGACAACTGACGTGTGGAATCGACAGCACGACCTAGGCATCAAATCGATAGAAAAAATAGATTGATGGCTAAGTATGGAATTCTCAAACACACTCTGCCAATGCTGATCCAGAAATCGTCACCAAAAACTGAGTCACTGTAGAACGAGAAATCATCTTTGAAAATTGAGTCACGGCTGATGGATGGAATCGACAGCGAATACTAATTCACGATTAACAAATGAAATCAAAAGTGAAAACTGAGTCACAGTAGAATGAGAAATCATCTTTGAAAATTGAGTCATGCTTAACGGATGGAATCCACAGTGAATACTAATTCACGATTAACAAATGAAATCAATAGAAAAAACAGAGTCATCGTTGACGCATGGAATCGTTTGTGAAAACTGCTTCACTAGAGACCAGAAATCGTCAGCGAAAACATAGTCGGTGCAGACCTTGAAATCACAACTGAAATTTGAGTGACAACTGACGTGTGGAATCGACAGCACGACCTAGGCATCAAATCGATAGCAAAAATAGATTGATGGCTTAGTATGTAATTGTCACACACACTCTGCCAATGCTGATCCAGAAATCGTCACCAAAAACTGAGTCACTGTAGAACGAGAAATCATCTTTGAAAATTGAGTCACGGATGATGGATGGAATCGACAGCGAATACTATTTCACGATTAACAAATGAAATCAAAAGTGAAAACTGAGTCACAGTAGAATGAGAAATCATCTTTGAAAATTGAGTCATGCTTAACGGATGGAATCCACAGTGAATACTAATTCACGATTAACAAATGAAATCAATAGAAAAAACAGAGTCATCGTTGACGCATGGAATCGTTTGTGAAAACTGCTTCACTAGAGACCAGAAATCGTCAGCGAAAACATAGTCGGCGCAGACCTTGAAATCACAACTGAAATTTGAGTGACAACTGACGTGTGGAATCGACAGCACGACCTAGGCATCAAATCGATAGCAAAAATAGATTGATGGCTTAGTATGGAATTGTCACACACACTCTGCCAATGCTGATCCAGAAATCGTCACCAAAAACTGAGTCACTGTAGAACGAGAAATCATCTTTGAAAATTGAGTCACGGATGATGGATGGAATCGACAGCGAATACTAATTCACGATTAACAAATGAAATCAAAAGTGAAAACTGAGTCACTGTAGAATGAGAAATCATCTTTGAAAATTGAGTCACGGCTGATGGATGGAATCGACAGCGAATACTAATTCACGATTAACAAATGAAATCAAAAGTGAAAACTGAGTCACTGTAGAATGAGAAATCATCTTTGAGAATTGAGTCATGCTTAACGGATGGAATCCACAGTGAATACTAATTCACGATTAACAAATGAAATCAATAGAAAAAACAGAGTCATCGTTGACGCATGGAATCGTTTGTGAAAAGTGCGTCACTAGAGACCAGAAATCGTCAGCGAAAACATAGTCGGCGCAGACCTTGAAATCACAACTGAAATTTGAGTGACAACTGACGTGTGGAATCGACAGCACGACCTAGGCATCAAATCGATAGCAAAAATAGATTGATGGCTTAGTATGGAATTGTCACACACACTCTGCCAATGCTGATCCAGAAATCGTCACCAAAAACTGAGTCACTGTAGAACGAGAAATCATCTTTGAAAATTGAGACACGGCTGATGGATGGAATCGACAGCGAATACTAATTCACGATTAACAAATGAAATCAAAAGTGAAAACTGAGTCACAGTAGAATGAGAAATCATCTTTGAAAATTGAGTCATGCTTAACGGATGGAATCCACAGTGAATTCTAATTCACGATTAACAAATGAAATCAATAGAAAAAACAGAGTCATCGTTGACGCATGGAATCGTTTATGAAAACTGCGTCACTAGAGACCAGAAATCGTCAGCGAAAACATAGTCGGTGCAGACCTTGAAATCACAACAGAAATTTGAGTGACAACTGACGTGTGGAATCGACAGCACGACCTAGGCATCAAATCGATAGAAAAAATAGATTGATGGCTAAGTATGGAATTGTCAAACACACTCTGCCAATGCTGATCCAGAAATCGTCACCAAAAACTGAGTCACTGTAGAACGAGAAATCATCTTTGAAAATTGAGTCACGGCTGATGGATGGAATCGACAGCGAATACTAATTCACGATTAACAAATGAAATCAAAAGTGAAAACTGAGTCACTGTAGAATGAGAAATCATCTTTGAAAATTGAGTCATGCTTAACGGATGGAATCCACAGTGAATACTAATTCACGATTAACAAATGAAATCAATAGACAAAACAGAGTCATCGTTGACGCATGGAATCGTTTGTGAAAACTGCGTCACTAGAGACCAGAAATCGTCAGCGAAAACATAGTCGGTGCAGACCTTGAAATCACAACTGAAATTTGAGTGACAACTGACGTGTGGAATCGACAGCACGACCTAGCCATCAAATCGATAGAAAAAATAGATTGATGGCTAAGTATGGAATTGTCAAACACACTCTGCGAATGCTGATCCAGAAATCGTCACCAAAAACTGAGTCACTGTAGAACAAGAAATCATCTTTGAAAATTGAGTCACGGCTGATGGATGGAATCGAGAGCGAATACTAATTCACGATTAACAAATGAAATCAAAAGTGAAAACTGAGTCACTGTAGAATGAGAAACCATCTTTGAAAATTGAGTCACGGCTGATGGATGGAATCGACAGCGAATACTAATTCACGATTAACAAATGAAATCAAAAGTGAAAACTGAGTCACAGTAGAATGAGAAATCATCTTTGAAAATTGAGTCATGCTTAACGGATGGAATCCACAGTGAATACTAATTCACGATTAACAAATGAAATCAATAGAAAAAACAGAGTCATCGTTGACGCATGGAATCGTTTGTGAAAACTGCGTCACTAGAGACCAGAAATCGTCAGCGAAAACATATTCGCTGCAGACCTTGAAATCACAACTGAAATTTGAGTGACAACTGACGTGTGGAATCGACAGCACGACCTAGGCATCAAATCGATAGAAAAAATAAATTGATGGCTAAGTATGGAATTCTCAAACACACTCTGCCAATGCTGATCCAGAAATCGTCACCAAAAACTGAGTCACTGTAGAACGAGAAATCATCTTTGAAAATTGAGTCACGGCTGATGGATGGAATCGACAGCGAATACTAATTCACGATTAACAAATGAAATCAAAAGTGAAAACTGAGTCACAGTAGAATGAGAAATCATCTTTGAAAATTGAGTCATGCTTAACGGATGGAATCCACAGTGAATACTAATTCACGATTAACAAATGAAATCAATAGAAAAAACAGAGTCATCGTTGACGCATGGAATCGTTTGTGAAAACTGCTTCACTAGAGACCAGAAATCGTCAGCGAAAACATAGTCGGCGCAGACCTTGAAATCACAACTGAAATTTGAGTGACAACTGACGTGTGGAATCCACAGCACGACCTAGGCATCAAATCGATAGCAAAAATAGATTGATGGCTTAGTATGGAATTGTCACACACACTCTGCCAATGCTGATCCAGAAATCGTCACCAAAAACTGAGTCACTGTAGAACGAGAAATCATCTTTGAAAATTGAGTCACGGCTGATGGATGGAATCGACAGCGAATACTAATTCACGATTAACAAATGAAATCAAAAGTGAAAACTGAGTCACAGTAGAATGAGAAATCATCTTTGAAAATTGAGTCATGCTTAACGGATAGAATCCACAGTGAATTCTAATTCACGATTAACAAATGAAATCAATAGAAAAAACAGAGTCATCGTTGACGCATGGAATCGTTTATGAAAACTGCGTCACTAGAGACCAGAAATCGTCAGCGAAAACATAGTCGGTGCAGACCTTGAAATCACAACTGAAATTTGAGTGACAACTGACGTGTGGAATCGACAGCACGACCTAGGCATCAAATCGATAGAAAAAATAGATTGATGGCTAAGTATGGAATTCTCAAACACACTCTGCCAATGCTGATCCAGAAATCGTCACCAAAAACTGAGTCACTGTAGAATGAGAAATCATCTTTGAAAATTGAGTCACGGCTGATGGATGGAATCGACAGCGAATACTAATTCACGATTAACAAATGAAATCAAAAGTGAAAACTGAGTCACTGTAGAATGAGAAATCATCTTTGAAAATTGAGTCATGCTTAACGGATGGAATCCACAGTGAATACTAATTCACGATTAACAAATGAAATCAATAGACAAAACAGAGTCATCGTTGACGCATGGAATCGTTTGTGAAAACTGCGTCACTAGAGACCAGAAATCGTCAGCGAAAACATAGTCGGTGCAGACCTTGAAATCACAACTGAAATTTGAGTGACAACTGACGTGTGGAATCGACAGCACGACCTAGCCATCAAATCGATAGAAAAAATAGATTGATGGCTAAGTATGGAATTGTCAAACACACTCTGCGAATGCTGATCCAGAAATCGTCACCAAAAACTGAGTCACTGTAGAACAAGAAATCATCTTTGAAAATTGAGTCACGGCTGATGGATGGAATCGAGAGCGAATACTAATTCACGATTAACAAATGAAATCAAAAGTGAAAACTGAGTCACTGTAGAATGAGAAACCATCTTTGAAAATTGAGTCACGGCTGATGGATGGAATCGACAGCGAATACTAATTCACGATTAACAAATGAAATCAAAAGTGAAAACTGAGTCACAGTAGAATGAGAAATCATCTTTGAAAATTGAGTCATGCTTAACGGATGGAATCCACAGTGAATACTAATTCACGATTAACAAATGAAATCAATAGAAAAAACAGAGTCATCGTTGACGCATGGAATCGTTTGTGAAAACTGCGTCACTAGAGACCAGAAATCGTCAGCGAAAACATATTCGCTGCAGACCTTGAAATCACAACTGAAATTTGAGTGACAACTGACGTGTGGAATCGACAGCACGACCTAGGCATCAAATCGATAGAAAAAATAAATTGATGGCTAAGTATGGAATTCTCAAACACACTCTGCCAATGCTGATCCAGAAATCGTCACCAAAAACTGAGTCACTGTAGAACGAGAAATCATCTTTGAAAATTGAGTCACGGCTGATGGATGGAATCGACAGCGAATACTAATTCACGATTAACAAATGAAATCAAAAGTGAAAACTGAGTCACAGTAGAATGAGAAATCATCTTTGAAAATTGAGTCATGCTTAACGGATGGAATCCACAGTGAATACTAATTCACGATTAACAAATGAAATCAATAGAAAAAACAGAGTCATCGTTGACGCATGGAATCGTTTGTGAAAACTGCTTCAATAGAGACCAGAAATCGTCAGCGAAAACATAGTCGGCGCAGACCTTGAAATCACAACTGAAATTTGAGTGACAACTGACGTGTGGAATCAACAGCACGACCTAGGCATCAAATCGATAGCAAAAATAGATTGATGGCTTAGTATGGAATTGTCACACACACTCTGCCAATGCTGATCCAGAAATCGTCACCAAAAACTGAGTCACTGTAGAACGAGAAATCATCTTTGAAAATTGAGTCACGGCTGATGGATGGAATCGACAGCGAATACTAATTCACGATTAACAAATGAAATCAAAAGTGAAAACTGAGTCACAGTAGAATGAGAAATCATCTTTGAAAATTGAGTCATGCTTAACGGATAGAATCCACAGTGAATTCTAATTCACGATTAACAAATGAAATCAATAGAAAAAACAGAGTCATCGTTGACGCATGGAATCGTTTATGAAAACTGCGTCACTAGAGACCAGAAATCGTCAGCGAAAACATAGTCGGTGCAGACCTTGAAATCACAACTGAAATTTGAGTGACAACTGACGTGTGGAATCGACAGCACGACCTAGGCATCAAATCGATAGAAAAAATAGATTGATGGCTAAGTATGGAATTCTCAAACACACTCTGCCAATGCTGATCCAGAAATCGTCACCAAAAATTGAGTCACTGTAGAACGAGAAATCATCTTTGAAAATTGAGTCACGGCTGATGGATGGAATCGACAGCGAATACTAATTCACGATTAACAAATGAAATCAAAAGTGAAAACTGAGTCACAGTAGAATGAGAAATCATCTTTGAAAATTGAGTCATGCTTAACGGATGGAATCCACAGTGAATACTAATTCACGATTAACAAATGAAATCAATAGAAAAAACAGAGTCATCGTTGACGCATGGAATCGTTTATGAAAACTGCGTCACTAGAGACCAGAAATCGTCAGCGAAAACATAGTCGGTGCAGACCTTGAAATCACAACTGAAATTTGAGTGACAACTGACGTGTGGAATCGACAGCACGACCTAGGCATCAAATCGATAGAAAAAATAGATTGATGGCTAAGTATGGAATTCTCAAACACACTCTGCCAATGCTGATCCAGAAATCGTCACCAAAAATTGAGTCACTGTAGAACGAGAAATCATCTTTGAAAATTGAGTCACGGCTGATGGATGGAATCGACAGCGAATACTAATTCACGATTAACAAATGAAATCAAAAGTGAAAACTGAGTCACAGTAGAATGAGAAATCATCTTTGAAAATTGAGTCATGCTTAACGGATGGAATCCACAGTGAATACTAATTCACGATTAACAAATGAAATCAATAGAAAAAACAGAGTCATCGTTGACGCATGGAATCGTTTGTGAAAACTGCTTCACTAGAGACCAGAAATCGTCAGCGAAAACATAGTCGGCGCAGACCTTGAAATCACAACTGAAATTTGAGTGACAACTGACGTGTGGAATCGACAGCACGACCTAGGCATCAAATCGATAGCAAAAATAGATTGATGGCTTAGTATGGAATTGTCACACACACTCTGCCAATGCTGATCCAGAAATCGTCACCAAAAACTGAGTCACTGTAGAACGAGAAATCATCTTTGAAAATTGAGTCACGGCTGATGGATGGAATCGACAGCGAATACTAATTCACGATTAACAAATGAAATCAAAAGTGAAAACTGAGTCACAGTAGAATGAGAAATCATCTTTGAAAAATGAGTCATGCTTAACGGATGGAATCCACAGTGAATACTAATTCACGATTAACAAATGAAATCAATAGAAAAAACAGAGTCATCGTTGACGCATGGAATCGTTTGTGAAAACTGCTTCACTAGAGACCAGAAATCGTCAGCGAAAACATAGTCGGCGCAGACCTTGAAATCACAACTGAAATTTGAGTGACAACTGACGTGTGGAATCAACAGCACGACCTAGGCATCAAATCGATAGCAAAAATAGATTGATGGCTTAGTATGGAATTGTCACACACACTCTGCCAATCGTCACCAAAAACTGAGTCACTGTAGAACGAGAAATCATCTTTGAAAATTGAGTCACGGCTGATGGATGGAATCGACAGCGAATACTAATTCACGATTAACAAATGAAATCAAAAGTGAAAACTGAGTCACTGTAGAATGAGAAATCATCTTTGAAAATTGAGTCACGGCTGATGGATGGAATCGACAGCGAATACTAATTCACGATTAACAAATGAAATCAAAAGTGAAAACTGAGTCACTGTAGAATGAGAAATCATCTTTGAAAATTGAGTCATGCTTAACGGATGGAATCCACAGTGAATACTAATTCACGATTAACAAATAAAATCAATAGAAAAAACAGAGTCATCGTTGACGCATGGAATCGTTTGAGAAAAGTGCGTCACTAGAGACCAGAAATCGTCAGCGAAAACATAGTCGGTGCAGACCTTGAAATCACAACTGAAATTTGAGTGACAACTGACGTGTGGAATCGACAGCACGACCTAGCCATCAAATCGATAGAAAAAATAGATTGATGGCTAAGTATGGAATTCTCAAACACACTCTGCCAATGCTGATCCAGAAATCGTCACCAAAAACTGAGTCACTGTAGAACGAGAAATCATCTTTGAAAATTGAGTCACGGCTGATGGATGGAATCGACAGCGAATACTAATTCACGATTAACAAATGAAATCAAAAGTGAAAACTGAGTCACAGTAGAATGAGAAATCATCTTTGAAAATTGAGTCATGCTTAACGGATGGAATCCACAGTGAATACTAATTCACGACTAACAAATGAAATCAATAGAAAAAACAGAGTCATCGTTGACGCATGGAATCGTTTGTGAAAACTGCGTCACTAGAGACCAGAAATCGTCAGCGAAAACATAGTCGGTGCAGACCTTGAAATCACAACTGAAATTTGAGTGACAACTGACGTGTGGAATCGACAGCACGACCTAGCCATGAAATCGATAGAAAAAATAGATTGATGGCTAAGTATGGAATTGGCAAACACACTCTGCCAATGCTGATCCAGAAATCGTCACCAAAAACTGAGTCACTGTAGAACGAGAAATCATCTTTGAAAATTGAGTCACGGCGATGGATGGAATCGACAGCGAATACTAATTCACGATTAACAAATGAAATCAAAAGTGAAAACTGAGTCACTATAGAATGAGAAATCATCTTTGAAAATTGAGTCATGTTTAACGGATGGAATCCACAGTGAATACTAATTCACGATTAACAAATGAAATCAATAGAAAAAACAGAGTCATCGTTGACGCATGGAATCGTTTGTGAAAACTGCGTCACTAGAGACCAGAAATCGTCAGCGAAAACATAGTCGGTGCAGACCTTGAAATAACAACTGAAATTTGAGTGACAACTGACGTGTGGAATCGACAGCACGACCTTCGCATCAAATCGATAGCAAAAATAGATTGATGGCTTAGTATGGAATTGTCAAACACACTCTGCCAATGCTGATCCAGAAATCGTCACCAAAAACTGAGTCACTGTAGAACGAGAAATCATCTTTGAAAATTGAGTCACGGCTGATGGATGGAATCGACAGCGAATACTAATTCACGATTAACAAATGAAATCAAAAGTGAAAACTGAGTCACTGTAGAATGAGAAATCATCTTTGAAAATTGAGTCACGGCTGATGGATGGAATCGACAGCGAATACTAATTCACGATTAACAAATGAAATCAAAAGTGAAAACTGAGTCACTGTAGAATGAGAAATCATCTTTGAAAATTGAGTCATGCTTAACGGATGGAATCCACAGTGAATACTAATTCACAACTAACAAATGAAATCAATAGAAAAAACAGAGTCATCGTTGACGCATGGAATCGTTTGTGTAAACTGCGTCACTAGAGACCAGAAATCGTCAGCGAAAACATAGTCGCTGCAGACCTTGAAATCACAACTGAAATTTGAGTGACAACTGACGTGTGGAATCGACAGCACGACCTAGCCATCAAATCGATAGAAAAAATAGATTGATGGCTAAGTATGGAATTGTCAAACACACTCTGCCAATGCTGCTCCAGAAATCATCACCAAAAACTGAGTCACTGTAGAACGAGAAATCATCTTTGAAAATTGAGTCACGGCTGATGGATGGAATCGACAGCGAATACTAATTCCCGATTAACAAATGAAATCAAAAGTGAAAACTGAGTCACAGTAGAATGAGAAATCATATTTGAAAATTGAGTCATGCTTAACGGATGGAATCCACAGTGAATACTAATTCACGATTAACAAATGAAATCAATAGAAAAAACAGAGTCATCGTTGACGCATGGAATCGTTTCTGAAAACTGCGTCACTAGAGACCAGAAATCATCAGCGAAAACATAGTCGGTGCAGACCTTGAAATCACAACTGGAATTTGAGTGACAACTGACGTGTGGAATCGACAGCACGACCTAGCCATCAAATCGATAGAAAAAATAGATTGATGGCTAAGTATGGAATTGTCAAACACACTCTGCCAATGCTGATCCAGAAATCGTCACCAAAAACTGAGTCACTGTAGAACGAGAAATCATCTTTGAAAATTGAGTCACGGCTGATGGATGGAATCGACAGCGAATACTATTTCACGATTAACAAATGAAATCAAAAGTGAAAACTGAGTCACTGTAGAATGAGAAATCATCTTTGAAAATTGAGTCATGCTTAACGGATGGAATCCACAGTGAATACTAATTCACGATTAACAAATGAAATCAATAGAAAAAACAGAGTCATCGTTGACGCATGGAATCGTTTGTGAAAACTGCGTCACTAGAGACCAGAAATCGTCAGCGAAAACATAGTCGGTGCAGACCTTGAAATCACAACTGAAATTTGAGTGACAACTGACGTGTGGAATCGACAGCACGACCTAGCCATCAAATCGATAGCAAAAATAGATTGATGGCTAAGTACGGAATTGTCAAACACACTCTGCCAATGCTGATCGAGAAATCATCACCAAAAACTGAGTCACTGTAGAACGAGAAATCATCTTTGAAAATTGAGTCACGGCTGATGGATGGAATCGACAGCGAATACTAATTCACGATTAACAAATGAAATCAAAAGTGAAAACTGAGTCACAGTAGAATGAGAAATCATATTTGAAAATTGAGTCATGCTTAACGGATGGAATCCACAGTGAATACTAATTCACGATTAACAAATGAAATCAATAGAAAAAACAGAGTCATCGTTGACGCATGGAATCGTTTGTTAAAACTGCGTCACTAGAGACCAGAAATCGTCAGCGAAAACATAGTCGGTGCAGACCTTGAAATCACAACTGGAATTTGAGTGACAACTGACGTGTGGAATCGACAGCACGACCTACGCATCAAATCGATAGCAAAAATAGATTGATGGCTTAGTATGGAATTGTCAAAAACACTCTGCCAATGCTGATCCAGAAATCGTCACCAAAAACTGAGTTACTGTAGAACGAGAAATCATCTTTGAAAATTGAGTCACGGCTGATGGATGGAATCGACAGCGAATACTAATTCACGATTAACAAATGAAATCAAAAGTGAAAACTGAGTCACTGTAGAATGAGAAATCATCTTTGAAAATTGAGTCATGCTTAACGGATGGAATCCACAGTGAATACTAATTCACGATTAACAAATGAAATCAATAGAAAAAACAGAGTCATCGTTGACGCATGGAATCGTTTGTGAAAACTGCGTCACTAGAGACCAGAAATCGTCAGCGAAAACATAGTCGCTGCAGACCTTGAAATAACAACTGAAATTTGAGTGACAACTGACGTGTGGAATCGACAGCACGACCTACGCATCAAATCGATAGCAAAAATAGATTGATGGCTTAGTATGGAATTGTCAAACACACTCTGCCAATGCTGATCCAGAAATCGTCACCAAAAACTGAGTCACAGTAGAACGAGAAATCATCTTTGAAAATTGAGTCACGGCTGATGGATGGAATCGACAGCGAATACTAATTCACGATTAACAAATGAAATCAAAAGTGAAAACTGAGTCACTGTAGAATGAGAAATCATCTTTGAAAATTGAGTCACGGCTGATGGATGGAATCGACAGCGAATACTAATTCACGATTAACAAATGAAATCAAAAGTGAAAACTGAGTCACTGTAGAATGAGAAATCATCTTTGAAAATTGAGTCATGCTTAACGGATGGAATCCACAGTGAATACTAATTCACAACTAACAAATGAAATCAATAGAAAAAACAGAGTCATCGTTGACGCATGGAATCGTTTGTGTAAACTGCGTCACTAGAGACCAGAAATCGTCAGCGAAAACATAGTCGCTGCAGACCTTGAAATCACAACTGAAATTTGAGTGACAACTGACGTGTGGAATCGACAGCACGACCTAGCCATCAAATCGATAGAAAAAATAGATTGATGGCTAAGTATGGAATTGTCAAACACACTCTGCCAATGCTGCTGCAGAAATCATCACCAAAAACTGAGTCACTGTAGAACGAGAAATCATCTTTGAAAATTGAGTCACGGCTGATGGATGGAATCGACAGCGAATACTAATTCACGATTAACAAATGAAATCAAAAGTGAAAACTGAGTCACAGTAGAATGAGAAATCATCTTTGAAAATTGAGTCATGCTTAACGGATGGAATCCACAGTGAATACTAATTCACGATTAACAAATGAAATCAATAGAAAAACCAGAGTCATCGTTGACGCATGGAATCGTTTGTGAAAACTGCGTCACTAGAGACCAGAAATCGTCAGCGAAAACATAGTCGGTGCAGACCTTGAAATCACAACTGGAATTTGAGTGACAACTGACGTGTGGAATCGACAGCACGACCTAAGCATCAAATCGATAGCAAAAATAGATTGATGGCTTAGTATGGAATTGTCAAAAACACTCTGCCAATGCTGATCCAGAAATCGTCACCAAAAACTGAGTCACTGTAGAACGAGAAATCATCTTTGAAAATTGAGTCACGGCTGATGGATGGAATCGACAGCGAATACTATTTCACGATTAACAAATGAAATCAAAAGTGAAAACTGAGTCACTGTAGAATGAGAAATCATCTTTGAAAATTGAGTCATGCTTAACGGATGGAATCCACAGTGAATACTAATTCACGATTAACAAATGAAATCAATAGAAAAAACAGAGTCATCGTTGACGCATGGAATCGTTTGTGAAAACTGCGTCACTAGAGACCAGAAATCGTCAGCGAAAACATAGTCGGTGCAGACCTTGAAATCACAACTGAAATTTGAGTGACAACTGACGTGTGGAATCGACAGCACGACCTAAGCATCAAATCGATAGCAAAAATAGATTGATGGCTAAGTACGGAATTGTCAAACACACTCTGCCAATGCTGATCCAGAAATCGTCACCAAAAACTGAGTCACTGTAGAACGAGAAATCATCTTTGAAAATTGAGTCACGGCTGATGGATGGAATCGACAGCGAATACTAATTCACGATTAACAAATGAAATCAAAAGTGAAAACTGAGTCACTGTAGAATGAGAAATCATCTTTGAAAATTGAGTCATGCTTAACGGATGGAATCCACAGTGAATACTAATTCACGATTAACAAATGAAATCAATAGAAAAAACAGAGTCATCGTTGACGCATGGAATCGTTTGTGAAAACTGCGTCACTAGAGAACAGAAATCGTCAGCGAAAACATAGTCGCTGCAGACCTTGAAATCACAACTGAAATTTGAGTGACAACTGACGTGTGGAATCGACAGCACGACCTAGCCATCAAATCGATAGAAAAAATAGATTGATGGCTAAGTATGAAATTGTGAAACACACTCTGCCAATGCTGCTCCAGAAATCGTCACCAAAAACTGAGTCACTGTAGAACGAGAAATCATCTTTGAAAATTGAGTCACGGCTGATGAATGGAATCGACAGCGAATACTAATTCACGATTAACAAATGAAATCAAAAGTGAAAACTGAGTCACAGTAGAATGAGAAATCATCTTTGAAAATTGAGTCATGCTTAACGGATGGAATCCACAGTGAATACTAATTCACGATTAACAAATGAAATCAATAGAAAAAACAGAGTCATCGTTGACGCATGGAATCGTTTGTGAAAACTGCGTCACTAGAGACCAGAAATCGTCAGCGAAAACATAGTCGCTGCAGACCTTGAAATCACAACTGAAATTTGAGTGACAACTGACGTGTGGAATCGACAGCACGACCTAAGCATCAAATCGATAGCAAAAATAGATTGATGGCTAAGTATGGAATTCTCAAACACACTCTGCGAATGCTGATCCAGAAATCGTCCCCCAAAACTGAGTCACTGTAGAACGAGAAATCATCTTTGAAATTTGAGTGGCGGCTGACTGATGGAATCGACAACGAACATTAATTCACGATTGACGCATGAAATCAATAAAGAAAACAGAGTCATCATTGACGCATGTAATCGCTAGTTAAACAAAGTCCCTCCTAACTAGAAATCATCAGCGAAAACAAAGTCGGTGCGGACCTTGAAATCACAACTGAAATATGAGTGACAGCTGACGTGTGGAATCGACAGCACGACCTAGGCATCAAATCGATAGAAAAAATAGATTGATGATTCAGAATGGAATTGTCACACACAATCTGCGAATGCTGATCCAAAAATCGTCCCCCAAAACTGAATCACTATAGAACGAGAAATCATCTTTGAAAATTGAGTCGCGGCTGACTGATGGAAACGACAAGGAACACTAATTCATGATCGACGTATGAAATCAATAAAGAAAACAGAGTCATCATTTACACGTGGAATTGCCAGTGAAACTGCATCCCTCCTACCCAGAAATTGTCAGCGAAAACAATGTCGGTGAGGACATTGAAATCACAACTGAAATCTGAGTGACAACTGACGTGTGGAATCGACAGCACGACCTAGGCATCAAATCAATAGCAAAAATAGATTGATGATTCAGAATGGAATTGTGAAACACACTCTGCCAATGCTAATCCATAAATCGTCACCGAAAACGAAGTCCCGGTAGAAGGAGAAATCATGTTTGAAAGTTGAGTCGCGGCTGACTGATGGAATCGACAACGAACATTAATTCACGATTGACGCATGAAATCAATAAAGAAAACAGAGTCATCATTGATGCATAGAATTGCGAGTGACACTGCATCACTCCTAACCAGAAATCGTTAGCGAAAACATAGTCGCTGCAGACCTTGAAATCACAACTGAAATCTGAGTGACAGTTGACGTGTGGAATCGATAGCACGACCTACGCATCATATCGATATCAAAAACAGATTGACAATTAAGTATGGAATTGTCTAACACACTCTGCCAATGCTAATCCATAAATCGTCACCGAAAACGAAGTCCCTGTAGAACGAGAAATCATGTTTGAAAGTTGAGTCGCGGCTGACTGATGGAATCGACAACGAACATTAATTCACGATTGACGCATGAAATCAATAAAGAAAACAGAGTCATCATTGATGCATAGAATTGCGAGTGACACTGCGTCACTCCTAACCAGAAATCGTTAGCGAAAACATAGTCGCTGCAGACCTTGAAATCACAACTGAAATCTGAGTGACAGTTGACGTGTGGAATCGATAGCACGACCTACGCATCATATCGATATCAAAAACAGATTGACAATTAAGTATGGAATTGTCTAACACACTCTGCCAATGCTAATCCATAAATCGTCACCGAAAACGAAGTCCCTGTAGAACGAGAAATCATGTTTGAAAGTTGAGTCGCGGCTGACTGATGGAATCGACAACGAACATTAATTCACGATTGACGCATGAAATCAATAAAGAAAACAGAGTCATCATTGATGCATAGAATTGCGAGTGACACTGCGTCACTCCTAACCAGAAATCGTTAGCGAAAACGTAGTCGCTGCAGACCTTGAAATCACAACTGAAATTTGAGTGACAGTTGACTTGTGGAATCGATAGCACGACCTACGCATCATATCGATAGCAAAAACAGATTGACGATTAAGTATGGAATTGTCAAACACACTCTGCCAATGCTAATCCATAAATCGTCACCGAAAAGTAAGTCCCTGTAGAACGAGAAATCATGTTTGAAAATTGAGTCGCGATTGACTGATGCAATCGACAACGAACACTAATTCACGATTGACGCATGAAATCAATAGAGAAAACAGAGTCATCATTGACGCATGGAATCGCCGGTTAAACTGCATCCCTCCTAGCCAGAAATTATCAGAAAACAAAGTCGGTGAAGACATTGAAATCACAACTGAAATCTTAGTGACAGCTGACGTGTGGAATCGACAGCACGACCTACGCGTTAAATTGATAGCAAAAATAGATTGTTGGCTACCACATGGAATTGGCACACACACTCTGCGAATGCTGATCCAGAAATCATCACGGAAAACTGAGTCCCTGTAGAACGAGAAATCATTTTTGAAAATTGAGTCGCGGTTGACTGATGCAATCGACAACGAACACTAATTCACGATTGACGCATGAAATCAATAGAGAAAACAGAGTCATCATTGACGCATGGAATCGCCGGTTAAACTGCGTCCCTCCTAGCCAGAAATTATCAAAAAACAAAGTCGGTGCAGACATTGAAATCACAACTGAAATCTTAGTGACAACTGACGTGTGGAATCGACAGCACGACCTAGGCATCAAATCAATAGCAAAAATAGATTGATGATTCATAATGGAATTGTGAAACACACTCTGCCAATGCTAATCCATAAATCGTCACCGAAAACGAAGTCCCGGTAGAAGGAGAAATCATGTTTGAAAGTTGAGTCGCGGCTGACTGATGGAATCGACAACGAACATTAATTCACGATTGACGCATGAAATCAATAAAGAAAACAGAGTCATCATTGATGCATAGAATTGCGAGTGACACTGCGTCACTCCTAACCAGAAATCGTTAGCGAAAACGTAGTCGCTGCAGACCTTGAAATCACAACTGAAATTTGAGTGACAGTTGACGTGTGGAATCGATAGCACGACCTACGCATCATATCGATAGCAAAAACAGATTGACGATTAAGTATGGAATTGTCAAACACACTCTGCCAATGCTAATCCATAAATCGTCACCGAAAAGTAAGTCCCTGTAGAACGAGAAATCATGTTTGAAAATTGAGTTGCGGTTGACTGATGCAATCGACAACGAACACTAATTCACGATTGACGCATGAAATCAATAGAGAAAACAGAGTCATCATTGACGCATGGAATCGCCGGTTAAACTGCATCCCTCCTAGCCAGAAATTATCAGAAAACAAAGTCGGTGAAGACATTGAAATCACAACTGAAATCTTAGTGACAGCTGACGTGTGGAATCGACAGCACGACCTACGCGTTAAATTGATAGCAAAAATAGATTGTTGGCTACCACATGGAATTGGCACACACACTCTGCGAATGCTGATCCAGAAATCATCACGGAAAACTGAGTCCCTGTAGAACGAGAAATCATTTTTGAAAATTGAGTCGCGGTTGACTGATGCAATCGACAACGAACACTAATTCACGATTGACGCATGAAATCAATAGAGAAAACAGAGTCATCATTGACGCATGGAATCGCCGGTTAAACTGCGTCCCTCCTAGCCAGAAATCTTAGTGACAGCTGACGTGTGGAATCGACAGCACGACCTACGCGTCAAATTGATAGCAAAAATAGATTGAAGGCTACCACATGGAATTATCACACACACTCTGCGAATGCTGATCCAGAAATCGTCCCCCAAAACTGAGTCACTGAAGAACGAGAAATCATCTTTGAAAATTCAGTCGCGGCTGACTGATGGAATCGACAAGGAACACTAATTCATGATTGACGTATGAAATCAATAAAGAAAACAGAGTCATCATTGACACGTGGAATTGCCAGTGAAACTGCATCCCTCCTACCCAGAAATCGTCAGCGAAAACAATGTCGGTGAGGACATTGAAATCACAACTGAAATCTGAGTGACAGCTGACGTGTGGAATAAACATCACGACCTAGGCATCAAATTGATAGCAAAAATAGATTGATGATTCAGAATGGAATTGTCAAACACACTCTGCGAATGCTGATCCAGAAATCATCACGGAAAACTGAGTCCCTGTAGAACGAGAAATCATTTTTGAAAATTGAGTCGCGGTTGACTGATGCAATCGACAACGAACACTAATTCACGATTGACGCATGAAATCAATAGAGAAAACAGAGTCATCATTGACGCATGGAATCGCCGGTTAAACTGCGTCCCTCCTAGCCAGAAATTATCAGAAAACAAAGTCGGTGAAGACATTGAAATCACAACTGAAATCTTAGTGACAGCTGACGTGTGGAATCGACAGCACGACCTACGCGTTAAATTGATAGCAAAAATAGATTGTTGGCTACCACATGGAATTGGCACACACACTCTGCGAATGCTGATCCAGAAATCATCACGGAAAACTGAGTCCCTGTAGAACGAGAAATCATTTTTGAAAATTGAGTCGCGGTTGACTGATGCAATCGACAACGAACACTAATTCACGATTGACGCATGAAATCAATAGAGAAAACAGAGTCATCATTGACGCATGGAATCGCCGGTTAAACTGCGTCCCTCCTAGCCAGAAATTATCAAAAAACAAAGTCGGTGCAGACATTGAAATCACAACTGAAATCTTAGTGACAACTGACGTGTGGAATCGACAGCACGACCTAGGCATCAAATCAATAGCAAAAATAGATTGATGATTCATAATGGAATTGTGAAACACACTCTGCCAATGCTAATCCATAAATCGTCACCGAAAACGAAGTCCCGGTAGAAGGAGAAATCATGTTTGAAAGTTGAGTCGCGGCTGACTGATGGAATCGACAACGAACATTAATTCACGATTGACGCATGAAATCAATAAAGAAAACAGAGTCATCATTGATGCATAGAATTGCGAGTGACACTGCGTCACTCCTAACCAGAAATCGTTAGCGAAAACGTAGTCGCTGCAGACCTTGAAATCACAACTGAAATTTGAGTGACAGTTGACGTGTGGAATCGATAGCACGACCTACGCATCATATCGATAGCAAAAACAGATTGACGATTAAGTATGGAATTGTCAAACACACTCTGCCAATGCTAATCCATAAATCGTCACCGAAAAGTAAGTCCCTGTAGAACGAGAAATCATGTTTGAAAATTGAGTTGCGGTTGACTGATGCAATCGACAACGAACACTAATTCACGATTGACGCATGAAATCAATAGAGAAAACAGAGTCATCATTGACGCATGGAATCGCCGGTTAAACTGCATCCCTCCTAGCCAGAAATTATCAGAAAACAAAGTCGGTGAAGACATTGAAATCACAACTGAAATCTTAGTGACAGCTGACGTGTGGAATCGACAGCACGACCTACGCGTTAAATTGATAGCAAAAATAGATTGTTGGCTACCACATGGAATTGGCACACACACTCTGCGAATGCTGATCCAGAAATCATCACGGAAAACTGAGTCCCTGTAGAACGAGAAATCATTTTTGAAAATTGAGTCGCGGTTGACTGATGCAATCGACAACGAACACTAATTCACGATTGACGCATGAAATCAATAGAGAAAACAGAGTCATCATTGACGCATGGAATCGCCGGTTAAACTGCGTCCCTCCTAGCCAGAAATCTTAGTGACAGCTGACGTGTGGAATCGACAGCACGACCTACGCGTCAAATTGATAGCAAAAATAGATTGAAGGCTACCACATGGAATTATCACACACACTCTGCGAATGCTGATCCAGAAATCGTCCCCCAAAACTGAGTCACTGAAGAACGAGAAATCATCTTTGAAAATTCAGTCGCGGCTGACTGATGGAATCGACAAGGAACACTAATTCATGATTGACGTATGAAATCAATAAAGAAAACAGAGTCATCATTGACACGTGGAATTGCCAGTGAAACTGCATCCCTCCTACCCAGAAATCGTCAGCGAAAACAATGTCGGTGAGGACATTGAAATCACAACTGAAATCTGAGTGACAGCTGACGTGTGGAATAAACATCACGACCTAGGCATCAAATTGATAGCAAAAATAGATTGATGATTCAGAATGGAATTGTCAAACACACTCTGCGAATGCTGATCCAGAAATCATCACGGAAAACTGAGTCCCTGTAGAACGAGAAATCATTTTTGAAAATTGAGTCGCGGTTGACTGATGCAATCGACAACGAACACTAATTCACGATTGACGCATGAAATCAATAGAGAAAACAGAGTCATCATTGACGCATGGAATCGCCGGTTAAACTGCGTCCCTCCTAGCCAGAAATTATCAGAAAACAAAGTCGGTGAAGACATTGAAATCACAACTGAAATCTTAGTGACAGCTGACGTGTGGAATCGACAGCACGACCTACGCGTTAAATTGATAGCAAAAATAGATTGTTGGCTACCACATGGAATTGGCACACACACTCTGCGAATGCTGATCCAGAAATCGTCCCCCAAAACAGAGTCACTGGAGAACGAGAAATCATCTTTGAAAATTGAGTCGCGGCAGACTCATGGAATCGACAAAGAACACTAATTCATGATTGACGCATGAAATCAATAAAGAAAACAGAGTCACCATTGACGCATGGAATCGCTAGTTAAACAAAGTCCCTCCTAACTAGAAATCATCAGCGAAAACAAAGTCGGTGCGGACCTTGAAATCACAACTGAAATATGAGTGACAGCTGACGTGTGGAATCGACAGCACGACCTAGGCATCAAATCGATAGAAAAAATAGATTGATGATTCAGAATGGAATTGTCACACACACTCTGCCAATGCTAATCTAGAAATCATCACGGAAAACTGAGTCCCTGTAGAACGAGAAATCATTTTTGAAAATTGAGTCGCGGTTGACTGATGCAATCGACAACGAACACTAATTCACGATTGACGCATGAAATCAATAGAGAAAACAGAGTCATCATTGACGCATGGAATCACCGGTTAAACTGCGTCCCTCCTATCCAGAAATCATGAGCGAAAACAAAGTCGGTGCAGACATTGAAATCACAACTGAAATCTTAGTGACAGCTGACGTGTGGAATCCACAGCACGACCTACGCGTCAAATTGATAGCAAAAATAGATTGAAGGCTACCACATGGAATTGTCACACACACTCTGCGAATGCTGATCCAGAAATCGTCCCCCAAAACTGAGTCACTGAAGAACGAGAAATCATCTTTGAAAATTCAGTCGCGGCTGACTGATGGAATCGACAAGGAACACTAATTCATGATTGACGTATGAAATCAATAAAGAAAACAGAGTCATCATTGACACGTGGAATTGCCAGTGAAACTGCATCCCTCCTACCCAGAAATCGTCAGCGAAAACAATGTCGGTGAGGACATTGAAATCACAACTGAAATCTGAGTGACAGCTGACGTGTGGAATAAACATCACGACCTAGGCATCAAATGGATAGCAAAAATAGATTGATGATTCAGAATGGAATTGTCAAACACACTCTGCCAATGCTAATCCATAAATCGTCACCGAAAACGAAGTCCCTGTAGAATGAGAAATCATGTTTGAAAGTTGAGTCGCGGCTGACTGATGGAATCGACAACGAACATTAATTCACGATTGACGCATGAAATCAATAAAGAAAACAGAGTCATCATTGACGCATGGAATCGCCGGTTAAACTGCGTCCCTCCTAGCCAGAAATCATCAGTGAAAACAAAGTCGGTGCAGACATTGAAATCACAACTGAAATCTTAGTGACAGCTGACGTGTGGAATCGACAGCACGACCTACGCATCAAATTGATAGAAAAAATAGATTGATGGCTACCACATGGAATTGTCACACACACTCTGCGAATGCTGATCCATAAATCGTCCCCCAAAACTGAGTCACTGTAGAACGAGAAATCATCTTTGAAAATTGAGTCGCGGCTGACTGATGGAATCGACAACGAACATTAATTCACGATTGACGCATGAAATCAATAAAGAAAACAGAGTCATCATTGATGCATAGAATTGCGAGTGACACTGCGTCACTCCTAACCAGAAATCGTTAGCGAAAACGTAGTCGCTGCAGACCTTGAAATCACAACTGAAATTTGAGTGACAGTTGACGTGTGGAATCGATAGCACGACCTACGCATCATATCGATAGCAAAAACAGATTGACGATTAAGAATGGAATTGTCAAACACACTCTGCCAATGCTAATCCATAAATCGTCACCGAAAAGTAAGTCCCTGTAGAACGAGAAATCATCTTTGAAAATTGAGTCGCGGCTGACTGATGGAATCGACACCGAACACAAATTCACGATTGACGCATGAAATCAATAAAGAAAACAGAGTCATCATTGACGCATGCAATCGCCGGTTAAACTGCGTCCCTCCTAGCCAGAAATTATCAGAAAACAAAGTCGGTGAAGACATTGAAATCACAACTGAAATCTTAGTGACAGCTGACGTGTGGAATCGACAGCACGACCTACGCGTTAAATTGATAGCAAAAATAGATTGTTGGCTACCACATGGAATTGGCACACACACTCTGCGAATGCTGATCCAGAAATCGTCCCCCAAAACAGAGTCACTGGAGAACGAGAAATCATCTTTGAAAATTGAGTCGCGGCAGACTCATGGAATCGACAAAGAACACTAATTCATGATTGACGCATGAAATCAATAAAGAAAACAGAGTCACCATTGACGCATGGAATCGCTAGTTAAACAAAGTCCCTCCTAACTAGAAATCATCAGCGAAAACAAAGTCGGTGCGGACCTTGAAATCACAACTGAAATATGAGTGACAGCTGACGTGTGGAATCGACAGCACGACCTAGGCATCAAATCGATAGAAAAAATAGATTGATGATTCAGAATGGAATTGTCACACACACTCTGCCAATGCTAATCTAGAAATCATCACGGAAAACTGAGTCCCTGTAGAACGAGAAATCATTTTTGAAAATTGAGTCGCGGTTGACTGATGCAATCGACAACGAACACTAATTCACGATTGACGCATGAAATCAATAGAGAAAACAGAGTCATCATTGACGCATGGAATCACCGGTTAAACTGCGTCCCTCCTATCCAGAAATCATGAGCGAAAACAAAGTCGGTGCAGACATTGAAATCACAACTGAAATCTTAGTGACAGCTGACGTGTGGAATCCACAGCACGACCTACGCGTCAAATTGATAGCAAAAATAGATTGAAGGCTACCACATGGAATTGTCACACACACTCTGCGAATGCTGATCCAGAAATCGTCCCCCAAAACTGAGTCACTGAAGAACGAGAAATCATCTTTGAAAATTCAGTCGCGGCTGACTGATGGAATCGACAAGGAACACTAATTCATGATTGACGTATGAAATCAATAAAGAAAACAGAGTCATCATTGACACGTGGAATTGCCAGTGAAACTGCATCCCTCCTACCCAGAAATCGTCAGCGAAAACAATGTCGGTGAGGACATTGAAATCACAACTGAAATCTGAGTGACAGCTGACGTGTGGAATAAACATCACGACCTAGGCATCAAATGGATAGCAAAAATAGATTGATGATTCAGAATGGAATTGTCAAACACACTCTGCCAATGCTAATCCATAAATCGTCACCGAAAACGAAGTCCCTGTAGAATGAGAAATCATGTTTGAAAGTTGAGTCGCGGCTGACTGATGGAATCGACAACGAACATTAATTCACGATTGACGCATGAAATCAATAAAGAAAACAGAGTCATCATTGACGCATGGAATCGCCGGTTAAACTGCGTCCCTCCTAGCCAGAAATCATCAGTGAAAACAAAGTCGGTGCAGACATTGAAATCACAACTGAAATCTTAGTGACAGCTGACGTGTGGAATCGACAGCACGACCTACGCATCAAATTGATAGAAAAAATAGATTGATGGCTACCACATGGAATTGTCACACACACTCTGCGAATGCTGATCCAGAAATCGTCCCCCAAAACTGAGTCACTGTAGAACGAGAAATCATCTTTGAAAATTGAGTCGCGGCTGACTGATGGAATCGACAACGAACATTAATTCACGATTGACGCATGAAATCAATAAAGAAAACAGAGTCATCATTGATGCATAGAATTGCGAGTGACACTGCGTCACTCCTAACCAGAAATCGTTAGCGAAAACGTAGTCGCTGCAGACCTTGAAATCACAACTGAAATTTGAGTGACAGTTGACGTGTGGAATCGATAGCACGACCTACGCATCATATCGATAGCAAAAACAGATTGACGATTAAGAATGGAATTGTCAAACACACTCTGCCAATGCTAATCCATAAATCGTCACCGAAAAGTAAGTCCCTGTAGAACGAGAAATCATCTTTGAAAATTGAGTCGCGGCTGACTGATGGAATCGACACCGAACACAAATTCACGATTGACGCATGAAATCAATAAAGAAAACAGAGTCATCATTGACGCATGCAATCGCCGGTTAAACTGCGTCCCTCCTAGCCAGAAATTATCAGAAAACAAAGTCGGTGAAGACATTGAAATCACAACTGAAATCTTAGTGACAGCTGACGTGTGGAATCGACAGCACGACCTACGCGTTAAATTGATAGCAAAAATAGATTGTTGGCTACCACATGGAATTGGCACACACACTCTGCGAATGCTGATCCAGAAATCGTCCCCCAAAACAGAGTCACTGGAGAACGAGAAATCATCTTTGAAAATTGAGTCGCGGCAGACTCATGGAATCGACAAAGAACACTAATTCATGATTGACGCATGAAATCAATAAAGAAAACAGAGTCACCATTGACGCATGGAATCGCTAGTTAAACAAAGTCCCTCCTAACTAGAAATCATCAGCGAAAACAAAGTCGGTGCGGACCTTGAAATCACAACTGAAATATGAGTGACAGCTGACGTGTGGAATCGACAGCACGACCTAGGCATCAAATCGATAGAAAAAATAGATTGATGATTCAGAATGGAATTGTCACACACACTCTGCCAATGCTAATCTAGAAATCATCACGGAAAACTGAGTCCCTGTAGAACGAGAAATCATTTTTGAAAATTGAGTCGCGGTTGACTGATGCAATCGACAACGAACACTAATTCACGATTGACGCATGAAATCAATAGAGAAAACAGAGTCATCATTGACGCATGGAATCACCGGTTAAACTGCGTCCCTCCTATCCAGAAATCATGAGCGAAAACAAAGTCGGTGCAGACATTGAAATCACAACTGAAATCTTAGTGACAGCTGACGTGTGGAATCCACAGCACGACCTACGCGTCAAATTGATAGCAAAAATAGATTGAAGGCTACCACATGGAATTGTCACACACACTCTGCGAATGCTGATCCAGAAATCGTCCCCCAAAACTGAGTCACTGAAGAACGAGAAATCATCTTTGAAAATTCAGTCGCGGCTGACTGATGGAATCGACAAGGAACACTAATTCATGATTGACGTATGAAATCAATAAAGAAAACAGAGTCATCATTGACACGTGGAATTGCCAGTGAAACTGCATCCCTCCTACCCAGAAATCGTCAGCGAAAACAATGTCGGTGAGGACATTGAAATCACAACTGAAATCTGAGTGACAGCTGACGTGTGGAATCGACATCACGACCTAGGCATCAAATCGATAGCAAAAATAGATTGATGATTCAGAATGGAATTGTCAAACACACTCTGCCAATGCTAATCCATAAATCGTCACCGAAAACGAAGTCCCTGTAGAATAAGAAATCATGTTTGAAAGTTGAGTCGCGGCTGACTGATGGAATCGACAACGAACACTAATTCACGATTGACGCATGAAATCAATAAAGAAAACAGAGTCATCATTGATGCATAGAATTGCGAGTGACACTGCGTCACTCCTAACTAGAAATCGTTAGCGAAAACGTAGTCGCTGCAGACCTTGAAATCACAATTGAAATCTGAGTGACAGTTGACGTGTGCAATCGATAGCACGACCTACGCATCATATCGATAGCAAAAACAGATTGATGATTAATTATTGAATTGTCAAACACACTCTGCCAATGCTAATCCATAAATCGTCACCGAAAAGTAAGTCCCTGTAGAACGAGAAATCATCTTTGAAAATTGAGTCGCGGGTGACTGATGGAATTGACACCGAACACTAATTCACGATTGACGCATGAAATCAATAGAGAAAACAGAGTCATCATTGACGAATGGAATCGCCAGTGAAGCTGCGTCACTCGTAACCATAAATAGTCAGCGAAAACATAGTCGCTGTAGACCTTGTAATCACAACTGAAATCTGAGTGACAGCTGACGTGTGGAATCGACAGCACGACCTAGGCATCAAATCGATAGCAAAAATAAATCCATGGCTAACACATGGAATTGTGAAACACAATCTCCGAATGCTCATCAAGAAATCGTCACCGAAAACTGAGTCACTGTAGAACGAGAAATCATCTTTGAAAATTGAGTCGCGGCTGACTGATGGAATCGACACCGAACACTAATTCACGATTGACGCATGAAATCAATAAAGAAAACAGAGTCATCATTGACGCATGGAATCGCCGGTTAAACTGCGTCCCTCCTAGCCAGAAATTATCAGAAAACAAAGTCGGTGCAGACATTGAAATCACAACTGAAATCTTAGTGACAGCTGACGTGTGGAATCGACAGCACGACCCACGCGTCAAATTGATAGCAAAAATAGATTGATGGCTACCACATGGAATTGTCACACACACTCTGCGAATGCTGATCCAGAAATCGTCCCCCAAAACTGAGTCACTGGAGAACGAGAAATCATCTTTGAAAATTAAGTCGCAGCAGACTCATGGAATCGACAAAGAACACTAATTCATGATTGACGCATGAAATCAATAAAGAAAACAGAGTCACCATTGACGCATGGAATCGCTAGTTAAACAAAGTCCCTCCTAACTAGAAATCATCAGCGAAAACAAAGTCGGTGCGGACCTTGAAATCACAACTGAAATATGAGTGACAACTGACGTGTGGAATCGACAGCACGACCTAGGCATCAAATCGATAGAAAAAATAGATTGATGATTCAGAATGGAATTGTCACACACACTCTGCCAATGCTAATCTAGAAATCATCACCGAAACCGAAGTCCGTGTAGAACGATAAATCATCTTTGAAAGTTCAGTCGCGGCTGACTAATGGAATCGACAACGAACACTAATTCACAATTGACGCATGAAATCAATAAAGAAAACAGAGTCACCATTGACGCACGGAATCGCTAGTTAAACAAAGTCCCTCCTAACTAGAAATCATCAGCGAAAACAAAGTCGGTGCGGACCTTGAAATCACAACTGAATTATGAGTGACAGCTGACGTGTGGAATCGACAGCACGACCTAGGCATCAAATCGATAGAAAAAATAGATTGATGATTCAGAATGGAATTGTCACACACACTCTGCCAATGCTAATCTAGAAATCATCACGGAAAACTGAGTCCCTGTAGAACGAGAAATCATTTTTGAAAATTGAGTCGCGGTTGACTGATGCAATCGACAACGAACACTAATTCACGATTGACGCATGAAATCAATAGAGAAAACAGAGTCATCATTGACGCATGGAATCACCGGTTAAACTGTGTCCCTCCTATCCAGAAATCATGAGCGAAAACAAAGTCGGTGCAGACATTGAAATCACAACTGAAATCTTAGTGACAGGTGACGTGTGGAATCAACAGCACGACCTACGCGTCAAATTGATAGCAAAAATAGATTGATGGCTACCACATGGAATTGTCACACACACTCTGCGAATGCTGATCCAGAAATCGTCCCCCAAAACTGAGTCACTGAAGAACGAGAAATCATCTTTGAAAATTGAGTCGCGGCTGACTGATGGAATCGACAACGAACACTAATTCATGATTGACGCATGAAATCAATAAAAAAACAGAGTCACCATTGACGCATGGAATCGCTAGTTAAACAAAGTCCCTCCTAACTAGAAATCATCAGCGAAAACAAAGTCGGTGCGGACCTCGAAATCACAACTGAAATATGAGTGACAGCTGACGTGTGGAATCGACAGCACGACCTAGGCATCAAATCGATAGAAAAAATAGATTGATGATTCAGAATGGAATTGGCACACACACTCTGCCAATGCTAATCTAGAAATCATCACCGAAAACGAAGTCCTTGTAGAACGAGAAATCATCTTTGAAAGTTCAGTCGCGGCTGACTAATGGAATCGACAACGAACACTAATTCACAATTGACGCATGAAATCAATAAAGAAAACAGAGTCATCATTGACGCATGGAATCCCTAGTTAAACTGCGTCCCTCCTAACTAGAAATCATCAGCGAAAACAAAGTCGGTGCAGACATTGAAATCACAACTGAAATCTGAGTGACAGCTGACGTGTGGAATTGACAGCACGACCTACACATCAAATCGATAGCAAAAATATATTGATGGCTACCACATGGAATTGTCACACACACTCCGCGAATGCTGATCCAGAAATCGTCCCCGAAAACAAAATCACTGTAGAACAAGAAATCATCTTTGAAAATTAAGTCACGGCAGACTCATGGAATCGACAAAGAACACTAATTCATGATTGACGCATGAAATCAATAGAGAAAACAGAGTCATCATTGACGCATGGAATTGCCAGTGAAACTGCGTCACTCCTAACCATAAATCGTCAGCGAAAATGTAGTCGCTACAGACCTTGAAATCACAACTGAAATCTGAGTGACAGCTGACGTGTGGAATGGACATCATGACCTACGCATCATATCGATAGCGAAAACAGATTGACTATTAATTATGGAATTATCAAACACACTCTGCAAAAGTTAATCCATAAATCGTCACCGAAAACGAAGTCCCTGTTGAACGAGAAATCATCTTTGAAAGTTCAGTCGCGGCTGACTGATGGAATCGACAACGAACACTAATTCACGATTGACGCATGAAATCAATAAAGAAAACAGAGTCATCATTGACGCATGGAATCGCTAGTTAAACTGTGTCCCTCCAAACTAGAAATCATCAGCGAAAACAAAGTCGGTGCAGACATTGAAATCACAAATGAAATCTGAGTGACAGCTGACGTGTGGAATCGACAGCACGACCTATGCATCAAATCAATAGCAAAACTAGATTGATGGCTATCACATGGAATTGTCTCACACACTGTGCGAATGCTGATCGAGAAATCGTCCCGGAAAACTGAGTCACTGTAGAACGAGAAATCATCTTTGAAAGTTCAGTAGCGGCTAACTGATGTAATCGACAACGAACACTAATTCACGATTGACGCATGAAATCAATAAAGAAAACAGAGTCATCATTGACGCATGGAATCGCTAATGAAGCTACGTCACTGCTAACGATAAATCGTCAGCGAAAACATAGTTGTTGCAGCCCTTGAAATCACAACTGAAATCTGAGTGACAGCTGACGTGTGGAATCGACAGCATGACCTAGGCATCAAATCGATCGAAAAAATAGATTGAGGATTCAGAATGGAATTCTCACACACACTCTGCCAATGCTAATCCAGAAATGATCACGGAAAACTGAGTCCCTGTAGTACGAGAAATCATTTTTGAAAATTGAGTCGCGGTTGACTGATAGAATCGACAACGAACACTAATTCACGATTGACGCATGAAATCAATAGAGAAAACAGAGTCATCATTGACGATTGGAATTGCCAGTGAAACTGCGTCACTCCTAACCATAAATCGTTAGCGTAAACATAGTGGCTGCAGACCTTGAAATCACAACTGAAATCTGAGTGACAGCTGACGTGTGGAATCGACAGCACGACCTACGCTTCATATCGATAGCAAAAATAGATTGTTGCTTATGTATGGAATTGTCACAGACACTCTGCCAATGCTAATCCATAAATCGTCACCGAAAACTAAGTCCCTGTAGAACGAGAAATCATCTTTGAAAGTTGAGTCGCGACTGACTGATGGAATCAACAACGAACACCAATTCACGATTGACGCATGAAATCAATAAAGAAAACAGAGTGAGCATTGACGTATGGAATCGTCAGTGAAATTGCGTCCCACCTAACTAGAAATCATCATCGAAAACAAAGTCGGTGAAGACATTGAAATCACAACTGAAATCTGAATGACAGCTAACGTGTGGAATCGACAGCACAACCTACGCAACAAATCGATAGCAAAAATAGATTCATGGCTAACACATGGAATTGTAAAACACACTCTGCGAATGCTCATCAAGAAATCGTCACTGAAAACTGAGTCACTGTAGAACGAGAAATTATCTTCGAAAATTGATTCGCGGCTGACTGATGGAATCGACAACGAACACTGATTCATGATTGACACATGAAATCAATAGAGAAAACATAGTCATCGTTGGCGCACCGAATCGCCAGTGAAACTGCGTCGCTCCTAACAGGAAATCGTCAGCGAAAACATAGTCGATGCAGACCTTGAAATAAAAACTGAAATCTGAGTGACAGCTGACTTGTGGAATCGACAGCAGGACCTACGCATCAAATCGATAGCAAAAATAGATTGATGGCTACCACATGGAATTGTCACACACACTCTGCGAATGCTGATCTAGAAATCGTCCCCGAAACTGAGTCACTGTAGAACGAGAAATCATATTTGAAAGTTCAGTAGCGACTGACTGATGGAATCGACAACAAACACTAATTCACGATTGACGCATCAAATCAATAAAGAAAACAGAGTCATCATTGACGCATGGAATCGCCAGTGAAACTACATCACTGTTCACGATAAATCGTCAGCGAAAACATAGTTGCAACAGGACCTATGCATCAAATCGATAGCAAAAATAGATTGATGGCTACCACATGGAATTGTCACACACACTGTGCGAATGTTGATCCATAAATCGTCCCCGAAAACTGAGTCACAGTAGAAAAAGAAATCATCTTTGATAATTGAGTTGTGGCTGACTGATGGAATCAACAACGAACACTAATTCACGATTGATGCAAGAAATCAATACAGAAAACAGAGTCATCATTGACGCTTGGAATAGCCAGTGAAACTGCGACACTCCTAACCAGAAATCGTCAGCGAAAACATAGTCGAAGCAGACCTTGAAATCACAACTGAAATCTGAGTGACAACTGACGTGTGGAATCGACAGCACGACCTAGGCATCAAATCGATAGCAAAAATAGATTGAAGGCTACCACATGGAATTGTCACACACACTCTGCGAATGCTGATCTAGAAATCGTCACCGAAAACTCACTCACTGTAGAACGAGAAATCATCTTTGAAAATTGAGTCGCGGCTTACTAATGGAATTGACAACGAACACTAATTCACGATTGACGCATGAAATCAATAAAGGAAACAGAGTCATCATTGACGCATGGAATCGCCAGAGATACTGCGTCCCTCCTAACCGGAAATCTTAAGCGAAAACATAGTCGCTGCAGACCTTAAAATCACAACCGAAATCTGAGTGACAGCTGATGTGTGGAATAGACAACACGACCTACGCATCAAATCGATAGCAAAAATAGATTCATGGCTAACACATGGAATTGTGAAACACACTATGCGACTGCTGATCCAGAAATCGTCACCGAAAACTTAGTCACTGTAGAACGAGAAATAATCTTTGTAAATTGAGTCGCGGCTGACTGATGGAATCGAAAACAAACTCTAATTCATGATTCACGCATGAAATCAATAGAGAAAAGAGAGACATCCTTGACGTATGGAATCGCTAGTGAAACTGCGTCACTCCTAACCATAAATCGTCAGCAAAAACATAGTCGCTGCAGCCTTGAAATTATAACTGAAATCTGAATGACAGCTGACGTGTGGAATCGACACCAGGACCTACGCATCCTATCGATAGCAAAAATAGATTGAGTATTAAGTATGGAATTGTAATACAGACTCTGCCAATGCTCATCCAGAAATCGTCACCGAAAAGTAAGTCCCTATAGAACGAGAAATCATCTTTGAAAATTGAGTCGCGGCTGACTGATGGAATCGACACCGAACACTAATTCACGATTGACGCATGAAATCAATAGAGAAAACAGAGTCATCATTGACGAATGGAATCGCCAGTGAAGCTGCGTCACTCGTAACCATAAATAGTCAGCGAAAACATAGTCGCTGCAGACCTTGTAATCACAACTGAAATCTGAGTGACAGCTGACGTGTGGAATCGACAGCACGACCTAGGCATCAAATCGATAGCAAAAATAGATCCATGGCTAACACATGGAATTGTGAAACACAATCTCCGAATGCTCATCAAGAAATCGTCACCGAAAACTGAGTCACTGTAGAACGAGAAATCATCTTTGAAAATTGAGTCGCGGCTGACTGATGGAATCGACACCGAACACTAATTCACGATTGATGCATGAAATCAATACAGAAAACAGAGTCATCATTGACGCATGGAATTGCCAGTGAAACTGCATCACTCGTAACCAGAAATCGTAAGTGAAAACATAGTCGCAGCAGACCTTGAAATCACAACTGAAATCTGAGTGACAGCTGACGTGTGGAATCGACAGCACGACCTAGGCATCAAATCGATAGCAAAAATAAATTGATGGCTACCACATGGAATTGTCACACACACTCTACGAATGCTGATCCAGAAATCGTCACCAAAAACTCAGTCACTGTAGAACGAGAAATCATCTTTGAAAATTGAGTTGCGGCTGACTAATGGAATTGCCAACGAACATTAATTCACGATTGACGCATGAAATCAATAAAGAAAACAGAGTCATCATTGACGCATGGAATCGCCAGAGATACTGCGTCCCTCCTAACCAAAAATCGATAGCGAAAACATACTCGCTAGAGACCTTGAAATCACAATTGAAATCTGAGTGACAGCTGACGTGTGGAATAGACACCACGATCTACGCATCAAATCGATAGCAAAAATAGATTCAAGGCTAAGACATGGAATTGTTAAACACACTATGCGAATGCTGATCAAGAAATCATCATCGAAAACTGAGTCACTGTAGAACAAGAAATCATCTTTGAAAATTGAGTCGCAGCTGACTGATGGAATGGACACCACGACCTACGCATCATATTGATAGCAAAAATAGATTGATGATTAAAAATGGAATTGTCACACACACTCTGCCAATGCGGATCCAGAAATCGTCACCAAAAACTGAGTCACTGTAGAAATAGAAATCATCTATGAAAATTGAGTCGCGGCTGACTGATGGAATCAACAACGAACACTAATTCACAATTGACGCAAGAAATCAATACAGAAAACAGAGTCATCATTGACGCATGGAATCGCTAGTGAAACTGCATCACTCCTAACCAGAAATCGTCAGCGAAAACATAGTCGCAGTAGACCTTGAAATCACAACTGAAATCTGAGTGACAACTGAAGTGTGGAATCGACAACACGACCTAGGCATCAAATCGATAGCAAAAATGGATCCATGGCTAACACATGGAATTGTGAAACGCAATCTGCGAGTGCTGATCCAGAAATCGTCACCGAAAACTGAGTCACTGTAGAACGAGAAATGATCTTTGAAAATTGAGTCGCGGCTGACTGATGGAATCGACAACGAACACTAATTCACGATTGACGCATTAAATCAATAGACAAAAGAGAGTCATCCTTGACGCATGGAATCGCTAGTGAAACTGCGTCACTCCTAACCATAAATCATCAGCGAAAACACAGTCGTTGCAGCCTTAAAATTAGAACTGAAATCTCAGTGACAGCTGACGTGTGGAATCGACACCACGACCTACGCATCATATTGATAGAAAAAATAGATTGATGATTAAATATGGAATTGTCACACACACTCTGCCAATGCGGATCCAGAAATTGTCACCAAAAACTGAGTCACTGTAGAAAGAGAAATCATCTTTGAAAATTGAGTCGCGGCTGACTGATGGAATCAACAACGAACACTAATTCACAATTGACGCAAGAAATCAATACAGAAAACAGAGTCATCATTGACGCATGGAATCGCTAGTGAAACTGCATCACTCCTAACCAGAAATCGTCAGCGAAAACATAGTCGCAGTAGACCTTGAAATCACAACTGAAATCTGAGTGACAATTGACGTGTGGAATCGACAACACGACCTAGGCATCAAATCGATAGCAAAAATGGATCCATGGCTAACACATGGAATTGTGAAACGCAATCTGCGAGTGCTGATCCAGAAATCGTCACCGAAAACTGAGTCACTGTAGAACGAGAAATGATCTTTGAAAATTGAGTCGCGGCTGACTGATGGAATCGACAATGAACACTAATTCACGATTGACGCATGAAATCAATAGACAAAAGAGAGTCATCCTTGACGCATGGAATCGCTAGTGAAACTGCGTCACTCCTAACCATAAATCATCAGCGAAAACACAGTCGTTGCAGCCTTAAAATTAGAACTGAAATCTTAGTGACAGCTGACGTGTGGAATCGACACCACGACCTACGCATCATATTGATAGAAAAAATAGATTGATGATTAAATATGGAATTGTCACACACACTCTGCCAATGCGGATCCAGAAATTGTCACCAAAAACTGAGTCACTGTAGAAAGAGAAATCATCTTTGAAAATTGAGTCGCGGCTGACTGATGGAATCAACAACGAACACTAATTCACAATTGACGCAAGAAATCAATACAGAAAACAGAGTCATCATTGACGCATGGAATCGCTAGTGAAACTGCATCACTCCTAACCAGAAATCGTCAGCGAAAACATAGTCGCAGTAGACCTTGAAATCACAACTGAAATCTGAGTGACAATTGACGTGTCGAATCGACAACACGACCTAGGCATCAAATCGATAGCAAAAATGGATCCATGGCTAACACATGGAATTGTGAAACGCAATCTGCGAGTGCTGATCCAGAAATCGTCACCGAAAACTGAGTCACTGTAGAACGAGAAATGATCTTTGAAAATTGAGTCGCGGCTGACTGATGGAATCGACAACGAACACTAATTCACGATTGACGCATGAAATCAATAGACAAAAGAGAGTCATCCTTGACGCATGGAATCGCTAGTGAAACTGCGTCACTCCTAACCATAAATCATCAGCGAAAACACAGTCGTTGCAGCCTTAAAATTAGAACTGAAATCTGAGTGACAGCTGACGTGTGGAATCGACACCACGACCTAGGCATCAAATCGATAAAAAAAATAGATTGATGATTCAGAATGGAATTGTCACACACACTCTGCCAATGCTAATCCAGAAATCATCACGGAAAACTGAGTCCTGTAGAACGAGAAGCCATTTTTGAAACTTGAGTCGCGGCTGACTGATAAAATCAACAACGAACACTAATTCACGATTGACGCATGAAATCAATAGAGAAAACAGAGTCATCATTGACGCTTGGAATCGCCAGTGAAACTGCGTAGCTCCTAACCATAAATCGACAGCGAAAACATAGTCGTTGGAGACCTTGAAATCACAACTGAAATCTGAGTGACAGCTGACGTGTGGAATCGACAGCACGACTTACGCAACAAATCGATAGCAAAAATAGATTCATGGCTAACACATGGAAATGTGAAACACACTCTGCGAATGCTGATCCAGAAATCGTCACCGAAAACTGAGTCACTGTAGAACGGGAAATCATCTTTGAAAATTGAGTCGTGGCTAATGCTTGACCGCTTTTTATGTTCGGATTGTTTTAACTCGCAAGTGCACGAGTGTGCGATGTAGCAATTAACTCGGTAAGATCGAGGTCATATCCACAGAGAGCTAGATCTGGAAATTAAGCTAGGTAACGAAAAAACTCAAGAGAAATTAAATTAACAATAACTTGGTTGAAAATGATTGATGGATTTGTTTTCAAAGATGAAAAAGTGTAAATAGATTTTAAATGACAAGAAAAAGTAAGTCTTGGTCCAAATCAATTCTAATGGTGATGTATTGGTGATTCCTTCAACATATATAAGATAACTCAACCTAATATCAACGATGGTGATATTAGATCGGAAGATATTACAATGAAGTTTAAAAAGATGAAGATTGATTATTGCTTAAGAATGAACAAGTACTTTCATATTAAGTAAGACATTGAATCAAGCAATCTCTATACCAAAACTAAGGTTTGTGCATAAAAATTCAAGATTATAACATTACCTAAATGATTTCTAAAATTTCTTTGCAATAATAAAACATTCATGAAGAAAATAAGAAGATAAACATTAAGATTCATTCATATCTTAAAGAACTCACCTCAATCACCATCATCCTTGATTTGGATCCAAGAAGGAGATTAGCCAACCATGATTATATATAAGAACACTTCAATAAACATGAAATAACTTGAATCACACTGAAATAATAAGTTTTACAAGCTAAAGAACCGAAATCTATAAAGAAGAACACAACACAATTTCAGTAAATATTCAGACACAAATCTGACTCTAACTTTGGACAGCAATTAGACCCTCTTAGAAGCCTCCTTTGAAGATGGCTATTAGAGACATATTTATAGGCCATTCTGTTAGCTTTCCCGATCATTAAAGAACAGCTCATTTGGACATCTGAGTCAAAATTTATGGGCAAAACACCGAAAGGTGTTCTGGAAAATCAAATCAGGCCAGCTTGGAGAAAACTTTGGTGCACGTTTTTCTTCCTCCTTTGTGAGCTGTCTCTTTCTTCTTTTTGACCCAAAATAATGTGACAATGTCCCCTCCAGCTTTCCATCCATGTGCTTGCCCTCTTGGATCAATGAATTATCCAAAATAAATCAAATGTTATTTGTTGTGTGGACATGTAAGATCATGGTTTGTGCTTGGGCTGATTTGGAGGCTGATTTGGGGGGTGGTTTGGGGCTGATTTGGGGCTGAATTTAAGCATCAAATAAGGATACAAATGTACCTATTATTTGGGCTAAGATTGACATTAAAACCTTAAGTGTTTGATGGTTGAAGTTTGCACACAACATAAGGCAAGTTTGGGCTTGAAATAGATCATATGATATTCGTTTCTAGAATTGGAATAGAATTGATTTTTGGAGCAAATTTGGAGCACTTATTTGAACCAAGATTTTCTTCAATCTTCAACTAAATTTCTCTTCAATTCTTTGTTCCGAATTCCGACGTTGAATTTTCTGAAATAATTCATTTAAGCTCCAAAAACCTATCGAAACATTAAAAGAAACTTCATTACTAAAAAGCACATCAATTATTATAAAAAACCCAAATAAAAACAATAAATACATATATAAAATAAGAGACTTAATGATACTTTTGATGCACAATCAGCTGATTGATGGAATCGACAACGAACACTAATTCACGATTGACGCATGAAATCAATAGAGAAGTAGAGTCATAATTGACGCATGGAATCGCCAGTGAATCTGCGTCCCTCCTAACCAGAAATCGTCAGCGAACACATAGTCGATGCAGACCTTCAAATCACAACTGAAATCTGAGTGACAGCTGACATGTGGAATCGACAGCACGACCTACGCATCAAATCGATAGCAAAAATAGATTGATGATTTAGTATGGAATTGTCACACATACTCTGCCAATGCTGATCAAGAAATCGTCCCCGAAAACTGAGTCACTGTAGAACGAGAAATCATCTTTGAAAAGTGAGTCGCGGCTTACTGATGGAATCTACAACGAACACTAATTCACGATTGACGCATGAAATGAATAGAGAAACATAGTCATCATTGACGCATGGAATCGCCAGTGAATCTGCGTCCCTCTTAACCAGAAATCGTCACGGAAAACATAGTCGATGTAGACCTTCAAATCAGAAATGAAATCTGAGTGACAGCTGACCTGTGGAATTGACAGCACGACCTACGCATCAAATCGATAGCAAAAATAGATTGATGATTCAGTATGGAATTGTCACACACACTCTGGCAATGCTGATCAAGGAATCGTCACCGAAAACTGAGTCACTGAAGAACGAGAAATCATCTTTGAAAATTGAGTCGCGGCAAAGTGATGGAATCGACAACGAACATTAATTCATGAATGACGCATGAAATCAATAGAGAAAAGAGAGTCATCATTGACGCTTGGAATTGCCAGTGAAACTACGTTCCTCCTAAACAGAAATCGTCAGCGAAAACACAATCGTTGTAGGCCTTGAAATCACAACTGAAATTTGAGTGACAGCTCACGTGTGGAATCGACAGCGCGACCTACGCAACAAATCGATCGCAAAAACAGATTCATGGCTAACGCATGGAAATGTGAAACACACTCTGCGAATGCTGATCCACAATTCGTCACCGAAAACTGAGTCACTGTAGAACGGGAAATCATCTTAGAAAATTGAGTCGTGGCTGACTGATGGAATCGACAACGAACACTAATTCACGATTGACGCATGAAATCAATAGAGAAGTAGAGTCATAATTGACGTATGGAATCACCAGTGAATATGCGTCCCTCTTAACCAGAAATCGTCAGCGAAAACATAGTCGATGCAGACCTTCAAATCACAACTGAAATCTGAGTGATAGCTGACCTGTGGAATCGACAGCACGACCTACGCATCAAATCGTTAGCAAAAATTGATTGATGATTCAGTATGGAATTGTCACACACACTCTGCCAATGCTGATCAAGAAATCGTCACCGAAAATTAAGTCACTGTAGAACGAGAAATCATCTTTGAAAATTGAGTCGCGGCTGACTGATAGAATCGACAATGAACACTAATTCACGATTGACGCATGAAATCAATAGAGAAAACAGAGTCATCATTGACGCTTGGAATCGCCAGTGAAACTGCGTAGCTCCTAACCATAAATCGACAGCGAAAACATAGTCGTTGGAGACCTTGAAATCTTAACTGAAATCTGAGTGACAGCTGACGTGTGGAATAGACAGCACGACCTACGCAACAAATCGATAGCAAAAATAGATTCATGGCTAACACATGGAAATGTGAAACACACTCTGCGAATGCTGATCCAGAAATCGACACCGAAAACTGAGTGCTGATGCAACGAGAAATTATCTTGGAAAATTGAGTCGTGATTGACTGATGGAATCGACAACGAACACTAATTCACGATTGACGCATGAAATCAATAGATAAAACAGAGTCATCATTGACGCTTGGAATTGCCAGTGAAAGTGTGTCGCTCCTAACCATAAATCTTCAGCGAAAACATAGTCGTTGGAGACCTTGAAATCACAAATGAAATCTCAGTGACAGCTGGCGTGTGTAACTGACAGCACGACCTACGCAACAAATCGATAGCATAATTCGATTGATGATTCAGTATGGAATTGTCACTCACACTCTGCCAATGCTGATCAAGAAATCGTCACTGAAAACTGAGTCACTGTAGAACGAGAAATCATCTTTGAAAATTGAGTCGCGGCTGACTGATGGAATCGACAACGAACACTAATTCACGATTGACGCAAGAAATCAATAGAGAAAATAGAGTCATCATTGACGCATGGAATTGCCAGTGAAACTACGTCCCTCCTAACCAGAAATCGTCAGCGAAAACATAGTCGTTGAAGACCTTGAAATCACAAATGAAATCTGAGTGACAGCTGACGTGTGGAATCGACAGCACGACCTACGCAACAAATCGATAGCATAATTAGATTGATGATTCAGTATGGAATTGTCACACACACACTGCCAATGCTAATCCAGAAATCGTCACCGAAAACTAAGTCACTGTAGAACGGGAAATTATCTTTGAAAATTGAGTCGCAGCTGACTAATGGAATCGACACCGAACACTAATTCATGATTGACGCATGAAATCAATAGAGATGTAGAGTCATAATTGACGCATGGAATCGCCAGTGAATCTGCGTCCCTCCTAAACAGAAATCGTCAGCGAAAACATAGTCGATGCAGACCTTCAAATCACAACTGAAATCTGAGTGACAGCTGACATGTGGAAGTGACAGCACGACCTACGCATCAAATCGATAGCAAAAATAGATTGATGATTAAGTATGGAATTGTCACACACACTCTGCCAATGCTGATCAAGAAATCGCCACCGAAAACTGAGTCACTGTAGAACGAGAAATCATCTTTGAAAATTGAGTCGCGGCTTACTGATGGAATCTACAACGAACACTAATTCACGATTGACGCATGAAATCAATAGAGAAACATAGTCATCATTGACGCATGGAATCGCCAGTGAATCTGCGTCCCTCCTAACCAGAAATCGTCACCAAAAACATAGTCGATGCAGACCTTCAAATCAGAACTGAAATCTGAGTGATAGCTGACATGTGGAATTGACAGCACGACCTACGCATCAAATCGATAGCAAAAATAGATTGATGATTCAGTATGGAATTGTCACACACACTCTGCCAATGCTGATCAAGAAATCATCACTGAAAACTGAGTCACTGTAGAACGAGAAATCATCTTTGAAAATTGAGTCGCGGCTTACTGATGGAATCTACAACGAACACTAACTCACGATTGACGCATGAAATCAATATAGAAAAGAGAGTCATCATTGACGCTTGGAATCGCCAGTGAAACTACGTCCCTCCTAAACATAAATCGTCAGCGAAAACACAATCGTTATAGGCCTTGAAATGACAATTGAAATCTGAGTGACAGCTCACGTGTGGAATCGACAGCACGACCTACGCAATAAATCGATAGCAAAAATAGATTCATGGCTAACACATGGAAATGTGAAACACACTCTGCGAATGCTGATCCAGAAATCGACACCGAAAACTGAGTGCCTATGCAACGAGAAATTATCTTGGAAAATTGAGTCGTGATTGACTGATGGAATCGACAACGAACACTAATTCACGATTGACGCATGAAATCAATAGAGAAAACAGAGTCATCATTGACGCATGGAATTGCCATTGAAACTGTGTCGCTCCTAACCATAAATCTTCAGCGAAAACATAGTCGTTGGAGACCTTGAAATCACAAAAGAAATCTGAGTGACAGCTGACGTGTGTAATCGACAGCATGACCTACGCAACAAATCGGTAGCATAATTTGATTGATGATTCAGTATGGAATTGTCACACACACTCTGCCAATGTTGATGAAGAAATCATCACTGAAAACTGAGTCACTGTAGAACGAGAAATCATCTTTGAAAATTGAGTCGCGGCTTACTGATGGAATCTACAACGAACACTAACTCACGATTGACGCATGAAATCAATATAGAAAAGAGAGTCATCATTGATGCTTGGAATCGCCAGTGAAACTACGTCCCTCCTAAACATAAATCGTCAGCGAAAACACAATCGTTATAGGCCTTGAAATGACAATTGAAATCTGAGTGACAGCTCACGTGTGGAATCGACAGCACGACCTACGCAACAAATCGATAGCAAAAATAGATTCATGGCTAACACATGGAAATGTGAAACACACTGTGCGAATGCTGATCCAGAAATCGTCACCGAAAACTGAGTCACTGTAGAACGGGAAATCATCTTTGAAAATTGAGTCGCGGCAGAGTGATGGAATCGACAACGAACACTAATTCATGATTGACGCATGAAATCAATAGAGAAAAGAGAGTCATCATTGACGCTTGGAATCGCCAGTGAAACTACGTCCCTCCTAAACAGAAATCGTCAGCGAAAACACAATCGCTGTAGGCCTTGAAATCACAACCGAAATCTGAGTGATAGCTCACGTGTGGAATCGACAGCACGACCTACGCAACAAATCGATAGCAAAATAGATTCATGCCTAACACATGGAAATGTGAAACACACGCAGCGAATGCTGATCCAGAAATCGTCACTGAAAACTGAGTCACTGTAGAACGGGAAATCATCTTTGAAAATTGAGTCGTGGCTGACTGATGGAATCGACAACGAACAATAATTCACGATTGACGCATGAAATCAATAGAGAAGTAGAGTCATCATTGACGCATGGAATCGCCAGTGAATCTGCGTCCCTCCTAACCAGAAATCGTCAGCGAAAACATAGTCGATGCAGACCTTCAAATCACAACTGAAATCTGAGTGACAGCTGACATGTGGAATCGACAGCACGACCTACGCCTCAAATCGATAGCAAAAATAGATTGATTATTCAGTATGGAATTGTCACACACACTCTGCCAATGCTGATCAAGAAATCATCACTAGCAATTCCGAAAACTGAGTCACTGTAGAACGAGAAATCATCTTTGAAAAGTGAGTTGCGGCTTACTGATGGAATCTACAACGAACACTAATTCACGATTGACGCATGAAATCAATAGAGAAACATAGTCATCATTGACGCATGGAATCGCCAGTGAAACTGCGTCGCTCCTAACCATAAATTGTCAGCTAAAACATAGTCGTTGTAGACCTTGAAATCACAAGTGAAATCTGAGTGACAGCTCATGTGTGGAATCAACAGCACGACGTATGCAACAAATCGATAGCAAAAATAGATTCATGGCTAACACATGGAAATGTGAAACACACTCTGCGAATGCTGATCCAGAAATCATCACCGAAAACTGAGTCACTGTAGAACGAGAAATCATCTTGGAAAATTGAGTCACGGATGACTGATGGAATCGAAAACGACCACTAATTCACGATTGAGGCATGAAATCAATAGAGAAAACAGAGTCATCATTGACGCATGGAATTGCTAGTGAAACTGCGTCGCTCCTAACCATAAATCTGCAGCGAAAACATAGTCGTTGTAGACCTTGAAATCACAACTAAAATTTGAGTGACAGCTGACGTGTGGAATCGACAGCACGACCTACGCAACAAATCGATAACATAATTAGATTGATGATTCAGTATGGAATTGTCACACACACTCTGCAAAAGCTGATCAAGAAATCGTCCCTGAAAACTGAGTCACTGTAGAACGAGAAATCATCTTTGAAAATTGAGTCGCGGCCGACTGATGGAATCGACAACGAACACTAATTCACGATTGACGCATGAAATCAATAGAGAAAACAGAGTCATCATTGACGCATGGAATTTCCAATGAAACTGTGTCGCTCCTAACCATAAATCTTCAGCGAAAACACAATCGTTGTAGGCCTTGAAATCACAACTGAAATCTGAATGACAGCTGACGTGTGGATTCGACAGCACGACCTACGCAACAAATCGATAGCAAAAATAGATTCATGACTATAGAACGAGAAATCATCGTTGAAAATTGAGTAGCGGCTGACTGATGGAATCGACAACGAACACTAATTCACGATTGACGAATGAAATCAACAGAGAAAATAGAGTCATCATTGACGCTTGGATTCGCCAGTGAAACTACGTCCCTCCTAACCAGAAATTGTCAGCGGAAACACAATCGTTGTAGGCCTTGAAATCACAATTGAAAAGTGAGTGACAGCTGACGTGTGGAATCGACAGCACGACCTACGCACCAAATCGATAGAAAAAATAGATTCATCGCTAACACATGGAAATGTGAAACACACTCTGCGAATGCTGATCCAGAAATCGACACCGAAAACTGAGTGACTATAGAACGAGAAATTATCTTTGAAAATTGAGTCGTGGCTGACTGATGGAATCGACACCGAACACTAATTCACGATTGATGCATGAAATCAATAGAGAAAAGAGAGTAATCATTGACGCATGGAATTGCTAGTGAATCTGCGTCCCTCCTAACCAGAAATCGTCAGCGAAAACATAGTCGATGCATACCTTGAAATCACAACTGAAATCAGAGTGACTGCTGACGTGTGGAATCGACAGCACGACCTAGGCATCAAATGGATAGCAAAAATAGATTGATGATTCAGTATGGAATTGTCACACACACTATACCAATGGTGATCCAGAAATCGTCACCGAAAACTGAGTCATATAGAACGAGAAATCATCTTGGAAAATTGAGTCGCGGCTGACTGATGAAATCGTCACCGACCACTAATTCACGATTGATGCATGAAATCAATAGAGAAAAAAGAGTCATCATTGACGCATGGAATTGCCAGTCAATCTGCGTCCCTCCAAACCAGAAATCTTCAGCGAAAACATAGTCGATGCAGACCTTGAAATCACAACTGAAATCAGAGTGACAGCTGATGTGTGGAATCGACAGCACGACCTAGGCATCAAATCGATAGCAAAAATAGATTGATGATTCAGTATGGAATTGTCACACACACTATACCAATGCTGATCCAGAAATCATCACCGAAAACTGAGTCACTGTTGAACGAGAAATCATCTTTGAAAATTGAGTCGCGGCTTACTGATAGAATCTACAACGAACACTAATTCACGATTGACGCATGAAATCAATAGAGAAACAAAGTCATCATTTACACATGGAATTGCCAGTGAATTTGCGTCCCTCCTAACCAGAAATCGTCAGCGAAAACATAGTCGTTGCAGACCTTCAAATCACAACTGAAATCTGAGTGACAGCTGACATGTGGAATCGACAGCACGACCTAGGCATCAAATCGATTGAAAAAATAGATTGATGATTCAGTATGGAATTGTCACACACACTCTGCCAATGCTGATCAAGAAATCATCACTGAAAACTGAGTCACTGTAGAACGAGAAACCATTTTTGAAACTTGAGTCGCGGCTGACTGATAAAATCACCAACGAACACTAATTCACGATTGACGCATGAAATCAATAGAGAAAACAGAGTCATCATTGACGCTTGGAATCGCTAGTGAAACTGCGTAGCTCCTAACCATAAATCGACAGCGAAAACATAGTCGTTGGAGACCTTGAAATCACAACTGAAATCTGAGTGACAGCTGACGTGTGGAATCGACAGCACGACCTACGCAACAAATCGATAGCAAAAATAGATTGATGATTCAGTATGGAATTGTCACACACACTATACCAATGGTGATCCAGAAATCGTCACCGAAAACTGAGTCACTATAGAACGTGAAATCATCTTGGAAAATTTAGTCGCGGCTGACTGATGGAATCGTCACCGACCACTAATTCACGATTGACGCATGAAATCAATAGAGAAAACAGAGTCATCATTGACGCATGGAATTGCCACTGAAACTGTATCGCTCCTAACCATAAATCTTCAGTGAAAACATAGTCGTTGAAGACCTTGAAATCACAAATGAAATCTGAGTGACAGCTGACGTGTGGAATCGACAGCACGACCTACGCAACAAATCGATAGCATTGATGATTCAGTATGGAATTGTCACACACACTCTGCCAATGCTGATCAAGAAATCGTCACTGAAAACTGAGTCACTGTAGAACGAGAAATCATCTTTGAAAATTCAGTCGCGGCTGACTGATGGAATCGACAACGAACACTAATTCACGATTGACGCATGAAATCAATAGAGAAAACAGAGTCATCATTGACGCATGGAATTGCCACTGAAACTGTGTCGCTCCTAACCATAAATCTTCAGTGAAAACATAGTCGTTGAAGACCTTGAAATCACAAATGAAATCTGAGTGACAGCTGACGTGTGGAATCGACAGCACGACCAACGCAACAAATCGATAGCATAATTAGATTGATGATTCAGTATGGAATTGTCACACACACTCTACCAATGCTGATCAAGAAATCGTCACTGAAAACTGAGTCACTGTAGAACGAGAAATCATCTTTGAAAATTGAGTCGCGGCTGACTGATGGAATCGACAACGAACACTAATTCATGATTGACGCAAGAAATCAATAGAGAAAATAGAGTCATCATTGACTCTTGGAATTGCCAGTGAAACTACGTCCCTCCTAACCAGAAATCGTCAGCGAAAACATAGTCGTTGAAGACCTTGAAATCACAAAGGAAATCTGAGTGACAGCTAACGTGTGGAATCGACAGCACGACTTACGCAACAAATCGATAGCATAATTAGATTGATGATTCAGTATGGAATTGTCACACACACTCTGCCAATGCTGATCAAGAAATCGTCACTGAAAACTGAGTCACTGTAGAACGAGAAATCATCTTTGAAAATTGAGTCGCGGCTGACTGATGGAATCGACAACGAACACTAATTCACGATTGACGCATGAAATCAATAGAGAAAACAGAGTCATCATTGACGCATGGAATTGCCAGTGAAACTGTGTCGCTCCTAACCATAAATCTTCAGTGAAAACATAGTCGTTGAAGACCTTGAAATCAGAAATGAAATCAGAGTGACAACTGACGTGTGGAATCGACAGCACGACCTACGCAACAAATCGATAGCAAAAATACATTCATGGCTAACACATGGAAATGTGAAACACTCTGCGAATGCTGATCCAGAAATTGACACCGAAAACTGAGTGACTATAGCTCGAGAAATTATCTTTGAAATTGAGTCGCGGCTGACTGATGGAATTGTCACCGAACACTGATTAACGATTGGCGCATGAAATCAATAGAGAAAACAGAGTCATAATTGACGCATGGAATCGCCAGTGAAACTGCGTCGCTCCTCACCATAAATCATCAGCGAAAACATAGTCGTTGTAGACCTTGAAATCACAACTGAAATCTAAGTGACAGCTGACGTGTGTAATCAACATCACCACCTATGCAACAAATCGATAGCAAAAATAGATTCATGGGTAACACATGGAAATGTGAAACACACTCTACGAATGCTGATCCAGAAATCGTCACCGAAAACAGAGTGACAGCTGAACGAGAAATCATCTTGGAAAATTAAGTGGCGGCTGACTGATGGAATCGACAACGACCACTAATTCACGATTGAAGCATGAAATCAATAGAGAAAAGAGAGTCATCATTGACGCTTGGAATCGCCAGTGAAACTGCGTCGCTCCTAACCATAAATCTTCAGCGAAAACATAGTCGATGCATACCTTGAAATCACAACTGAAATCAGAGTGACAGCTGACGTGTGGAATCGACAGCATGACCTAGGCATCAAATCGATAGCAAAAATAGATTGATGATTCAGTATGGAATTGTCACACACACTATACCAATGGTGATCCAGAAATCGTCACCGAAAACTGAGTCTCTATAGAACGTGAAATCATCTTGGAAAATTTAGTCGCGGCTGACTGATGGAATCGTCACCGACCACTAATTCACGATTGACGCATGAAATCAATAGAGAAAACAGAGTCATCATTGACGCATGGAATTGCCACTGAAACTGTGTCGCTCCTAACCATAAATCTTCAGTGAAAACATAGTCGTTGAAGACCTTGAAATCACAAATGAAATCTGAGTGACTGCTGACGTGTGGAATCGACAGCACGACCTACGCAACAAATCGATAGCATAATTAGATTGATGATTCAGTATGGAATTGTCACACACACTCTGCCAATGTTGATCAAGAAATCGTCACTGAAAACTGAGTCACTGTAGAACGAGAAATCATCTTTGAAAATTCAGTCGCGGCTGACTGATGGAATCGACAACGAACACTAATTCACGATTGACGCATGAAATCAATAGAGAAAACAGAGTCATCATTGACGCATGGAATTGCCACTGAAACTGTGTCGCTCCTAACCATAAATCTTCAGTGAAAACATAGTCGTTGAAGACCTTGAAATCACAAATGAAATCTGAGTGACAGCTGACGTGTGGAATTGACAGCACGACCTACGCATCAAATCGATAGCAAAAATAGATTGATGATTCAGTATTGAATTGTCACACACACTCTGCCAATTCTGATCAAGAAATCGTCTTCGAAAATTGAGTCACTGTAGAACGAGAAATCATCTTTGAAAATTGAGTTGCGGCTGACTGATAGAATCGACAATGAACACTAATTCACGATTGACGCATGAAATCAATAGAGAAAACAGAGTCATCATTGACGCTTGGAATCGCCAGTGAAACTACGAAGCTCCTAACCATAAATCGACAGCGAAAACGTAGTCGTTGGAGACCTTGAAATCACAACTGAAATCTGAGTGACACCTGACGTATGGAATCGACAGCACGACCTACGCAACAAATCGATAGCAAAAATAGATTCATGGCTAACACATGGAAATGTGAAACACACTCTGCGAATGCTGATCCAGAAATCGACACCGAAAACTGAGCGACTATGCAACGAGAAATTATCTTGGAAAATTGAGTCGTGATTGACTGATGGAATCGACAACGAACACTAATTCACGATTGACGCTTGAAATCAATAGAGAAAACAGAGTCATCATTGACGCATGGAATTGCCACTGAAACTGTGTCGCTCCTAACCATAAATCTTCAGTGAAAACATAGTCGTTGAAGACCTTGAAATCACAAATGAAATCTGAGTGACAGCTGACGTGTGTAATCGATATCACGACCTACGCAACAAATCGATAGCATAATTCGATTGATGATTAAGTATGGAATTGTCACTGAGTCACTGTAGAACGAGAAATCATCTTTGAAAATTGAGTGGCGGCTTACTGATGGAATCTACAACGAACACTAACTCACGATTGACGCATGAAATCAATATAGAAAAGAGAGTCATCATTGAGGCTTGGAATCGCCAGTGAAACTACGTCCCTCCTAAACATAAATCGTCAGCGAAAACACAATCGTTGTAGGCCTTCAAATCACAACTGAAATCTGAGTGACAGCTTACGTGTGGAATCGACAGCACGACCTACGCTACAAATGGATAGCAAAAATAGATTCATGGCGGACACATGGAAATGTGAAACACACTGTGCGAATGCTGATCCAGAAATTGTCACCGAAAACTGAGTCACTGTAGAACGGGAAATCATCTTTGAAAATTGAGTCGCGGCAGAGTGATGGAATCGACAACGAACACTAATTCATGATTGACGCATGAAATCAATAGAGAAAAGAGAGTCATCATTGACGCTTGGAATCGCCAGTGAAACTACGTCCCTCCTAAACAGAAATCGTCAGCGAAAACACAATCGCTGTAGGCCTTGAAATCACAACTGAAATCTGAGTGACAGCTCATGTGTGGAATCGACAGCACGACCTACACAACAAATCGATAGCAAAAATAGATTCATGGCTAACACATGGAAATGTGAAACACACTCTGCGAATGCTGATCCACAAATCGTCACCGAAAACTGAGTCACTGTAGAACGGGAAATCATCTTTGAAAATTGAGTCGTGGCTGACTGATGGAATCGAAAACGAACACTAATTCACGATTGACGCATGAAATCAATAGAGAAGTAGAGTCATCATTGACGCATGGAATCGCCAGTGAATCTGCGTCCCTCCTAACCAGAAATCGTCAGCAAAAAGATAGTCGATGCAGACCTTCAAATCACAACTGAAATCTGAGTGACAGCTGACATGTGGAATCGACAGCACGACCTACGCATCAAATCGATAGCAAAAATAGATTGATGATTCAGTATGGAATTGTCACACACACTCTGCCAATGCTGATCAAGAAATCATCACCGAAAACTGAGTCACTGTAAAACGAGAAATCATCTTTGAAATTTGAGTCGCGGCTTACTGATGGAATCTACAACGAACACTAATTCACGATTGACGCATGAAATCAATAGAGAAGTAGAGTCATCATTGACGCATGGAATCGCCAGTGAATCTGCGTCCCTCCTAACCAGAAATCGTCAGCGAAAAGATAGTCGATGCAGATCTTCAAATCACAACTGAAATCTGAGTGACAGCTGACATGTGGAATCGACAGCACGACCTACGCATCAAATCGAAAGCAAAAATAGATTGATGATTCAGTATGGAATTGTCACACACACTCTGCCAATGCTGATCAAGAAATCGTCACTGAAAACTGAGTCACTGTAGAACGAGAAATCATCTTTGAAAATTGAATCGCGGCTTACTGATGGAATCTACAACGAACACTAATTCACGATTGACGCATGAAATCAACAGAGAAAACAGAGTCATCATTGACGCATGGAATTGCCAGTGAAACTGCGTCCCTCCTAACCAGAAATCGTCAGCGAAAACACAGTCATTGTAGGCCTTGAAATTACAACTGAAATCTAAGTGACAGCTGACGTGTGGAATCGACAGCACGACCTACGCAACAAATCGATAGCAAAAATAGATTGATGATTTAGTATGGAATTTGATGCAACCATATTATTCAATAGTTTCACCAACATTTAACTTGTGTTTTGCCTATTTTTTATATATAAAATGCCTTGATATTCTTTGTTTTATGTTTTGAAAGCACTTTTGGATGAAAGATGGAAAAAGGAGTAAATTGGAGATAATTGACATATTTGACCTTCAGTCGATGTTTTGTGCAGAGCGTGAGCTCTAGAGGTTGAAATGAAGTGATTCCAGTGGCATTAAAATGCTAACATCCATACCTTTCTTGAAATCTAAGGCAAGAAAATAAAATAAGGAAGAGCATGGAAATCACAGCCTTCAAAGTCAAATCTCGCAATCTGCCAATGTTGACCTTCGGACATTCCAACTTGAATATCTGGAGCTACAGAAGTCCAATTGATGCAAACTTAATTGTTTTGGATTCATGACTCAAAGGTATATAAACGCTCCAAATTTCAGCCAAAACCGATGTCATATGATGGAGATATGATTTTTCAAAGATAACATCTGAATTCTGCCAGCAAACAGGTTTCGTGAAGAAACGAGTCCAAATTACGTTCCGAAGCATCTAAACTGATATCCAAGTTTTTATTTCAGCAATTTAGCTCCTCTAAGTCAAAGCTTGAAGATTTCATGCAAGGCTATTTCTCCTTTTTTAGGAAAATAGTTATTGAAGTACTTAAATGTAAACAATCTACTTAATGGAGGACTATTTTGTAAAATAGAGACCTAGGGTTTCCTAAGATATAAAAAGAATGAGAGAAGAGAAGGGGAGCAGCCAGCCAAGAAGAGAAAAACGCCCCCTTCCTCTAAGAAACCCTAAATTATGCATTCTTCCTTCTTTTTGATTAGTTGTTCAACAAACATGCAAGGCTAAAAACTTTTTCTTGGTTGCAAGGACACGGAAACCTTCGGATTTCAAGAACTGTGAGATTTATTTTACCTTTTCTTTTCAGTTTATATGATGAATATGTTTGCTCTCCTATGCTTATTTTCCTGTGATTGTTTATTTTAATTGCTAGAGCGGACTCTAAGTTATTATTGTAGACAATCTATTGCTAAGTTTGATATCAAAACCGGAGTTGTGGTATATGAACTTGTGAAGCAACTGAGTTTAATAATTGTGGCGGATCTACGTTATTAATCTTAGGGAGAACATTCAATCAAATCAAACATAGACTGCGGACAGTTATGTTTTCTTGATTAATCAACTTATCTAGTTCTTAAGGCTGCCATTGAATTACATTACTAGTGCGAACAATGTGGTTGTTTGATGGTTAGGGCTAGTTATACGGTGGATCCGTTAACTAACCAATGTTAAAAAGAGATAAATATTCAGAATATAAATTGATGTTTCGTTTCCATGATCAGTTCTGATTTCTGTAGGTGGATGTGTGCTTGTGACCAAGGTTTGTTCTCTTGATAATTTTCTGATTTTATTAAATTTCGTTTGATAGTTTTCTGTTTTCTTTTGCTTTAGCCTAGATAACGTCCAAACCCCCCCAAATTGCATATCATCTAGCATAAAAATCTGACTTGAATCTTCCTTGTGGGATCGACCCCTTGCTTGCTCTATACTATCTTGTGTGTTGTGTTTGAAGCTAGGGTAATTAATTTGTGCGACCGCGACATCGCAACAGAATTGTCACACACACTCTGCCAATGCTAATCCAGAAATCATCACCGAAAACTGAGTCACTATAGAACGAGAAATCATCTTTGAAAATTGAGTCGCGGCTGATTGATGGAATCGACAACAAACACTAATTCACGATTGACGTATGAAATCAATAGAGAAACAGAGTCATCATTGACGCATGAAATCGCCAGTGAATCTGCGTCCCTCCTAACCAGAAATCGTCAGCGAAAACAAAGTCGATACAGACCTTGAAATCACAACTGAAATCTGAGTGACAGCTGACGTATGGAATCGACAGCACGACCTAGGAATCAAATCGATAGCAAAAATAGATTGATGATTCAGTATGGAATTGTCACACACTCTACCAATGCTGATCCAGAAATCTTCACCGAAAACTGAGTCACTGTAGAACAAGAAATCATCTTTGAAAATTGAGTCGCGGCTTACTGATGGAATCTACAACGAACACTAATTCACGATTGATGCATGAAATCAATAGAGAAAATAGAGTCATCATTGATGCTTGGAATCGCCAGTGAAATTGCATCCCTCCTAACCAGAAATCGTCAGCGAAAACAGAGTCAATGCAGAACTTGAAATCACAACTGAAATCTGAGTGACAGCTGACGTGTGGAATCGACAGCACGACCTAGGAATCAAATCGATCGCAAAAATAGATTGATGATTCAGTATGGAATTGTCACACACACTATACCAATGCTGATCCAGAAATCGTCACCGAAAACTGAGTCACTGTAGAACGAGAAATCATCTTTGAAAATTGAGTCGCGGCTGACTGATGGAATAGACAACGACCACTAATTCATGATTGACGAATGAAATCAATAGAAAAAACAAAGTCATCATTGACGCATGGAATCGCTAGTGAATCTGCGTCCCTCCTAACCAGAAATCGTCAGCGAAAACATAGTCGATGCAGACCTTGAAATCACAACTGAAATCTGATTGACAGCTGACGTGTGGAATGGACATCACGACCTAGGCATCAAATCGATAGCAAAAATAGATTGATGATTCAGTATGGAATTATCACACACTCTACCAATGCTGATCCAGAAATCGTCACCGAAAAATGAGTCACTGTAGAACGAGAAATCATCTTTGAAAATTGAGTCGCGGCTGGCTGATGGAATCGACAACGAACACTAATTCATGATTGACGCATGAAATCAATACAGAAAACAGAGTCATCATTGACGCATGGAATTGCCAGTGAAACTGTGTCGCTCCTAACCATAAATCTTCAGGGAAAACATAGTCGTTGGAGACCTTGAAATCACAACTCAAATCTGAGTGACAGCTGACGTGTGGAATCGACAGCACGACCTACGCAACAAATAGATAGCAAAAATAGATTGATGATTCAGTATGGAATTGTCACACACACTCTGCCAATGCTAATACAGAAATCATCACCAAAAACTGAGTCACTGTAGAACGAGAAATCATCTTTGAAAATTGAGTCGCGGCTGACTGATGGAATCGACAACGAACACTGATTCACGATTGACGTATGAAATCAATAGAGAAACAGAGTCATCATTGACGCATGGAATCGCTAGTGAATCTGCGTCCCTCCTAACCAGAAATCGTCAGCGAAAACATAGTCGATGCAGACCTTGAAATCACAACTGAAATCTGATTGACAGCTGACGTGTGGAATGGACAGCACGACCTAGGCATCAAATCGATAGCAAAAATAGATTGATGATTCAGTATGGAATTGTCACACACTCTACCAATGCTGATCCAGAAATCGTCACCGAAAACTGAGTCACTGTAGAACGAGAAATCATCTTTGAAAATTGAGTCGCGGCTGACTGATGGAATCGACAACGAACACTAATTCATGATTGACGCATGAAATCAATAGAGAAAAGAGAGTCATCATTGACGCTTGGAATTGTGAGTGAAACTGCGTTCCTCCTAACCAGAAATCATCAGCGAAAACACAGGCGTTGGAGGCCTTGAAATCACAGCTGAAATCTGAGTGACAGCTGACGTGTGGAATCGAAAGCACGACCTACGCAACAAATCGATAGGAAAAATAGATTCATGGCTAACAATTGGAAATGTGAAACACACTCTGTTGGGATGTCGCGGTCGCACAAATTAATTACCCTAGCTTCAAACACAACACACAAGATAGTATAGAGCAAGCAAGGGGTCGATCCCACGAGGAAGTTTCAAGTCAGATTTTTATGTTGTACGTTATGTAATTGGGGGGGTTTGGTTTGTGATTTTCTAAACTATGGCAGCAATTAAACTAGCAAACAAAATCAATTAAAACCGAAACTTATCAAGAAAACAAATCTTGGTCGCAAGCACACATCCACCAACGGAAATTAGAATCGATCCTTGAAACAAAAATTGCAGTTTATGTTCTGAAATTTTATCTTTTCTTAACGTTGATTAATTAACGGATCCGCAGTATAACTAATCCTAACCAACAAACAATCAAAGTGTCCGCACTAATGATTCAATTTAATGGTAGCTTTAAGAACTAGATAATTTCATCAAGATTAACATACAAGTTGTCCGCAGCTTGTGTCACTTTGTTCAAATGTTCTCCCTAAGTTCAATAACGTAGTTCCGCCACAATTATCAAGCTTAGTTGCTTCACAAGTTCATATATCACAACTCCGGTTTTGATATTAAACTTAGCAATAGATTCTTCACAACAATAACTTAGAGTCCGCTCTAGCAATCATCAACAACAATCATAGGAAATATGCATAGGAAAACAATAATACTCATTCATAACATAAACTGAAAATAAAAGGAAGAATAAATCTCACGGTTCTTGAAATCCGAAGGTTTGTTGTGTCCTTGCAACCAAGAAAAGAGCTTAGCCTTGCATAACTATTGAACAACTACTTTTAAAGAATGAAAAGAGCATGATTTTTTGGGTTTGTAGTGGAGAGAATTTGTGTTTATTCTCTCCTGGCTGCTGGCTACTGCCTCCTTTTGCTCTCCCTCTTTTCTGCTGGCTGCTGCCTCCTTCTCTCTTTCTTTTTATATGCTAAGAAACCCTAGTCTCTATTTTACAAAATAGTCCTTCCTTAAGTTGGCAGTTTACATTCAAGTACTTCAATAACTATTTTTCCTAAAAAGAAGAAATAGCCTTGCATGAAATCTTCAAGATCTGACTTAGAGGAGCTAAATTGCTGATATAAAAACTTGGATGTCGGTTAAGATGCTTAGGAATGTAATTTGGACTCGTTTCTTCACGAAACCTGTTTGCTGGCAGAATTCAGTTGTCATCTTTGGAAAATCATATCTCCCTCATATGACATCGTTTTTGGCTGCAATTTGGAGCGTGGATAGGTCTTTGCATTAGGAATCCAAAACAAATTAAGTTTGCATCAATTGGACTTTTGTAGCTCCAGATATTAAATTTTGAATGGCCAAAGGTCAACACTGGCAGAATGCGAGATTTGACTTTGCAGGATGTGATTTCCATGATCTTTCTCCTTTTATTTTTCTTGCATTACATTTCCAGAAAGGTATGGATGTTAGCTTTTTAGTGCCACTGGAATCACTTCATTTTGATCTCTAGAACTCACGCTCTGCACAAAACATCGATTGAACGTCAAATTTGCCAATTACCTCCAATTTACTCCTTTTTGCATCTTTCATCCAAAAGTACCTTCAAAACATAAAACAAAGAATATCAAGATATTTTATATATAAAACATGGACAAAACATTAGGTAGATGTGGGTGAAACTATCGAATAATATGGTTACATCAAATACCCCCACACTTAGCTCTTGCTCGTCCTCGAGAAAGGATAAATAAAATCAAATTGAAAATAACTATGATCAATCTCTTAATCTCCCATCAATGTCCAAGAATATATGCATTATAAACAAGAATACAATCAAGAATGATAAATAGTATAATTCTTATGAATTCATTTACATGCAAACTTCAAAACTCAATTAATCGTCGGGATTTAAATGAAATCTATGCCATGCTAAAGTGATAGGTCCTCTCATTGATATACGCTCCAACACTCACGTGTTTAAGGCTTATATGTTTAAATCTCTCAAATTCAATCAATGAATATGTTCTACCATAAGCTTGCTCTTCAATCTCATCTCCATTACTAACATATTACAAACAATGCATGAATCAAAAGGTCTTATTTTCTGGTTGTAATGGGGCTAAGGTTAAGGTGAGGTAAAAGAGAGTAAAAGAAAAGGTTCAAACCAAAGAAAGTAGAGCATTCTAAAAAAATGATATTTCAAACAAGATATTTCATCAAAGCACATAAATTTTCCATCTTTAATCACCAATGCTTAGCTTCTTTTGATTTCAAGCTTTTTCAACATAAAATCTTAAGAACATAAAGGAACACTTTTTTTTCTTTTTCTTTGTTCTTTTTTTTTTTACCTTTGGCAACTTTGCCCATCTTTTCATCAAGCATCACTTCTTTTTTCTTTTCACATAATTTCCAACCATAATTCCATGAGATATCATAAGTATATGCTCTACTAATCCTTGGCCAAGGGAAAAGGAAAACATATAAAAAGTTAAGGCTTATACATGGATAAAGCAAAGAAAAGATAAACAAGCTCAAAAGGGGCTCACTAAGGATAATATGCTTTAGGTTGGCTTTTTGGCTCAAGTGGTTAAAATTTCTAATGCCTTTATCATCTTCATGTATATATGTAATGCGAATGTAATCTCAACAAGATATGAAGCAAGTTCTAGAGATACATATCATTGAAAGAATGCACACTCAAAGAATATAATGTTGAAGGCTCAAAAGCTTGCATTGGTATAACACTATAAAGTCAACATGGCATATTCTACAAGTCAATCCCTAAACCAATTAAACCTTAAAATTTGCATGCATACTCCATTTGATTTATATCTTCATCTATCTCAACTAATTCTCATACATAATACTCATATTCTCAAGAACCAATGGGAGTTCAAAAGATCAAACATAATAATTTATTTTTTTTGAAAAATAACAAAGAAAACCAAAATTAGAAAACCAACATTCTCCCAATACCCCCACACTTAAAACACAACATTGTCCTCAATGTTGAAATAAAAGCAAAGGAACAGAAGAGAATGACAGAAAATAAATTAAAATGTGAAAAAATAAAAGATAAGGAAAAAGAAAGCAAATCTGATTTTTTTGTGTGCTGGGTTGCCTCCCAGTAAGCGCTTTTGTTTTATGTCATTGGCTTGACATGTGGCATGCTCATTCTTCATAGATTGGTTCAGCTAACTCTACAGAAGCGGTGAGTTCTGTCGTCCAACCTTCATAAAAAGGTTTTAAACGATGCCCATTGACCTTGAGTACTTTGTTGGTTTCTAAACTTGTAATTTCAACTGCACCATAAGGAAAAACATTAGAAACAACAAAGGGTCCAATCCAACGAGAGCGTAATTTTCCAGGAAAAAGTTTCAAACGCGAATGATAAAGAAGGACTTTGTCTCCAACATGAAACTCCTTTCTTGTAAGCATTTGGTCATGAAGATTCTTAGTCTTTTCTTTATAAATCCTTGCATTCTCGTAAGCATCATTTCGAATTTCTTCTAACTCTTGCAGTTGTAGTTTTCTTGCAATCCCAGCAGCATCATAATCCATGTTACATTGTTTAATAGCCCAAAAAGCTTTGTGTTCAAGCTCCACCGGTAGATGACATACTTTCCCATAAATCATTCTATAAGGTGACATTCCTATAGGTGATTTATAAGCAGTCCGATAAGCCCAAAGTGCATCTCCAAGACGTAGACTCCAATCTCGCTGGTTAGGTTGCACTGTTTTCTCCAAAATGGACTTGATTTCTCGATTTGAAATTTCAGCTTTCGTTTGAGGATGATATGCTGTGGAAGTTCGATGAGTCACATGATATTTGCGTAGCAATGCTTCCATGGAACGATTACAGAAATGAGTGCCACAATCACTAATGATAGCTTTAGGGATTCCAAACCTGTCAAATATGTGAGTCCTGACAAAATCTAAAACAACCTTAGCATTGTTAGTTCGTGTGGCTTTCGCCTCAATCCATTTGGACACATAATCAACAGCAAGAAGAATATAAAGATTGCCAAAGGAAGAAGGAAATGGACCCATAAAGTCAATACCCCAAACATCAAAAATTTCACTTACGAGAATATTCGTTAAAGGTATTTGATTCTTATGAGTGATATTACCTGTTCTTTGGCATTTTCACATGATTTGCAGAAGTGATATGCATCTTTAAAAATAGAAGGCCAATAGAAACCACTTTCAAGTACCTTGTGGGCTGTTCTTTTTGCTCCAAAATGCCCACCACAAGAATGAGAATGACAAAAAGTGAGAATGGAATGAAATTCATCTTGTGGTACACACCTCCTAACTACTTGATCTGCACAAAATTTCCAAAGGTAAGGATCGTCCCAAAAATAATATTTAGCATCAGCTCGTAACTTATCTTTTTGGGGTTTAGACAAACCTGGAGGGAATTCTTTGGTGACTAAATAGTTTACCAAATCAGCACCATGGTCTTGTAGAGGAATGCAACATATACAACTGCTCATCAGGGAATGTCTCTCTTATTGTTTCGATCTGTATATCCTCGGTCCTCAGTCTGCTCAAGTGATCAGCCACATGGTTTTCGACACCTTTTTTGTCTTTGATCTCAAGATCGAATTCTTGTAAAAGCAAGATCCACCTAATCAGTCTTGGTTTGGACTCCTTCTTCTTCAAAAGATACCTGAGAGCTGCATGGTCAGTATAAACAATGACTTTTGTACCAAGTAGATATGACCTGAATTTTTCAAGAGCAAACACCACTGCAAAAAGTTCCTTTTCAGTTGTATGGTAATTGCATTGTGCTCCATCCAACATGCGAGAAGCATAGGCGATAACATGCAAATTCTTCCCAATTCTTTGCCCAAGCACAACTCCTACCGCATAGTCACTCGCATCACACATTATCTCAAAAGGTTCATCCCAATTTGGTGGTTGGATGATAGGGGCAGATGTGACACGTCTCTTAAGCTCATCATGGGCATCTTTACATGCTTGATCAAACACAAAATCCACTTCTTTGGCTAATAGTTTGCACAAGGGTGCTGTAATCTTCGAGAAATCTTTGATAAAGCGTCGATAGAAACCTGCATGGCCTAGAAAAGAACGAACTTCCCTCACGCATGAGGGGTAAGGCAATGATGAAATAACATCTATCTTAGCTTTATCAACCTCTAATCCACGTGAAGACACAACATGCCCAAGAACTATTCCTTGTTCTACCATAAAATAACACTTTTCATAGTTCAAGACAAGGTTAGTTTCAATGCACCTTTTCAAGATTAAAGATAAATTTTCTTGACATTTATCAAAAGAATCACCATACACCGTGAAATCATCCATAAAAACCTCGATTATTCTTTCAACATAGTCAGAAAAAATACTCATCATGCATCTTTGAAAAGTTGCAGGAGCATTACAGAGACCAAAAGGCATTCTCCTATATGGATATGTACCAAATGGACATGTAAATGTAGTCTTTTCTTGATCCTCAGGATTAATAACAATCTGATTGTATCCACTATATCCATCAAGAAAGCAATAAAAATACTTACCTGCTAGGCGTTCAAGCATTTGATCCATGAATGGTAATGGGAAATGATCTTTGCGTGTAGAAAGATTGAGCTTTCTGTAATCAACACACATTCTCCATCCACTCGAGATGCGAGTAGGAATGAGCTCATCATTTTTGTTTTTCACCAACGTGATTCCGGTCTTTTTGGGCACCACATGGATTGGCGCGACCCATTTACTGTCAGTGATGGGGTAAATGACTCCTACATCTAACAGTTTTAAAATTTCAGCTTTCACTACCTCCATCATAGGCGGGTTCAACCTCCTTTGCATTTCCCTTGTTGGTTTTGCATTGTCCTCCAATAGTGTATGATGCATACACATTGAGGGACTAATGCCCGATGTCGGCTAAAGTCCATCCAATGGCCGTCTTGTGATCACACAACAACTTCACAAGTTTTTCCTCTTGCATACTTGTCAAACCTTTTGCTATGATAAAGGGGAAGTGTATTGTTGTCGCCAATGAATACATATTTCAAATTATCGGGCAAAGGTTTTAATTCTAACTCGGGGGCCTGTAAAATAGATGGCAAAAGCTTTTTATGTGAGAGTACCAAATCAACAAAGACATTACCATGGGGAACGGTTTGTAAAGCTTGTAAGGCCAATACTGATTCGTGCACGTTTTGGGGAACACACACGTGCCTCTCCATCTCTTCTATCTTGGTGAAATCATAGTCATAGCTCAAAGCTATGCTTAATCCGTCTTCGCAATCAAAATCACAAACTTGCTGCACACACTTATCAATTTGGTCATAGCATGTGATAGAATAAACATTGCTATAAGGATATTTCATTGCATCATGAAAATTGAATTCAATTTTTTCATCTCCTACCTCCATAGACAAGGTATCCTTACCACAATCAATCTTTGTGTTGGCGGTTTTCAAGAATGGTCTCCCAAACAATATAGGAGTGCTGGATGATGAATCACAAGAATCATGTTCCATATCAAGAATATAAAAATCACATGGAATAACCAAACTATCAATCTTGACTAGGACATCTTCTATCACACCAAGTGAGTAAACAAAACTACGATCCGCAAGTTGTATTACAATGCTAGTTTTATTCAAAGGCTCAAGACTAAGAGAATCATAAACATGTTTGGGCATAACACTAATGGATGCACCTAAATCGCATAAAGCTCTTTTAAAACTAGCATTACCAATAACACATGGGATAGTAAACGCACCTGGGTCTTTTTGTTTCAAAGGCAGATTCTTTTGAACAACGGCAGATACAACTTCACCCATACTTATCGTTTCATGACCTTTTAGTTTGAAAGCTCTCTTGGTAGTACACAACTCCTTCAAGAATTTGGCATACTTAGGAATTTGCTTGATAGCATCAAGCAAAGGAATGTTGAGTTCTACTTTCTTGAAAACCTCTAAAATCTCTTTTTCTTTGTCTTCTTTCTTTGACCTAGAAGAACTCACAGGAAAGGGTGGAATTGTTTTAAAACTGGAATTAATTGAGTGAGGAGTTACCTTTGGAGTGTTGGTCTTTATTTCAGTTTGTGGAGGAGGAGGATGTTCCTTCTTTGTACTCAATTCAGTTTCTATCTCTTCTTCTTCCTCCATCTCAATTTGTTTCAACCTTTTCTCTTCAAGTTCTTTCCCACTTCGCTGATTGCACTAACATTCTCTTTTGGATTTAATGCTTGGGAGGGTAACTTTCCATTCATTTGTGCTTCCATTTTCCCTACACTTAAAGCTACTTGCCCCATTTGCTTTTCCAAGTTGTGAATACTTGACCTTGTTTCCTGTTGAAAAGACATGACATTTTGTTGTAAGGTAATAGTCTTAGAAGCCAAAGTTTTCATCATCTCACGAAGATCATCATTGGATGAGGACCCCATAACATTAGAGTTTGTGAATGGAGGGGGTTGTATTGCTTGATAATTTTGTTGGGGCTGAAATCCATGGGGATGGAACTGTCGGCCTTGATTGCCTTGTTAGGATGGGTTGCCGTAGCGTAAGTTGGGATGATCTCTCCATCCGGGATTGTACGTGTTGGAAAAAGGATCATATTTACGCTGGGGCTGTCCGTTGAATGTTCCATCAATTGCATGAGCTTGTTCAATGTAGTCTTCTTGCATTGTTGGGCACATATCCGAAGCATGTCCTTGTAAGGAGCATATGCTACAAACTTTCACCTGCTGCACATTTCCACAAGCCAAAGAACACACAAGAGAAGTAAGATCATTAACTTTACTTTCAAGGTTAGAAATACTTACCTCATTTACTCGTTTGTTGGAGAAGTCTCCACGAGTGCCAAATTGTTTTGAGTTGGCTGCCATGTTTGAGATCAATTGGCGTGCAGCCCGGGTGTCTTATCCACCAATACGCCTCCACTTGCAGCATCAATGATACTACGGTCAGTAGGCATCAATCCTTCATAGAAATATTGAATGAGCAGCTGATCGGGTATTTGATGATGAGGACATTGAATGCAGAGTTGCTCAAATCTTTCCCAATATTTGGAGAGTGTCTCTCCATGAGATTGCTGAATCCCATATATTTCTTTCCTTATGTTGGCAACTCGAGATGCTGGGAAATACTTCTCAAGGAAAATCTTCTTCATAGCATTCCAAGTTCCAATAGATCCTGGGAGAATAGAGAAAAGCCATGCCTTTGCTGCCCCCTTCAAAGAGAAAGGGAAAGCTTTCAACTTAACTTGTTCTTCATCAACTCCATTCGGTTTCATGCCAACACAAACCATATGGAACTCCTTGAGATGAGTATGAGGATCTTCTCCTGCAAGACCATTAAATGTTGGTAACAAATGTATAAAACCAGATTTGAGCTCAAAGTTTACATTATTGTCAATGTTTATGCACAATGGTTGATTTTCCACGTTAGGAGCAGCAAGCTCCTTGAGTGTTTGTTGTCGTGCAACCGCCATGGTGTTGAGGCGAGCTTCCTTTCTTAACCTGCGTAAAGTGCTTTCTATTTCAAGATCAACCTGCACTTGAATTTGATTAGTAGAACGGGTCACAGGCATAAATTGCTAAGAAAACTCAAAAGAAAGTAACCACACAAGAGATCGAAAACAATGCAAATTGTACGAAAATCCTACGGTAGAAAACTAAAACTGCCTAAAAACACTAGAAAACAGCGGAATTTGGCCTCAATAGGGTGGGGCTAGTTATTAATCACTAATCCTGTTCAGAACATCGTTTCCCTTCAGGAAACAAAAGGCCGATACCTAATTCCACCAAAAACTCTGTTTTGAACAGTACCGCTGCCGCAAGTGAACAGTACCGTCGCAAGCAAATATTTTGTTTCTCTTTTTTTTTTGTTTTTTGTTTTTTGGAAAACAGCAAAAAAAAATAACAGTACAAGCACAAGAATCAACTAAAATTACCTCCCCGGCAACGGCGCCAAAATTTGTTGCGATGTCGCGGTCGCACAAATTAATTACCCTAGCTTCAAACACAACACACAAGATAGTATAGAGCAAGCAAGGGGTCGATCCCACGAGGAAGTTTCAAGTCAGATTTTTATGTTGTACGTTATGTAATTGGGGGGGGGTTGGTTTGTGATTTTCTAAACTATGGCAGCAATTAAACTAGCAAACAAAATCAATTAAAACCGAAACTTATCAAGAAAACAAATCTTGGTCGCAAGCACACATCCACCAACGGAAATTAGAACCGATCCTTGAAACAAAAATTGCAGTTTATGTTCTGAAATTTTATCTTTTCTTAACGTTGATTAATTAACGGATCCGCAGTATAACTAATCCTAACCAACAAACAATCAAAGTGTCTGCACTAATGATTCAATTTAATGGTAGCTTTAAGAACTAGATAATTTCATCAAGATTAACATACAAGTTGTCTGCAGCTTGTGTCACTTTGTTCAAATGTTCTCCCTAAGTTCAATAACGTAGTTCCGCCACAATTATCAAGCTTAGTTGCTTCACAAGTTCATATATCACAACTCCGGTTTTGATATTAAACTTAGCAATAGATTCTTCACAACAATAACTTAGAGTCCGCTCTAGCAATCATCAACAACAATCATAGGAAATATGCATAGGAAAACAATAATACTCATTCATAACATAAACTGAAAATAAAAGGAAGAATAAATCTCACGGTTCTTGAAATCCGAAGGTTTGTTGTGTCCTTGCAACCAAGAAAAGAGCTTAGCCTTGCATAACTATTGAACAACTACTTCTAAAGAATGAAAAGAGCATGATTTTTTGGGTTTGTAGAGGAGAGAATTTGTGTTTATTCTCTCCTGGCTGCTGGCTACTGCCTCCTTCTGCTCTCCCTCTTTTCTGCTGGCTGCTGCCTCCTTCTCTCTTTCTTTTTATATGCTAAGAAACCCTAGTCTCTATTTTACAAAATAGTCCTTCCTTAAGTTGGCAGTTTACATTCAAGTACTTCAATAACTATTTTTCCTAAAAAGAAGAAATAGCCTTGCATGAAATCTTCAAGATCTGACTTAGAGGAGCTAAATTGCTGATATAAAAACTTGGATGTCGGTTAAGATGCTTCGGAATGTAATTTGGACTCGTTTCTTCACGAAACCTGTTTGCTGGCAGAATTCAGTTGTCATCTTTGGAAAATCATATCTCCCTTATATGACATCGTTTTTGGCTGCAATTTGGAGCGTTGATAGGTCTTTGCATTAGGAATCCAAAAACAATTAAGTTTGCATCAATTGGACTTCTGTAGCTCCAGATATTAAATTTTGAATGGCCAAAGGTCAACACTGGCAGAATGCGAGATTTGACTTTGCAGGATGTGATTTCCATGATCTTTCTCCTTTTATTTTTCTTGCATTACATTTCCAGAAAGGTATGGATGTTAGCTTTTTAGTGCCACTGGAATCACTTCATTTTGATCTCTAGAACTCACGCTCTGCACAAAACATCGATTGAACGTCAAATTTGCCAATTACCTCCAATTTACTTCTTTTCGCATCTTTCATCCAAAAGTACCTTCAAAACATAAAACAAAGAATATCAAGATATTTTATATATAAAACATGGACAAAACATTAGGTAGATGTGGGTGAAACTATTGAATAATTTGGTTACATCACACTCTGCGAATGCTGATCCAGAAATCATCGCCGAAAACTAAGTGACTATACAACGACAAATTATCTTGGAAAATTGAGTCGCGGCTGACTGACGGAATCGACAACGACCACTAATTCATGATTGACGCATGAAATCAATAGAGAAACAAAGTCATCATTGACGCATGGAATTGCCAGTGAAACTGCGTCGCTCCTAACCAGAAATCGTCAGCGAAAACATAGTCGATGCAGACCTTGAAATCACAACTGAAATCTGAGTGACAGCTGACGTGTGGAATCGACAGCACGACCTACGCAACAAATCGATAGCAAAAATAGATTGATGATTCAGTATGGAATTGTTACACACTCTACCAATGCTGATCCAGAAATCGTCACCGAAAACTGAGTCACTGTAGAACGAGAAATCAACTTTGAAAATTGAGTCGCGGCTGACTGATGGAATAGACAACGACCACTAATTCATGATTGACGCATGAAATCAATAGAAAAAACAAAGTCATCATTGACGCATGGAATTGCCAGTGAAACTGCATCGCTCCTCACCATAAATCTTCAGCGAAAACATAGTCGTTGGAGGCCTTGAAATCACAACTGAAATCTGAGTGAGAGCTGACGTGTGGAATCGACAGCACGACCTACGCAACAAATCGATAGCAAAAATAGATTGATGATTCAGTATGGAATTGTCACACACTCTACCAATGCTGATCCAGAAATCTTCACCGAAAACTGAGTCACTGTAGAACGAGAAATCAACTGTGAAAATTGAGTCGCGGCTGACTGATGGAATAGACAACGACCACTAATTCACGATTGACGCATGAAATCAATAGAAAAAACAGAGTCATCATTGACGCATGGAATTGCCAGTGAAACTGCATCGCTCCTCACCATAAATCTTCAGCGAAAACATAGTCGTTGGAAGCCTTGAAATCACAACTGAAATCTGAGTGATAGCTGACGTGTGGAATCGACAGCACGACCTACGCAACAAATCGATAGCAAAAATAGATTGATGATTCAGTATGGAATTGTCACACACTCTACCAATGCTGATCCAGAAATTGTCACTGAAAACTGAGTCACTGTAGAACGAGAAATCATCTTTGAAAATTGAGTCGCGACTGACTGATGGAATCGACAACGAACACTAATTCACGATTGACGCATGAAATCAATAGAAAAAACAGAGTCATCATTGACGCGTGGAATTGCCAGTGAAACTGCATCGCTCCTCACCATAAATCTTCAGCGAAAACATAGTCGTTGGAGACCTTGAAATCACAACTGAAATCTGAATGACAGTTGACGTGTGGAATCGACAGCACGACCTAACAACAAATAGATAGCAAAAATAGATTGATGATTCAGTATGGAATTGTCACACACACTCTGCCAATGCTAATCCAGAAATCATCACCGAAAACTGAGTCACTGTAGAACGAGAAATCATCTTTGAAAATTGAGTCGCGGCTGACTGATGGAATCGACAACGAACACTAATTCACGATTGACGTATGAAATCAATAGAGAAACAGAGTCATCATTGACGCATGGAATTGCCAGTGAAACTGCGTCGCTCTTAACCAGAAATCATCAGCGAAAGCATAGTCGCTGCAGACCTTGAAATCACAACTCAAATTTGAGTGACAGCTGAAGTGTGGAATCGACGGCAATACCTGCGCATCAAAGCAATAGCAAAAATAGATTGATGGCTACCACACGGAATTGTCACACACACTCTGCCAATGCTAATCCAAAAATCATCACCGAAAACTGAGTCACTGTAGAACGAGAAATCATCTTTGAAAATTGAGTCGCCGCTGACTGGTGGAATCGACAACGAACACTAATTCACAATTGACGCATGAAATCAATAAAGAAAACAGAGTCATCATTGATGCATGGAATTGCCAGTGAAACTGTGTCGCTCCTAACCATAAATCTTTAGCGAAAACATAGTCGTTGGAGACCTTGAAATCACAACTGAAATCTGAGTGACAGCTGACGTGTGGAATCGAAACCACGACCTACGCAACAAATCAATAGGAAAAATAGATTCATGGCTAACAATTGGAAATGTGAAACACACTCTGCGAATGCTGATCTAGAAATCGTCACCGAAAACTGAGTGACTACACAACGAGAAATTATCTTGGAAAATTAAGTCGCGGCTGACTGATGGAATCGACAACGAACACTAATTCACGATTGACGTATGAAATCAATAGAGAAACAGAGTCATCATTGACGCATGGAATTACCAGTGAAACTGCGTCGCTCTTAACCAGAAATCGTCAGCGAAAGCATAGTCGCTGCAGACCTTGAAATCACAACTCAAATCTGAGTGACAGCTGAAGTGTGGAATCGACGGCAATACCTGCGCATCAAAGCAATAGCAAAAATAGATTGATGGCTACCACACGGAATTGTCACACACACTCTGCCAATGCTAATCCAAAAATCATCACCGAAAACTGAGTCACTGTAGAACGAGAAATCATCTTTGAAAATTGAGTCGCCGCTGACTGGTGGAATCGACAACGAACACTAATTCACAATTGACGCATGAAATCAATAAAGAAAACAGAGTCATCATTGATGCATGGAATTGCCAGTGAAACTGTGTCGCTCCTAACCATAAATCTTTAGCGAAAACATAGTCGTTGGAGACCTTGAAATCACAACTGAAATCTGAGTGACAGCTGACGTGTGGAATCGAAACCACGACCTACGCAACAAATCAATAGGAAAAATAGATTCATGGCTAACAATTGGAAATGTGAAACACACTCTGCGAATGCTGATCTAGAAATCGTCACCAAAAACTGAGTGACTATACAACGAGAAATTATCTTGGAAAATTAAGTCGCGGCTGACTGATGGAATCGACAACGACCACTAATTCACGATTGACGCATGAAATCAATAGAGAAACAGAGTCATCATTGACGCATGGAATTGCCAGTGAAACTGCGTCGCTCCTAACCAGAAATCGTCAGCGAAAACATAGTCGATGCAGACCTTGAAATCACAACTGAAATCTGAGTGACAGCTGACGTGTGGAATCGACAGCACGACCTACGCAACAAATCGATAGCAAAAATAGATTGATGATTCAGTATGGAATTGTCACACACTCTACCAATGCTGATCCAGAAATCGTCACCGAAAACTAAGTCACTGTAGAACGAGAAATCATCTTTGAAAATTGAGTCGCAGCTGACTGATGGAATCGACAACGAACACTAATTCACGATTGACGCATGAAATCAATAGAGAAAAGAGAGTCATCATTAACGCTTGGAATCGCTAGTGAAATTACGTTCCTCCTAACCAGAAATCATCAGCGAAAACACAGTCGTTGAAGGCCTTGAAATCACAACTGAAATCTGAGTGACAGTTGACGTGTGGAACCGAAACCACGAACTACGCAACAAATCGATAGGAAAAATAGATTCATGGCTAACAATTAGAAATGTGAAACACACTCTGCGAATGCTAGTCCAGAAATCGTCACCGAAAATTGAGTGACTATACAACGAGAAATTATCTTGGAAAATTGAGTCGCGGCTGACTGATGGAATCGACAACGACCACTAATTCACGATTGACGCATGAAATCAATAGAGAAACAGAGTCATCATTGACGCATGGAATTGCCAATGATAATGCGTCGCTCCTAACCAGAAATCGTCAGCGAAAACATAGTCGATGCAGACCTTGAAATCACAACTGAAATCTGAGTGACAGCTGACGTGTGGAATCGACAGCACGACCTACGCAACAAATCGATAGCAAAAATAGATTGATGATTCAGTATGGAATTGTGACACACTCTACCAATGCTGATCCAGAAATCGTCCCCGAAAACTGAGTCACTGTAGAACGAGAAATCAACTTTGAAAATTGAGTCGCGGCTGACTGATTGAATAGACAACGACCACTAATTCACGATTGACGTATGAAATCAATAGAAAAACAGAGTTATCATTGACGCATGGAATTGCCAGTAAACTACATCGCTCCTCACCATAAATCTTCAGCGAAAACATAGTCGTTGGAGGCCTTGAAATCACAACTGAAATCTGAGTGAGAGCTGACGTGTGGAATCGACAGCACGACCTACGCAACAAATCGATAGCAAAAATAGATTGATGATTCAGTATGGAATTGTCACACACTCTACCAATGCTGATCCAGAAATCGTCACTGAAAACTGAGTCACTGTAGAACGAGAAATCATCTTTGAAAATTGAGTCGCGTCTGACTGATGGAATCGACAACGAACACTAATTCACGATTGACGCATGAAATCAATTGAAAAAACAGAGTCATCATTGACGCATGGAATTGCCAGTGAAACTGCATCGCTCCTCACCATAAATCTTCAGCAAAAACATAGTCGTTGGAGGCCTTGAAATCACAACTGAAATCTGAATGACAGTTGACGTGTGGAATCGACAGCACGACCTACACAACAAATAGATAGCAAAAATAGATTGATGATTCAGAATGGAATTGTCACACACACTCTGCCAATGCTAATCCAGAAATCATCACCGAAAACTGAGTCACTGTAGAACGAGAAATCATTTTTCAAAATTGAGTCGCGGCTGACTGATGGAATCGACAACGAATACTAATTCACGATTGACGTATGAAATCAATAGAGAAACAGAGTCATCATTTACACATGGAATTGCCAGTGAAACTGTGTCGCTCCTAACCATAAATCTTTAGCGAAAACATAGTCGTTGGAGAACTTGAAATCACAACTGAAATCTGAGTGACAGCTGACGTGTGGAATCGAAACCACGACCTACGCAACAAATCGATAGGAAAAATAGATTCATGGCTAACAATTAGAAATTTAAAACACACTCTGCGAATGCTACTCCAAAAATCGTCACCGAAAATTGAGTGACTATACAACGAGAAATTATCTTGGAAAATTGAGTCGCGACTGACTGATGGAATCGACAACGACCACTAATTCACGATTGACGCATGAAATCAATAGAGAAATAGAGTCATCACTGACGCATGGAATTGCCAGTGAACCGCGTCGCTCCTAACCAGAAATCGTTAGCGAAAACATAGTCGATGCAGACCTTGAAATCACAACTAAAATCTGAGTAACAGCTGACGTGTGGAATCGACAGCACGACCTAGGCATCAAATCGATAGCAAAAATAGATTCATGATTCAGTATGGAATTGTCACACACACTATACCAATGCTGATCCAGAAATCGTCACCGAAAACTGAGTCACTATAGAACGAGAAATCATCTTTGAAAATTGAGTCGCGGCTGACTGATGGAATAGACAACGACCACTAATTCACGATTGATGCATGAAATCAATAGAAAAACAGAGTCATCATTGACGCATGGAAACGCTAGTGAAACTACATCGCTCCTCACTATAAATCTTCAGCGAAAACATAGTCGTTGGAGGCCTTGAAATCACAACTGAAATCTGAGTGACAGCTGACATGTGGAATCGAAAGCACGACCTACGCAACAAATCGATAGCAAAAATAGATTCATGGCTAACAATTGGAAATGTGAAACACACTCTGCGAATGCTCATCCAGAAATCGTCACCGAAAACTGAGTGACTATACAACGAGAAATTATCTTGGAAAATTGAGTCGCGGCTGACTGATGGAATCCACAACGACCACTAATTCACGATTGACGCATGAAATCAATAGAGAAACAGAGTCATCATTGTCGCATGGAATTGGCAGTGAAACTGCGTCGCTCCTAACCAGAAATCGTCAGCGAAAACATAGTCGATGCAGAACTTGAAATCACAACTGAAATCTGAGTGACATCTGACGTGTGGAATCGACAGCACGACCTAGGCATCAAATCGATAGCAAAAATAGATTCATGATTCAGTATGTAATTGTCACACACACTCTGCCAATGCTGATCAAGAAATCATCATCGAAAACTGAGTCACTGTAGAACGAGAAATCATCTTTGAAAATTGAGTCGCGGCTGACTGATGGAATCGACAACGAACACTAATTCACGATTGACGGATGAAATCAATAGAGAAACAGAGTCATCATTGACGCATGGAATTGCCAGTGAAACTGCATCGCTCTTAACCATAAATTGTCAGCGAAAACATAGTCGCTGCAGATCTTGAAATCGCAACTCAAATCTGATTGACAGCTGAAGAGTGGAATCGACGACAATACCTACGCATCAAATCGATAGCAAAAATAGATTGATGGCTACCACATGGAATCGTCACACACTCTGCGAATTATGATCCAGAAATCGTCACTGAAAACTGAGTCCCTGTAGAACGAGAAATCATCTTTGAAAATTGAGTCGCAGCTGACTGATGGAATCGACAACGAACACTAATTCACGATTGACGCATGAAATCAATAGAGAAAATAAAGTCATCATTGATGCTTGGAATCACGAGTGAAACTGCGTCCCTCCTAACCCGAAATCGTCAGCGAAAACATAGTCGATGCAGACATTGAAATCACAACTGAAATCTGAGTGACAGGTGACGTGTGGAATCGAGAGCACGACCTACGCAACAAATCGATAGCAAAAATGGATTCATGACTAACACATGGAATTGTGATACACACTCTGCGAATGCTGATCTAGAAATCATCACCAAAAACTGAGTGACTATACAACAAGAAATTATCTTGGAAAATTAAGTCGCGGCTGATTGATGGAATCGACAAAGAACACTAATTCATGATTGACGCATGAAATCAATAGAGAAACAGAGTCATCATTGACGCATGGAATTGCCAGTGAAACTGCGTCGCTCCTAACCAGAAATCGTCAGCGAAAACATAGTCGATGCAGAACTTGAAATCACAACTGAAATCTGAGTGACAGCTGACGTGTGGAATCGACAGCACGACCTACGCATCAAATCGATAGCAAAAATAGATTGATGATTCAGTATGGAATTGTCACACACTCTACCAATGCTGATCCAGAAATCGTCACGGAAAACTGAGTCATTGTAGAACGAGAAATCATCTTTGAAAATTGAGTCGCGGCTAACTGATGGAATCGACAACGACCACTAATTCACGATTGACGAATGAAATCAATAGAGAAAACAGAGTCATCATTGATGCTTGGAATCGCCAGTGAAACTGCGTCCCTCCCAACCAGAAATCGTCAGCGAAAACATAGTCGATGCAGAACTTGAAATAACAACTGAAATCTGAGTAACAGCTGACGTGTGGAATCGACAGCACGACCTAGGCATCAAATCGATAGCAAAAATAGATTCATGATTCAGTATGGAATTGTCACACACACTATACCAATGCTGATCCAGAAATCATCACCGAAAATTGAGTCACTGTAGAACGAGAAATCATCTTTGACAATTGAGTCGCGGCTGACTGATGGAATAGACAACGACCACTAATTCACGATTGACGCATGAAATCAATTTAAAAAACAGAGTCATCATTGACGCATGGAATCGCCAGTGAAACTGCGTCGCTCCTCACCATAAATCGTCAGCGAAAACATAGTCGATGCAGACCTTGAAATCACAACTGAAATCTGATTGACAGCTGACGTGTGGAATGGACAACACGACCTACGCATCAAATCGATAGGAAAAATAGATTCATGGCTAACAATTGGAAATGTGAAACACACTCTGCGAATGCTGATCCAGAAATCATCACTGAAAACTGAGTCCCAGTAGAACGAGAAATCATCTTTGAAAATTGAGTCGCAGCTGACTGATGGAATCGACAACGACCACTAATTCACGATTGACGCATGAAATCAATAGAGAAACAGAGTCATCACTGACGCATGGAATTGCCAGTGAACCGCGTCGCTCCTAACCAGAAATCGTGAGCGAAAACATAGTCGATGCAGACCTTAAAATCACAACTAAAATCTGAGTAACAGCTGACGTGTGGAATCGACAGCACGACCTAGGCATCAAATCGATAGCAAAAATAGATTCATGATTCAGTATGGAATTGTCACACACACTATACCAAAGCTGATCCAGAAATCGTCACCGAAAACTGAGTCACTATAGTACGAGAAATCATCTTTGAAAATTGAGTCGCGGCTGAATGATGGAATAGACAACGACCACTAATTCACGATTGACGCATGAAATCAATAGAAAAACAGAGTCATCATTGACGCACGGAATTGCCAGTGAAACTGCATCGCTCCTCACCATAAATCTTCAGCGAAAACATAGTCGTTGGAGGCCTTGAAATCACAACTGAAATCTGAGTGACACCTGACTTGTGGAATCGACAGCACGACCTACGCAACAAATCGATAGCAAAAATAGATTCATGGCTAACAATTGGAAATGTGAAACACACTCTGCGAATGCTCATCCAGAAATCGTCACCGAAAACTGAGTGACTATACAACGAGAAATTATCTTGGAAAATTGAGTCGCGGCTGACTGATGGAATCGACAACGACCACTAATTCACGATTGACGCATGAAATCAATAGAGAAACAGAGTCATCATTGACGCATGGAATTGCCAGTGAAACTGCGTCGCTCCTAACCAGAAATCGTCAGCGAAAACATAGTCGATGCAGACCTTGAAATCACAACTGAAATCTGAGTGACAGCTGACGTGTGGAATCGACAGCACGACCTACGCAACAAATCGATAGCAAAAATAGATTGATGATTCAGTATGGAATTGTGACACACTCTACCAATGCTGATCCAGAAATCGTCCCCGAAAACTGAGTCACTGTAGAACGAGAAATCAACTTTGAAAATTGAGTCGCGGCTGACTGATTGAATAGACAACGACCACTAATTCACGATTGACGTATGAAATCAATAGAGAAACAGAGTCATCATTTACACATGGAATTGCCAGTGAAACTGTGTCGCTCCTAACCATAAATCTTTAGCGAAAACATAGTCGTTGGAGACCTTGAAATCACAACTGAAATCTGAGTGACAGCTGACGTGTGGAATCGAAACCACGACCTACGCAACAAATCGATAGGAAAAATAGATTCATGGCTAACAATTAGAAATTTAAAACACACTCTGCGAATGCTACTCCAAAAATCGTCACCGAAAATTGAGTGACTATACAACGAGAAATTATCTTGGAAAATTGAGTCGCGGCTGACTGATGGAATCGACAACGACCACTAATTCACGATTGACGCATGAAATCAATAGAGAAACAGAGTCATCACTGACGCATGGAATTGCCAGTGAACCGCGTCGCTCCTAACCAGAAATTGTTAGCGAAAACATAGTCGATGCAGACCTTGAAATCACAACTAAAATCTGAGTAACAGTTGACGTGTGGAATCGACAGCACGACCTAGGCATTAAATCGATAGCAAAAATAGATTCATGATTCAGTATGGAATTGTCACACACACTATACCAATGCTGATCCAGAAATCGTCACCGAAAACTGAGTCACTATAGAATGAGAAATCATCTTTGAAAATTGAGTCGCGGCTGACTGATGGAATAGACAACGACCACTAATTCACGATTGACGCATGAAATCAATAGAAAAACAGAGTCATCATTGACGCATGGAAACGCTAGTGAAACTACATCGCTCCTCACCATAAATCTTCAGCGAAAACATAGTCGTTGGAGGCCTTGAAATCACAACTGAAATCTGATTGACAGCTGACGTGTGGAATGGACAACACGACCTACGCATCAAATCGATAGGAAAAATAGATTCATGGCTAACAATTGGAAATGTGAAACACACTCTGCGAATGCTGATCCAGAAATCATCACTGAAAACTGAGTCCCAGTAGAACGAGAAATCATCTTTGAAAATTGAGTCGCAGCTGACTGATGGAATCGACAACGACCACTAATTCACGATTGACGCATGAAATCAATAGAGAAACAGAGTCATCACTGACGCATGGAATTGCCAGTGAACCGCGTCGCTCCTAACCAGAAATCGTGAGCGAAAACATAGTCGATGCAGACCTTGAAATCACAACTAAAATCTGAGTAACAGCTGACGTGTGGAATCGACAGCACGACCTAGGCATCAAATCGATAGCAAAAATAGATTCATGATTCAGTATGGAATTGTCACACACACTATACCAAAGCTGATCCAGAAATCGTCACCGAAAACTGAGTCACTATAGTACGAGAAATCATCTTTGAAAATTGAGTCGCGGCTGACTGATGGAATAGACAACGACCACTAATTCACGATTGACGCATGAAATCAATAGAAAAACAGAGTCATCATTGACGCACGGAATTGCCAGTGAAACTGCATCGCTCCTCACCATAAATCTTCAGCGAAAACATAGTCGTTGGAGGCCTTGAAATCACAACTGAAATCTGAGTGACACCTGACTTGTGGAATCGACAGCACGACCTACGCAACAAATCGATAGCAAAAATAGATTCATGGCTAACAATTGGAAATGTGAAACACACTCTGCGAATGCTCATCCAAAAATCGTCACCGAAAACTGAGTGACTATACAACGAGAAATTATCTTGGAAAATTGAGTCGCGGCTGACTGATGGAATCGACAACGACCACTAATTCACGATTGACGCATGAAATCAATAGAGAAACAGAGTCATCATTGACGCATGGAATTGCCAGTGAAACTGCGTCGCTCCTAACCAGAAATCGTCAGCGAAAACATAGTCGATGCAGACCTTGAAATCACAACTGAAATCTGAGTGACAGCTGACGTGTGGAATCGACAGCACGACCTACGCAACAAATCGATAGCAAAAATAGATTGATGATTCAGTATGGAATTGTGACACACTCTACCAATGCTGATCCAGAAATCGTCCCCGAAAACTGAGTCACTGTAGAACGAGAAATCAACTTTGAAAATTGAGTCGCGGCTGACTGATTGAATAGACAACGACCACTAATTCACGATTGACGTATGAAATCAATAGAGAAACAGAGTCATCATTTACACATGGAATTGCCAGTGAAACTGTGTCGCTCCTAACCATAAATCTTTAGCGAAAACATAGTCGTTGGAGACCTTGAAATCACAACTGAAATCTGAGTGACAGCTGACGTGTGGAATCGAAACCACGACCTACGCAACAAATCGATAGGAAAAATAGATTCATGGCTAACAATTAGAAATTTAAAACACACTCTGCGAATGCTACTCCAAAAATCGTCACCGAAAATTGAGTGACTATACAACGAGAAATTATCTTGGAAAATTGAGTCGCGGCTGACTGATGGAATCGACAACGACCACTAATTCACGATTGACGCATGAAATCAATAGAGAAACAGAGTCATCACTGACGCATGGAATTGCCAGTGAACCGCGTCGCTCCTAACCAGAAATTGTTAGCGAAAACATAGTCGATGCAGACCTTGAAATCACAACTAAAATCTGAGTAACAGCTGACGTGTGGAATCGACAGCACGACCTAGGCATTAAATCGATAGCAAAAATAGATTCATGATTCAGTATGGAATTGTCACACACACTATACCAATGCTGATCCAGAAATCGTCACCGAAAACTGAGTCACTATAGAATGAGAAATCATCTTTGAAAATTGAGTCGCGGCTGACTGATGGAATAGACAACGACCACTAATTCACGATTGACGCATGAAATCAATAGAAAAACAGAGTCATCATTGACGCATGGAAACGCTAGTGAAACTACATCGCTCCTCACCATAAATCTTCAGCGAAAACATAGTCGTTGGAGGCCTTGAAATCACAACTGAAATCTGATTGACAGCTGACGTGTGGAATGGACAACACGACCTACGCATCAAATCGATAGGAAAAATAGATTCATGGCTAACAATTGGAAATGTGAAACACACTCTGCGAATGCTGATCCAGAAATCATCACTGAAAACTGAGTCCCAGTAGAACGAGAAATCATCTTTGAAAATTGAGTCGCAGCTGACTGATGGAATCGACAACGACCACTAATTCACGATTGACGCATGAAATCAATAGAGAAACAGAGTCATCACTGACGCATGGAATTGCCAGTGAACCGCGTCGCTCCTAACCAGAAATCGTGAGCGAAAACATAGTCGATGCAGACCTTGAAATCACAACTAAAATCTGAGTAACAGCTGACGTGTGGAATCGACAGCACGACCTAGGCATCAAATCGATAGCAAAAATAGATTCATGATTCAGTATGGAATTGTCACACACACTATACCAAAGCTGATCCAGAAATCGTCACCGAAAACTGAGTCACTATAGTACGAGAAATCATCTTTGAAAATTGAGTCGCGGCTGACTGATGGAATAGACAACGACCACTAATTCACGATTGACGCATGAAATCAATAGAAAAACAGAGTCATCATTGACGCACGGAATTGCCAGTGAAACTGCATCGCTCCTCACCATAAATCTTCAGCGAAAACATAGTCGTTGGAGGCCTTGAAATCACAACTGAAATCTGAGTGACACCTGACTTGTGGAATCGACAGCACGACCTACGCAACAAATCGATAGCAAAAATAGATTCATGGCTAACAATTGGAAATGTGAAACACACTCTGCGAATGCTCATCCAGAAATCGTCACCGAAAACTGAGTGACTATACAACGAGAAATTATCTTGGAAAATTGAGTCGCGGCTGACTGATGGAATCAACAACGACCACTAATTCACGATTGACGCATGAAATCAATAGAGAAACAGAGTCATCATTGACGCATGGAATTGCCAGTGAAACTGCGTCGCTCCTAACCAGAAATCGTCAGCGAAAACATAGTCGATGCAGACCTTGAAATCCCAACTGAAATCTGATTGACAGCTGACGTGTGGAATGGACAGCACGACCTACGCATCAAATCGTTAGCAAAAATAGATTGATGGCTACCACATGGATTTTTCACACACACTCTGCGAATTCTGATCCAGAAATCGTCACTGAAAACTGAGTCCCTGTAGAACGAGAAATCATCTTTGAAAATTGAGTCGCGGCTGACTGATGGAATCGACACGAACACTAATTCACGATTGACGCATAAAATCAATAAAGAAAATAGAGTCATCATTGACGCTTGGAATCGCCAGTGAAACTGCGTTCCTCCTAACCAGAAATCGTCAACAAAAACACAATCGTTGGAGGCCTTGAAATCACATCTGATATCTGAGTGACAACTGACGTGTGGAATCGAAAGCACGACCAACGCAACAAATCGATAGGAAAAATAGATTCATGGCTAACAATTGGAAATGTGAAACACACTCTGCGAATGCTGATCCAGAAATCGTCACCGAAAACTGAGTGACTATACAACGAGAAATTCTCTTGGAAAATTGACTCGCGGCTGACTGATGGAATCGACAACGAACACTAATTCACGATTGACGCATGAAATCAATAGAGAAAATAGAGTCATCATTGACACTTGGAATCGCTAGTGAAACTGCGTTCCTCCTAACCAGAAATCGTCGACGAAAACACAGTCGTTGGAGGCCTTGAAATCACAACTGAAATCTGAGTGACAGCTGACGTGTGGAATCTAAAGCACGACCCACGCAACAAATCGATAGGAAAAATAGATTGATGGCTAACAATTGGAAATGTGAAACACACTCTGCGAATGCTGATCCAGAAATCGTCACCGAAAACTGAGTGACTATACAACGAGAAATTCTCTTGGAAAATTGAGTCGCGGCTGACTGATGGAATCGACAACGACCACTAATTCACGATTGACGCATGAAATCAATAGAGAAAACAGAGTCATTATTGACGCCTGGAATGGCCAGTGAAACTGCGTCGCTCCTAACCATAAATCTTCAGCGAAAACATAGTCGTTGTAGCCCTTGAAATCACAACTGAAATATGAGTGACAGCTGACGTGTGGAATCGATAGCACGACCTACGCAACAAATCGATAGCAAAAATAGATTCGTGGCTAACACATGGAATTGTGAAACACACTCTGTGAATGCTGATCCAGAAATCGTCACCAAAAACTGAGTCACTATAGAACGAGAAATTATACTTGAAAATTGACTCGCGGCTGACTGATGGAATCGACAATGAACACTAATTCACGATTGACGCATGAAATCAATAGAGAAAATAGAGTCATCATTGACACTTGGAATCGCCAGTGAAACTGCGTTCCTCCTAACCAGAAATCGTCAACGAAAACACAGTCGTTGGAGGCCTTGAAATCACTACTGAAATCTGAGTGACAGCTGACGTGTGGAATCGAAAGCACGACCTACGCAACAAATCGATAGGAAAAATAGATTGATGGCTAACAATTGGAAATGTGAAACACACTCTGCGAATGCTAATCCAGAAATCGTCACCGAAAACTGAGTGACTATACAACGAGAAATTCTCTTGGAAAATTGAGTCGCGGCTGACTGATGGAATCGACACCGAACACTAATTCATGATTGATGCATGAAATCAGTAGAGAAAACAGAGTCATCATTGACGCTTGGAATCGCCAGTGAAACTGCGTCCCTTCTAACCAGAAATCATCAGCAAAAACAAAGTCGGTGCAGGCATTGAAATCACAACTGAAATCTGAATGACAGCTGACATGTGGAATCGAAAGCACGACCTACGCAACAAATCGATAGCAAAAATAGATTCATGGCTAACACATGGAATTGTGAAACAAACTCTGCGAATGGTCATCAAGAAATCATCACCGAAAACTGAGTTACTGTAGAACGAGAAATCATCTTCGAAAATTGAGTCACAACTGACTGATGGAATCGACAACGAACACTAATTCACAATTGACGCATGAAATCAATAGAGAAAACAGAGTCATCATTGACGCATGGAATCGCCAGTGAAACTGCGTCACTCCTAACCAGAAATCGTCAGCGAAAACATAGTCGCTGCAGACCTTGAAATCACAACTCAAATCTGAGTGACAGCTGAAGTGTGGAATCGACAGCAATACCTACGCATCAAATCGATAGCAAAAATAGATTGATGGCTACCACATGGAATTGTCACACACACTCTGCCAATGCTAATCCAGAAATCGTCAACGAAAACTGAGTCACTGTAGAACGAGAAATCATCTTTGAAAATTGACTCGCGGCTGACTGATGGAATCGACAACGAACACTAATTCACGTTTGACGCATGAAATCAATAGAGAAAATAGAGTCATCATTGATGCATGGAATCGCCAGTGAAACTGCGAAAACATAGTCGCTGCAGACCTTGAAATCACAACTGAAATCTGAGTGACAGGTGATGTGTGGAATCGACAGCACAACCTACGCATCAAATCAATAGCAAAAATAGATTGATGATTAAGTATAGAATTGTGAAACACACTCTCCCAATGCTAATCCATAAATCGTCACCGAAAACTGAGTCACAGTAGAACGAGAAATCATCTTTGAAAATGGAGTCGCGACTGCCTGATGGAATCGACACCGAACACTAATTCACGATTGACGCATGAAATCAGTAGAGAAAATAGATTCATCCTTGACGCATGGAATCGCCAGTGAAACTGCGTCGCTCCTAACCATAAATCTTCAGCAAAAACATAATCGCTGCAGACCTTGAAATCACAACTGAAATCTGAGTGACAGCTGACGTGTGGAATCGTCAACACGACCTACGCATCAAATCGATTGCAAAAATAGATTCATGGCTAACACATGGAATTGTGAAACACACTCTGCGAATGCTGATCTAGAATTCATCACCGAAAACTGAGTAACTATAGAACGAGAAATTATCTTTGAAAATTGAGTCCCGGCTGACTGATGGAATCGACAACGAACACTAATTCACGATTGACGCATGAAATCAGTAGAGAAAACAGATTCATCCTTGACGCATGGAATCGCCAGTGAAACTGCGTCGCTCCTAACCATAAATCTTCAGCAAAAACATAATCGCTGCAGACCTTGAAATCACAACTGAAATCTGAGTGACAGCTGACGTGTGGAATCGTCAACACGACCTACGCATCAAATCGATTGCAAAAATAGATTCATGGCTAACACATGGAATTGTGAAACACACTCTGCGAACGCTGATCTAGAATTCATCACCGAAAACTGAGTAACTATAGAACGAGAAATTATCTTTGAAAATTGAGTCCCGGCTGACTGATGGAATCGACAACGAACACTAATTCACGATTGACGCATGAAATCAATATAGAAAACAGAGTCATCATTGACGCATGGAATCGCCAGTGAAACTGCGTCACTCCTAACCATAAAATCGTCAGCGAAAACATAGCTGGGGTTTAGGGGCATCATGTTACGCCTAGTGAGGTTACCTAGTCGTTGGCATCGGTCACATGCAACACAGAAGGCATGGACATCTTTGAACATGGTGGGCCAATAAAAACCACACTGCAAGATCTTGGCAGTGGTTTTCTTGGATCAAGCAATCTCTATACCAAAACTAAGGTTTGTGCATAAAAATTCAAGATTATAACATTACCTAAATGATTTCTAAAATTTCTTTGCAATAATAAAACATTCATGAAGAAAATAAGAAGATAGACATTAAGATTCATTCATATCTTAAAGAACTCACCTCAATCACCATCATCCTTGATTTAGATCCAAGAAGGAGATTAGCCAACCATGATTATATATAAGAACACTTCAATAAACATGCAATAACTTGAATCACACTGAAATAATAAGTTTTACAAGCTAAAGAACCGAAATCTATAAAGAAGAACACAACACAATTTCAGTAAATATTCGGACACAAATCTGACTCTAACTTTGGACAGCAATTCGACCCTCTTAGAAGCCTCCTTTGAAGATGTCTATTAGAGACATATTTATAGGCCATTCTGTTATATTTCCATATCATTAAAGAACACCGCATTTGGACATCTGAGTCAAAAGTTATGGGCAAAACACCGAAAAGTGTTCTGGAAAATCAAATCAGGCCAGCTTGGAGAACACTTTGGTGCACGTTTTTCTTCCTCCTTTATGAGCTGTCTCTTTCTTCTTTTTGACCCAAAATAATGTGACAATGTCCCCTCCAGCTTTCCATCCATGTGCTTGCCCTCTTGGATCAATGAATTATCCAAAATAAATCAAATGTTATTTGTTGTGTGGACATGTAAGATCATGGATTGTGCTTGGGCTGATTTGGAGGTTGATTTGAGGCTGATTTGGATACAAATGTATCTATTATGTGGGCTAAGATTGACATTAAAACCTTGAGTGTTTGATGGTTGAAGTTTGCACACAACATAAGGCAAGTTTGAGCTTGAAATAGATCATATGATATTCTTTTCTAGAATTGGAATAGAATTGATTTTTGGGGCAAATTTGGAGCACTTATTTGAACCAAGATTTTCTTCAATCTTCAACTAAATTTCTCTTCAATTTTTTGTTCTGAATTCCGACGTTGAATTTTCTGAAATAATTCATTTAAGCTCCAAAAACCTATCGAAACATTAAAAGAAACTTCATTACTAAAAAGCACATCAATTATTATAAAAAACCCAAATAAAAACAATAAATACATATGTAAAATAAGAGACTTAATGATACTTTTGATGCACAATTAGCCAGCAAACAAGTTTCGTGAAGAAACGAATCCAAATTACATCCCGAAGAAAAAAGGATTAGTATAGCATATACTTGTGATATCTCATGGAATTATGATTGGAAATTATGTGAAAAGAAAGAAGAAGTGATGCTTGATGAAAAGATGATGGGCAAAGTTGCCAAAGGTGAAAAACAAAAAAAAAACAAAAAACAAAAAAAAGAAGAAAAAGAAAAAAAAAGTATTCCTTTATGTTCTTAAGGTTTTATGTTGAAAGAGCTTGAAATTAAAAGAAATTAAGCATTGGTGATTAAAGATGAAAATTTATGTGCTTTGATGGAATATCTTGTTTGAAGTATCATTTTTCAGAATGCTCTACTTTCTTTGGTTTGAACATTTCCTTTTACTTTCTTTTACCTCACCTTAACCTTAGCCCCATTACAACCAGAAAAAAAGACCTTTTGATTCATGTAGTACTTGTAATAAGTTGCTAATGGAGATGAGATTGAAAAGCAAGCTTATGGTAGAACATACTCTTTGATTGAATTTGAGAGATTTAAACACATAAACCCTAAACACATGAGTGTTGGAGTGTATATCAATGAGAGGACCTATCACTTTGGCATGGCATAGATTTCATTTAAATCCCGACGATTGATTGAGTTTTGAAGTTTGCATGTAAACAAATTCATGAAAATTTATGTTTTTTTTTATCCTTTTTTATTATATTCTTATTTATAATGCTTGTACTCTTGGGCATTGATGGGAGATTAAGAGATTGATCATAGTTATTTTCAATTTGATCTATCCTTTCTCGAGGACGAGCAAGAGCTAAGTGTGGGGGTATTTGGTGTAACCATATTATTCGATAGTTTCACTCACATTTAACTAGTGTTTTGCCTATTGTTTTATGTATAAAATGCCTTGATATTCTTTGTTTTATGTTTTGAAGGCACCTTTAGATGAAAGATGCAAAAAGGAGTAAATTGGAGGTAATTGGCAGATTTGACCCTCAGTCGATATTTTGTGCAGAGCGTGAGCTCTAAAAGTCGAAACGAAGTGATTCTAGTGGCATTAGAAAGCTAACATCCATACCTTTATGGAAATCTAAGTCAAGAAAAATAAAAATACAAAGAGCATGGAAATCACATCCTTCAAAGTCAAAACTCGCATTCTGCCAATGTTGACCTTTGTCCATTCAAAATTCAATATCTGGAGCTGTAGATATCCAATTGATGCAAACTAAATTGTGTTGGACTACTGACTCAAAGGTCTACAAACACTCCAAATTTCAGCCAAAAACAATGTCATATGAGGGAGATATGAGTTTTCAAAGAGGACAACTGAATTCTGCCAGCAAACAAGTTTCGTGAAGAAACGAATCCAAATTACATCCCGAAGCATCAAAACCGACATCCAAGTTTTAATTTCAGCAATTTAGCTCCTCAAGTAAATCAATCCAGAAGGTCAAGGAAGGTAGCCACCAACCTCAAACCACCAACCACCAGCCACCAGCCACCAGCCACCAGCTGCCTTCACACTACCACCATCTCTTGATGTTCACACTTGAACTTTGATTTTTCTTACTTACAATTTGTGTATAAATAGGCAGCTAAGTTGATGATATTAAGAGAGCCAAAAGAGAGGGAGAGAGAGTGCAGTAGAATCAAAGAAAGAAGGGTGGCAGCCATAAGAGAAGAAACACAAACTCTCCCCTCTACAAATCAGAAATCATGTATTCTTACATCTTTAGGAGTAGTTGTTCAATAGATATGCAAGGCTAAGCTCATTTTCTTGGTTGCAAGGACGCAAACACCTTCAGATTTCAAGAACTGTGAGATTTATTCTTCCATTTATTTTCAGTTTGTATTATGAATGAGTATGTTTGTTTTCCTATGCATATTTCCTATGATTGTTTACCTTAATTGCTAAGAGCGGACTCTAAGTTATTATTGTGAACAATCTATTGCTAAGTTTGATATCAAAACCGGAGTTGTGGTATATAAACTTGTGAAGCAACTAAGCTTGATAATTGTAGCGGAACTACGTTATTAAACTTAGGGAGAACATTCGATCAAAGCAACACAAGCTGACAACTTGGTTGTTAAGATTAATGAATTTATCTAGATCTTAAGGCTGCCATTGGATTAAATCATTAGTGCGAACACTGTGATTATTTGTTGGTTAGGGTTAGTTATACGGCGGATCCGTTAATTAACCAATGTTAAGAAAAGATAAAAATTCAGAATATAAACTGGAGTTTCGTTTCAAGGATCGGTTCTGATTTCTGTAGGTGGATGTGTGCTTGCAACCAAGGTTTGTTTTCTTGATATATTTCAGTTTCAATTGATTTTGTTTGTTAGTGTAATTTCTACCATAGTTTAGATCATTGCAAATCAAACCCCCCCAATTACATAACGTATAGCATAAAAATCTAAACTAAACCTTCCTCGTGGGATCGACCCCTTGCTTGCTCTATACTATCTTGTGTGTTTTAAGCTAGGGTAATTAATTTGTGCGACCGCGACATCGCAACAAGGGACTAATTTTTCGCTGAGCATTCCATGCATCACCCGTAACTTAGTTTTCACAGATGATTTGTAGGTCAACAGTGAAGCAGTTTTTGGTGACAATTTCTGGGAGAGCAGGTTCTTAGTTTTCGCTGGGGATTCCATTTGTTCGCTGTCACTCGGTTTTCACTGATTATTTCTGGGTCATCAGGGCACAGTTTTCGCAGATGATTTATGGGTCAGGAGGCACATAGTTTTGGATGAGGATTCCATTGACAAGACATCACTCAGTTTTCACTGATGATTTCTAGGTCACAAGTGATGTAGTTTTTGCTGTTGATTTCTAGGTCAGGTGGTACTAAGTTGTCGCTGAGCATTTCTAGGTCACAAGTGATGTTGTTTTCGCTGTTGATTTTTTTGTCAGGAGAGACTAAGTTTTCGCTGAGGATTCCATGCGTCACCCGTAACTTAGTTTTCACAGATGATTTCTCGGTCAACAGTGAAGCAGTTTTTGGTGACAATTTTTTAGAGAGCAGGTACTTAGTTTTCGCTGAGGATTCCATGCGTTAGCCGTCACTCGGTTCTCACTGATGATTTTTGGGTCATCAGTGGCACAGTTTTCGCAGATGATTTATGGGTCACGAGGCACTTAGTTTTGGCTGAGGATTCCATTCACAAGACATCACACAGTTTTTGCTGATGATTTCTTGGTCAGAAGTGGTGTAGTTTTCGCTGTTGATTTCTACGTCTGGAGGGACTATCTTTTCGCTGAGGATTCCATGCCTCACCCGTAACTTAGTTTTCACAGATGATTTCTGGGTCAACAGTGAAGCAGTTTTTGGTGACAATTTATGGGAGAGAAGGTACTTAGTTTTCGCTGAGGATTCCAATCGTCACCCGTAAAATATTTTTAACTAATGATTTCTGGGTCATCAGTGGCACTGTTTTCGCAGATGATTTATGGGTAAGAAGGGACTTAGTTTTGGCTGAGGATTCCATTCACAAGACATCACTCAGTTTTTGCTTATGATTTCTGGGTCACAAGTCCTGTAGTTTTCGCTGTTGATTTCTAGGTCAGGAGGGACTAAGTTATCACTGAGGATTCCATGCCTCACCCGTAACTTAGTTTTCACAGATGATTTCTCGGTCAATAGTGAAGCTGATTTTAGTGACAATTTCTGGGAGAGCAGGTACTTAGTTTTCGCTGAGGATTCCATGCGTCAGCCGTCACTCGGTTTTCACTGATGATTTCTGGGTCATCAGTGGCACAGTTTTCGCATATGATTTATGGGTCAGGAGGCACTTAGTTTTGGCTGAGGATTCCATTCATAAGACATCACTCAGTTTTCTCTGATGATTTCTAGGTCACAAGTGAAGTAGTTTTCACTGTTGATTTCTAGGTCACGAGGGACTAAGTTTTTGCTGAGGATTCCATGCGTCAGCCATCACTCGATTTTCATTGATGATTTTTGGGTCAACACTGAAGCAGTTTTCACAGATGATTTATTGGTCAGAAGGCACTTAGTATTGGCTGAGTATTCCATTGACAAGACATCACTTTGTTTTTGCTGATGCTTTTGGGTCACAAGTCCTGTAGTTTTCGCTATTGATTTCTTGGTCTGAAAGGACTAAGTTGTCGCTGAGAATTCCATACGTCACCCATAACTTTTTTTTAACTGATGATTTCTGGGTCATTAGGGGCACAGTTTTCGCAGATAATTTATGGGTCAGGAGGCACTTAGTTTTGGTTGAGGATTCCATTCACAGGACATCACTCAGTTTTCTCTGATGATTTCTAGGTCACAAGTAATGTAGTTTTCACAGTTGATTTCTAGGTCAGGAGGGACTAATTTTTCGCTGAGCATTCCATGCATCACCCGTAACTTAGTTTTCACAGATGATTTGTAGGTCAACAGTGAAGCAGTTTTTGGTGACAATTTCTGGGAGAGCAGGTTCTTAGTTTTCGCTGGGGATTCCATTTGTCCACTGTCACTCGGTTTTCACTGATTATTTCTGGGTCATCAGGGCACAGTTTTCGCAGATGATTTATGGGTCAGGAGGCACATAGTTTTGGATGAGGATTCCATTGACAAGACATCACTCAGTTTTCACTGATGATTTCTAGGTCACAAGTGATGTAGTTTTCGCTGTTGATTTCTAGGTCAGGTGGTACTAAGTTGTCGCTGAGCATTTCTAGGTCACAAGTGATGTTGTTTTCGCTGTTGATTTTTTTGTCAGGAGAGACTAAGTTTTCGCTGAGGATTCTATGCGTCACTCGTAACTTAGTTTTCACAGATGATTTCTCGATCAACAGTGAAGCAGTTTTTTGTGACAATTTTTTGGAGAGCAGGTACTTAGTTTTCGCTGAGGATTCCATGCGTTAGCCGTCACTCGGTTTTCACTGATGATTTTTGGGTCATCAGTGGCACAGTTTTCGCAGATGATTTATGGGTCACGAGGCACTTAGTTTTGGCTGAGGATTCCATTCACAAGACATCACACAATTTTTGCTGATGATTTCTTGGTCAGAAGTGGTGTAGTTTTCGCTGTTGATTTCTACGTCTGGAGGGACTATGTTTTCGCTGAGGATTCCATGCCTCACCCGTAACTTAGTTTTCACAGATGATTTCTGGGTCAACAGTAAAGCAGTTTTTGGTGACAATTTCTGGGAGAGAAGGTACTTAGTTTTCGCTGAGGATTCCAATCGTCACCCGTAAAATATTTTTAACTAATGATTTATGGGTCATCAGTGGCGTAGTTTTCGCAGATAATTTATGGTCAGGAGGCACTTAGTTTAGGCTGAGGATTCCATTCACAATACATCACTCAGTTTTCGTTGAAGATTTTTAGGTCACAAGTGAAGTAGTTTTCGCTGTTGATTTCTAGGTCAGGAGGGACTAAGTTTTCGCTGAGGATTCCATGCCTCACCCGTAACTTAGTTTTCACAAATGATTTCTTGGACAACAGTGAAGCAGTTTTTGTTGACAATTTCCTGGAGAGCAGGTACTTAGTTTTCGCTGAGGATTCTATGCGTCAGCTGTCACTCGGTTTTCACTGATGATTTCTGGGTCAACAGTGGCACTGTTTTCGTACATGATTTATGGGTCAGGAGGCACTAGTTTTGGCTGAGGATTCCATGCATCACCCGTAACTTAGTTTTCACAGATGATTTCTAGGTCAACAGTGAAGCAGTTTTTGGTGACAATTTCTCGGAGAGTAGGTTCTTAGTTTTTGCTGAGGATTCCTTGCGTCAGCTGTCACTCGGTTTTCATTGATAATTTTTGGGTCAGGAGGCATATTTTTCACAGATGATTTATGGGTCAGCAGACACTTAGTTTTGGCTGAGGATTCCATTCACAAGACATCACATAGTTTTTGCTGATGCTTCTGGGTCACAAGTCCTGTAGCTTTCGCTGTTGATTTCTAGATCTGGAAGGACTAAGTTGTCGCTGAGAATTCCATGTGTCACCCGTAACTTATTTTTAACTGATGATTTCCGGGTCATCAGTGGCACAGTTTTCGTAGATGATTTATGGGTCAGGAGGCACTTAGTATTAGCTGAGGATTCCATTGACAAGACATCTCTAAGTTTTGGCTGATGATTTCTGGGTCACAAGTCACGTAGTTTTTGCTGTTGATTTCTAGGTCTGGAAGGACTAAGTTGTCGCTGAGAATTCCATGCGTCACCCATAACTTATTTTTAACTGATGATTTCTGTGTCATCAGTGGCACAGTTTTCGCAGATGATTTATGGGTCAGGAGGCACTTACTTTTGGCTGAGGATTCCATTCACAAGACATCACTCAGTTTTCGCTGATGGTTTCTAGGTCACAAGTGATGTTGTTTTCGTTGTTGATTTCTAGGTCAGGCGGTACTAAGTTTTCGCTGAGGATTCCATGCATCACCCGTATCTTAGTTTTCACAGATAATTTCTTAGTCAACAGTGACGCAGTTTGTGGTGACAATTACTTGTAGAGCAGGTTCTTAGTTTTAGCTGAGGATTCCTTGCCTCAGCCGTCACTCGGTTTTCATTGATGATTTCCGGGTCATCAGTGGCATAGTTTTTGCAGATGATTTATGGGTCACGAGGCACTTAGTATTGGCTGAGGATTCCATTGACAAGACATCTTTCAGTTTTGGCTGATGATTTCTGGGTCACAAGTCACATAGTTTTCGCTGTTGATTTCTAGGTCAGAAGGGACTAAGTTTTCGCTGAGGATTCTATTCCTCACCCGTAACTTAGTTTTCACAAATGATTTCTTGGACAACAGTGAAGCAGTTTTTGTTGACAATTTCTGGGAGAGCAGGTACTTAGTTTTCGCGGAGGATTCTATGCGTCAGCCGTCACTCGGTTCTCACTGATGATTTCTGGGTCCTCAGTGGCACTGTTTTCGTACATGATTTATGGGTCAGGAGGCACTAGTTTTGGCTGAGGATTTCTGGGTCAACAGTGAAGCAGTTTTTGGTGACAATTTCTGGGAGAGCAGGTTCTTAGTTTTCACTGATGCGTCCGCCGTCACTCGGTTTTCACTGATGATTTCTGGGTCAACAGTGGCACAGTTTTCGCAGACGATTTTTGGGTCAGGAGGCACTTAGTTTTGGCTGAGGATTCCATTCACAAGACATCACTCAGTTTTCGCTGAAGATTTCTAGGTCACAAGTGAAGTAGTTTTCGCTGTTGGTTTCTAGGTCAAGAGGGACTAACTTTTCACTGAGGATTCTATTCCTCACCCGTAACTTAGTTTTCACAAATGATTTCTTGGACAACAGTGAAGCAGTTTTTGTTGACAATTTCTGGGAGAGCAGGTACTTAGTTTTCGCGGAGGATTCTATGCGTCAGCCGTCACTCGGTTCTCACTGATGATTTCTGGGTCCTCAGTGGCACTGTTTTCGTACATGATTTATGGGTCAGGAGGCACTAGTTTTGGCTGAGGATTTCATGCATCAACCATAACTTAGTTTTCACAGATGATTTCTAGGTCAACAACGAAGCTGTTTTTGGTGACAATTTCTGGGAGAGTAGGTTCATAGTTTTCGCTGAGGATTCCTTGCGTTAGCCGTCACTCGGTTTTCTTTGATAATTTCTGGGTCAGGAGGCACAGTTTTCCCAGATGATTTATGGGTCTGGAGGCACTTAGTTTTGGCTGAGGATTCCATTCACAAGACATCACTTAGTTTTTGCTGATGCTTCTGGGTCACAAGTCCTGTAGTTTTTGCTGTTGATTTCTAGGTCTGGAAGGATTACTGTCTGACCTCTCCTCATATTCTTAAATATATCTGGAGTTATAGAACTCCGATTCAAGCAAAATTTGTGTTGTTGGAAAGGTAAGACATGAGGCTAGAAGTTATATGTTTTTAGGTGAAACTTGTTCTGCTTCTAAGATAGTCAAAATCACTCATCAACAAATACTTGGACTGTTACTCTCCACCTGTTGCTGTCCGTTTTTGAACTGTTACTGTCTGACCTCTCCTCAGATTTTTAACTATATCTGGAGTTATAGAACTCCGATTCAAGCCAAATTTATGTCATTGGAAAGGTAAGACATGAGGCTACAAGTTATATGTTTTGAGGATAACCCAGTACTGCCTCTAAGATAGTTAAAATCACTCATCAACAAACACTTGGACTGTTACTGTCCAACTGTTACTGTCCGTTTTTGAACTGTTACTGTCTGACCTCTACTTAGATTCTTAACTATATCTGGAGTTATTAAAATTTGATTAAAGCGAGAGTTGTGTTGTTGGAAAGGTAAGACATGACGCTACAAGTTCTATGTTTTGAGGAGAACCCTGTTCTGTTTCTAAGATAGTCAAAATCACTCATCAACAAACACTTGGACTGTTACTGTCCAACTGTTGCTGTCCGTTTTTGAACTGTAACTGTCTGACCTCTCCTTATATTTTTAACTATATCTGGACTTATAGAACTCCGATGCAAGTAAAATTTATGTCGTTGGAAAGGTAAGACATGAGGCTACAAGTTCTATGTTTTGAGGAGAACCCAGTTCTGCTTCTAAGATAGTCAAAATCACTCATCAACAAACACTTGGACTGTTACTGTCCAACTGTTGCTGTCCGTTTTTGAACTGTTACTGTCTGACCTCTCCTCAGATTTTTAACTATATCTAGAGTTATAGAACTCTGATTCGAGCAAAATTTATGTTGTTGGAAAGGTAAGACATGATGCTACAAGTTCTATGTTTTCAGGAGAACCCAGTACTCCTAAAATAGTCAAAATCACTCATCAACGAACACTTGGACTGTTACTGTCCGTTTATGAACTGTTACTGTCTGACCTCTCCTTAGATTCTTAACTATATCTGGAGTTATAGAACTCCGATTCAAGCAAAATTTGTGTTGTTGGAAAGGTAAGACATGAGGCTACAAGTTCAATGTTTTGAGGAGAACCCAGTTCTGCCTGTAAGATAATCAAAATCACTCATCAAGAAACACTTGGACTGTTACTGTCCACCGGTTGCTGTCCGTTTTTGAACTGTTACTGTCTGACCTGTTCTTAGATTTTTAACTATATCTAGAGTTATAGAACTCTGATTCAAGCAACATTTATTTTGTTGGAAAGGTAAGACATGAGGCTACAAGTTATATGATTTGAGGAGAAACCAGTACTGCCTCTAAGATAGTCAAAATCACTCATCAAGAAACACTTGGACTGTTACTGTCCCTTTTTGAACTGTTACTGTCTGACCTCTCCTCAGATTTTTAACTATATCTGGAGTTATAGAACTTCGATTCAAGTAAAATTTGTGTTGTTCGAAAGGTAAGACATGAGGCTACAAGTTATATGTTTTGAGGAGAATCATGTTCTGTTTTTAAGATAGTCAAATCACTCATCAACAAACACTTGGACTGTTACTGTCCACCGGTTGCTGTCCTTTTTTGAACTGTTACTGTCTAACCTCTCCTCATATTTTTAACTATATCTGGAGTTATTGAAATCCGATTAAAGCGAGAGTTGTGTTGTTGGAAAGGTAAGACATGACGCTACAAGTTCTATGTTTTGAGGAGAACCCTGTTCTGTTTCTAAGATAGTCAAAATCACTCATCAACAAACACTTGGACTGTTACTGTCCAACTGTTGCTGTCCGTTTTTGAACTATAACTGTCTGACCTCTCCTTATATTTTTAACTATATCTGGAGTTATAGAACTCCGATGCAAGTAAAATTTGTGTCGTTGGAAAGGTAAGACATGAGGCTACAAGTTCTATATTTTGAGGAGAAACCAGTTCTGCTTCTAATTTAATCCAGCCTTTTTTTTTCTTGGGATTTACAGAATATATATTGAAGTTTGATGGCCAATTAGGGACTTGATTGAAGAAATCCAAAACCAAGGACCAAATTGGAAAAGGCGCGTAAATAAAGGCACTGAAATTGACCAAATCAGGGGTCAAATGGAAGAAACTGGAAATCCAAAACCAAGGACCAACTTGGAAAAGGCGCGTAAATAAAGGCACTGAAATTGACCAAATCAGGGGTCAAATTGAAGAAACTGGAAGTTTATTGACCAATTAAGGGTCAAATTGAAGAAACTGGAAGTTTATTGATCAATTAAGGGTCAAATTGCATAAATCCAAAACCAAGGACCAAAGGCAAAAATGCGCCGAAATCTGGGGTTTAAATTGAAGTTCTTCATGGATAAAATTGAACAAAATTAAAGGTTTGAAGACAATTAGGGGTGTAGATAGAAATAAATCGCAAATTAAAGGACTAAATCGTAAGATTCATCTTCTTCTCTAGCGAGGCTGGTTGGGTGGCCACCTTCCCAAGGCATTTGGCACCTCGTTTCTTCACCAAATTGGATGAAATGTACACGCAAACGATCCTGTGATGCCTGACTACATGCTAGTGTAAGCCGTTCGGGCTGATCGAGGTTGCAGAGGCGGTGGCACCGCCCCAAAGTGGCCAACCCGACCAGCCATTTTCCTGCAAAATTGACAGTTCATCATTGCTACTTTGAGCCAATGGTTGGGATGCTTTCGGGTCGAACTAAGGGCTGAGATTTTGCACCAGAAGAGATAAAGTGTCCCTCTTCCACCGCCTATAAATTGATTTTATCTTTATGCTCAGGGGGTGGAGAAATTTCGGTCCAAAGACAGCCAAAAAACCAGCCTCCCTAACCCGGTTTTTACTACCAACAGAACCTCTTTGTGTCTCTCTCCACCGCGGCCTCCTGCCACAACCACCACCATCGCTGGTCTATCCACCTCCATATCCACCAACCCAGATCTTCATAGAAGGCGGATCAACCACTGCGACTGTCACCATCGTCAGCCTCTGCAGATTTCTTCTCCTTTCTTCCTCTTCTTGCAGCAACCACCGTCTGCCACTGTAGCAACACCACCGTCTGCCACTGTAGCCACCGTCAGCTCAACTACCAGAGCGCCTCCATTCCAGATAATTCTCTTCCTCTTTGTGTTGTTGGAAAGGTAAGACATGAGGCTACAAGTTATATGTTTTGAGGAGAACCCTGTTCTGTTTTTAAGATAGTCGAAATCGCTCATCAACAAACACTTGGACTGTTACTAACGAACTGTTACTGTCTGACCTCTCCTTATATTGTTAACTATATGTGTAGTTATAGAACTCTGATTCAAGCGAGATTAGCCACATTGGAAAGCTAAGACATGAGCCTACAAGTTCTATGATTAAGGAGAACCCAGTTCTGCCTCTAAAGATATTCAAAACTGCTAATCAACAAACATTTGGACTGTTACTGTCCAACTGTTACAGTCTCATTTTTGAACTGTTACTCTCTGAGCTCTTCTCAAATTTTTAACTATATCTGGAGTTATAGAACTTGGATTCAAGCGAGATTAGTCTCGTTGGAAATCTAAGACAACAAGCTACAAGTTCTATGAATTAAGGAGAACCTAGTTCTGCCTCTAAGATAGTCAAAAGTACTCATCAACAAACACTTTGACTGTTACTATCTCGTTTTTGAACTGTTACTGTGTGTCCTCTCCTCAGATTTTTAACTATATCTGGAGTTATAGAACTCTAATTCAACCGAGATGAGTCTCGTTGGAAAGCTAAGACAACATGCTATAAGTTCTATGAATTAAGGAGAACCCAGTTCTGCCTCTAAAGATAGTCAAAATTGCTCATCAACAAACACTTGGACTGTTACTGTCCAACTGTTACTGTCTGACCTCTCCTCATATTGTTAACTATATGTGGAGTTATAAAACTCCGATTCAACCGAGATTAGTCTCGTTGAAAAGCTAAGACATGAGGCTACAAGTTCTATGATTAAGGAGAACCTAGTTCAGCCTCTAAGATAGTCTGAATTGCTTATCAACAAACACTTGGACTGTTATTGTCCAACTGTTACTGTCTCGTTTTTGAATTGTTATTGTTTGACGTCTCCTCAGATTTTTAACTATATCTGGAGTTATAGAACTCCGATTCAAGCGAGATTAGTCTTTTCGGAAAGCTAAGACATGAGGCTACAAGTTCTATGCATTAAGGAGAACCCAGTTCTTCCTCTAAGATAGTCAAAAGTACTCATCAACAAACACTTGGACTATTACTATCCAACTGTTACTATCTCGTTTTTGAATTGTTACTGTCTGACCTCTCCTCAGATTTTTAACTATATCTGGAGTTATGGAACTCCGATTCAAGCGAGATTAGTCTCGTTGAAAAGCTAAGAAATGTGGCAACAAGTTCTATGAATTAAAGAGAACCCAGTTCTGCCTCTAAAGATAGTCAAAATTGCTCATCAACAAACACTTGGACTATTACTGTCCAACTGTTACTCTCTCGTTTTTGAACTGTTGTTGTCTGACCTCTCCTCAGATTTTTAACTATATCTGGAGTTATAGAACTTCGATTCAATTGAGATTAGTCTTGATGGAAATCTAAGACAACAAGCTACAAGTTCTATGAATTAAGGAGAACCTAGTTCTGCCTCTAAGATAGTCAAAAGTACTCATCAAAAAACACTTTGACGGTTACTATCTCGTTTTTGAACTGTTACTGTGTGACATCTCCTTAGATTTTTAACTATATCTGGAGTTATAGAACTCCGATTCAAGCAAGATTAGTCTCGTTGGAAAGCTAAGACATGAGGCTACAAGTTCTATGAATTAAGGAGAACCCAGTTGTGCCTCTAAGATTGTCAAAATTGCTCATCAACAAACACTTGGACTATTACTGCCCAACTGTTACTGTCTCGTTTTTGAACTGTTACTGTCTGACCTCTCCTCAAATTTTTAACTATATCTAGAGTTATGGAACTCCGATTCAAGCGAGATTAATCTTGTTGGAAAGCTGAGACATGAGGCTACAAGTTCTATGATTAAGGAGAACCCAGTTCTGCCTCTAAGATAGTGAAAATTGCTCATCAACAAACACTTGGTTTGTTAATGTCCAACTATTACTGTCTCGTTTTTGAACTATTACTGTCTAACCTCTCCTTAAATTTTTAACTATAACTGGAATTATAGAACTCAACTATATAAATTAACATCCACGTATCAATTCATAATCAACTTTAAAACAACTCAGAAGACCATGTTTAGAATATCTTACCTGGTACGAGTCAAGGTCTCGATCCCTCCTTTTCTTTTAATGACAGCCGACCTTCCCCTCTTCTTTTTTTGTTCAATTTTTCTTGTTAATCCCTTACTCACCAGTGTTTATTTTACCTATAACCCTTAATCTTGGATGGGTTCTTGAAATTTGATGTTTCTCTCTTGGTCTGTAAAAATAGATACGAAAACTCCCTCTCTTCATGATAGTTGCAGATTTGTTTTTGGTAAGAAGATTTGTTTTGCCTCCACTTCTTTTTAGTTTAATTTATTTTCTTTAATTTAATCCAGCCTTTTTTTTTCTTGGGATTTACAGAATATATATTGAAGTTTGATGGCCAATTAGGGACTTGATTGAAGAAATCCAAAACCAAGGACCAAATTGGAAAAGGCGCGTAAATAAAGGCACTGAAATTGACCAAATCAGGGGTCAAATGGAAGAAACTGGAAATCCAAAACCAAGGACCAAATTGGAAAAGGCGCGTAAATAAAGGCACTGAAATTGACCAAATCAGGGGTCAAATTGAAGAAACTGGAAGTTTATTGACCAATTAAGGGTCAAATTGAAGAAACTGGAAGTTTATTGATCAATTAAGGGTCAAATTGCATAAATCCAAAACCAAGGACCAAAGGCAAAAATGCGCCGAAATCTGGGGTTTAAATTGAAGTTCTTCATGGATAAAATTGAACAAAATTAAAGGTTTGAAGACAATTAGGGGTGTAGATAGAAATAAATCGCAAATTAAAGGACTAAATCGTAAGATTCATCTTCTTCTCTAGCGAGGCTGGTTGGGTGGCCACCTTCCCAAGGCATTTGGCACCTCGTTTCTTCACCAAATTGGATGAAATGTACACGCAAACGATCCTGTGATGCCTGACTACATGCTAGTGTAAGCCGTTCGGGCTGATCGAGGTTGCAAAGGCGGTGGCACCGCCCCAAAGTGGCCAACCCGACCAGCCATTTTCCTGCAAAATTGACAGTTCATCATTGCTACTTTGAGCCAATGGTTGGGATGCTTTCGGGTCGAACTAAGGGCTGAGATTTTGCACCAGAAGAGATAAAGTGTCCCTCTTCCACCGCCTATAAATTGATTTTATCTTTATGCTCAGGGGGTGGAGAAATTTCGGTCCAAAGACAGCCAAAAAACCAGCCTCCCTAACCCGGTTTTTACTACCAACAGAACCTCTTTGTGTCTCTCTCCACCGCGGCCTCCTGCCACAACCACCACCATCGCTGGTCTATCCACCTCCATATCCACCAACCCAGATCTTCATAGAAGGCGGATCAACCACTGCGACTGTCACCATCGTCAGCCTCTGCAGATTTCTTCTCCTTTCTTCCTCTTCTTGCAGCAACCACCGTCTGCCACTGTAGCAACACCACCGTCTGCCACTGTAGCCACCGTCAGCTCAACTACCAGAGCGCCTCCATTCCAGATAATTCTCTTCCTCTTTGTGTTGTTGGAAAGGTAAGACATGAGGCTACAAGTTATATGTTTTGAGGAGAACCTGTTCTGTTTTTAAGATAGTCGAAATCGCTCATCAACAAACACTTGGACTGTTACTAACGAACTGTTACTGTCTGACCTCTCCTTATATTGTTAACTATATGTGTAGTTATAGAACTCTGATTCAAGCGAGATTAGCCACATTGGAAAGCTAAGACATGAGCCTACAAGTTCTATGATTAAGGAGAACCCAGTTCTGCCTCTAAAGATATTCAAAACTGCTAATCAACAAACATTTGGACTGTTACTGTCCAACTGTTACAGTCTCATTTTTGAACTGTTACTCTCTGAGCTCTTCTCAAATTTTTAACTATATCTGGAGTTATAGAACTTGGATTCAAGCGAGATTAGTCTCGTTGGAAATCTAAGACAACAAGCTACAAGTTCTATGAATTAAGGAGAACCTAGTTCTGCCTCTAAGATAGTCAAAAGTACTCATCAACAAACACTTTGACTGTTACTATCTCGTTTTTGAACTGTTACTGTGTGTCCTCTCCTCAGATTTTTAACTATATCTGGAGTTATAGAACTCTAATTCAACCGAGATGAGTCTCGTTGGAAAGCTAAGACAACATGCTATAAGTTCTATGAATTAAGGAGAACCCAGTTCTGCCTCTAAAGATAGTCAAAATTGCTCATCAACAAACACTTGGACTGTTACTGTCCAACTGTTACTGTCTGACCTCTCCTCATATTGTTAACTATATGTGGAGTTATAAAACTCCGATTCAACCGAGATTAGTCTCGTTGAAAAGCTAAGACATGAGGCTACAAGTTCTATGATTAAGGAGAACCTAGTTCAGCCTCTAAGATAGTCTGAATTGCTTATCAACAAACACTTGGACTGTTATTGTCCAACTGTTACTGTCTCGTTTTTGAATTGTTATTGTTTGACGTCTCCTCAGATTTTTAACTATATCTGGAGTTATAGAACTCCGATTCAAGCGAGATTAGTCTTTTCGGAAAGCTAAGACATGAGGCTACAAGTTCTATGCATTAAGGAGAACCCAGTTCTTCCTCTAAGATAGTCAAAAGTACTCATCAACAAACACTTGGACTATTACTATCCAACTGTTACTATCTTGTTTTTGAATTGTTACTGTCTGACCTCTCCTCAGATTTTTAACTATATCTGGAGTTATGGAACTCCGATTCAAGCGAGATTAGTCTCGTTGAAAAGCTAAGAAATGTGGCAACAAGTTCTATGAATTAAAGAGAACCCAGTTCTGCCTCTAAAGATAGTCAAAATTGCTCATCAACAAACACTTGGACTATTACTGTCCAACTGTTACTCTCTCGTTTTTGAACTGTTGTTGTCTGACCTCTCCTCAGATTTTTAACTATATCTGGAGTTATAGAACTTCGATTCAATTGAGATTAGTCTTGATGGAAATCTAAGACAACAAGCTACAAGTTCTATGAATTAAGGAGAACCTAGTTCTGCCTCTAAGATAGTCAAAAGTACTCATCAAAAAACACTTTGACGGTTACTATCTCGTTTTTGAACTGTTACTGTGTGACATCTCCTTAGATTTTTAACTATATCTGGAGTTATAGAACTCCGATTCAAGCAAGATTAGTCTCGTTGGAAAGCTAAGACATGAGGCTACAAGTTCTATGAATTAAGGAGAACCCAGTTGTGCCTCTAAGATTGTCAAAATTGCTCATCAACAAACACTTGGACTATTACTGCCCAACTGTTACTGTCTCGTTTTTGAACTGTTACTGTCTGACCTCTCCTCAAATTTTTAACTATATCTAGAGTTATGGAACTCCGATTCAAGCGAGATTAATCTTGTTGGAAAGCTGAGACATGAGGCTACAAGTTCTATGATTAAGGAGAACCCAGTTCTGCCTCTAAGATAGTGAAAATTGCTCATCAACAAACACTTGGTTTGTTAATGTCCAACTATTACTGTCTCGTTTTTGAACTATTACTGTCTAACCTCTCCTTAAATTTTTAACTATAACTGGAATTATAGAACTCAACTATATAAATTAACATCCACGTATCAATTCATAATCAACTTTAAAACAACTCAGAAGACCATGTTTAGAATATCTTACCTGGTACGAGTCAAGGTCTCGATCCCTCCTTTTCTTTTAATGACAGCCGACCTTCCCCTCTTCTTTTTTTGTTCAATTTTTCTTGTTAATCCCTTACTCACCAGTGTTTATTTTACCTATAACCCTTAATCTTGGATGGGTTCTTGAAATTTGATGTTTCTCTCTTGGTCTGTAAAAATAGATACGAAAACTCCCTCTCTTCATGATAGTTGCAGATTTGTTTTTGGTAAGAAGATTTGTTTTGCCTCCACTTCTTTTTAGTTTAATTTATTTTCTTTAATTTAATCCAGCCTTTTTTTTTCTTGGGATTTACAGAATATATATTGAAGTTTGATGGCCAATTAGGGACTTGATTGAAGAAATCCAAAACCAAGGACCAAATTGGAAAAGGCGCGTAAATAAAGGCACTGAAATTGACCAAATCAGGGGTCAAATGGAAGAAACTGGAAATCCAAAACCAAGGACCAAATTGGAAAAGGCGCGTAAATAAAGGCACTGAAATTGACCAAATCAGGGGTCAAATTGAAGAAACTGGAAGTTTATTGACCAATTAAGGGTCAAATTGAAGAAACTGGAAGTTTATTGATCAATTAAGGGTCAAATTGCATAAATCCAAAACCAAGGACCAAAGGCAAAAATGCGCCGAAATCTGGGGTTTAAATTGAAGTTCTTCATGGATAAAATTGAACAAAATTAAAGGTTTGAAGACAATTAGGGGTGTAGATAGAAATAAATCGCAAATTAAAGGACTAAATCGTAAGATTCATCTTCTTCTCTAGCGAGGCTGGTTGGGTGGCCACCTTCCCAAGGCATTTGGCACCTCGTTTCTTCACCAAATTGGATGAAATGTACACGCAAACGATCCTGTGATGCCTGACTACATGCTAGTGTAAGCCGTTCGGGCTGATCGAGGTTGCAGAGGCGGTGGCACCGCCCCAAAGTGGCCAACCCGACCAGCCATTTTCCTGCAAAATTGACAGTTCATCATTGCTACTTTGAGCCAATGGTTGGGATGCTTTCGGGTCGAACTAAGGGCTGAGATTTTGCACCAGAAGAGATAAAGTGTCCCTCTTCCACCGCCTATAAATTGATTTTATCTTTATGCTTAGGGGGTGGAGAAATTTCGGTCCAAAGACAGCCAAAAAACCAGCCTCCCTAACCCGGTTTTTACTACCAACAGAACCTCTTTGTGTCTCTCTCCACCGCGGCCTCCTGCCACAACCACCACCATCGTTGGTCTATCCACCTCCATATCCACCAACCCAGATCTTCATAGAAGGCGGATCAACCACTGCGACTGTCACCATCGTCAGCCTCTGCAGATTTCTTCTCCTTTCTTCCTCTTCTTGCAGCAACCACCGTCTGCCACTGTAGCAACACCACCGTCTGCCACTGTAGCCACCGTCAGCTCAACTACCAGAGCGCCTCCATTCCAGATAATTCTCTTCCTCTCGTCTCTGTTTTCTCGTTTCGTTCCCTTGCATGCAGAAGAACGTGCACTGTGCAAATTTCTGCAATGCAAGGCAAAATAATTACCCGATTACTGTGCATGAGCACAGTAACCAGATAATTACATTTGGCTGGTTAGTGTGCATGGCACAGTAACCAATCCGGGTTGGATCATCAGCCCAGTCCACGTGGTTGGGCTGAGTCCTACCCAATATAAGGTAGTTTGTGTTTTATTCGGGTCGGTCCCAGCCCAATTTTGTTTCGGGTCCGGCCCGTTCAAAAATTTACAAAAAAAATAATACATTTTCAAAAACATCCATGATTTTCTTGCATATTTTTCTATCCATTTTAATTAATATCGATTTGTTTTTTATATATCGTAAAAACACAAATGCGGTATTAAAATACCTGGTTTTCGTCAAAACTTAAAAAAATGTTTTTTTTGTTTTCATGCATATGGCCAAGTCTCTCAAAGAAAAAATCACATTATATTTTCATACAAAAAAAATTCAAAAAATATGTATTAGCATGCATCTTGGCTTTAATAACCAGTTTATTAAAGTCACAAGAACTAGGCCAATATTTCAAAAAAACACCAAAAAAAATATTTTGTTTTCTTTTAATATCTGAGATTACGAATTTATACGTAAAACGTACTCCTGATATTAAAAAGGTAGTTTTTTTATTTGATGTTAGCACAATTAGGTTTTTACTCGATAAGATAAGGACCTCCTTACCGAGGAGGACTTTTCTTAAGCCATAGACAGACCAAAAATTAGAAAACACAATAAGACCTTAGTTTTTATCAGACAATAAAACAATGCAGCTTACCTTAGATAGGGCGTATTTAGGGTGCTAATACCTTCCCTTTACGCAACTAGTCTCCGTACCCGATCTCTGAGACCAGTTAGGGTTCCTAGTGATGAAAATACTTGGTGCCGACTCCCATTCCATTTTTTCCACTGATAAAAGACAAGAATTCCTTGTCTTCCCATATTTCCCAAGATAGACACTCCACACCTTATGAAGGTGGTAAGCAATCGACGCGACGCCGCACATGTGCGACAAAAGTTTTCAGAGATAATTTACAAGTGAGCAGGGACTTAGTTTTTGCTAAGTATTCCATGCGTGAGCCATCACTCAGTTTTCACTGACGCTTTCTGGGTCACGAGTGACGTAGTTTTCGCTGAGGATTCCAAGTGTCAGCCGTCACTCAGTTTTTGCTGATGATTTCTCGGTCAGTAGGGACTTAGTTTTGACTGAGGATTCCATGCATCGAACATCACTCAGTTTTCACTGATGATTTCTAGGTCAGAAGTGCAGTTTTCGCTGTTGATTTCTAGGTTAGGAGGGACTATGTTTTTATCGAGGATTCCATGCATCACCCATAACAAAGTTTTCAGAGACAATTTATGGGTCAACAATGACTCAGTTTTTGGTGACAAACTCTAGGTGAGTAGCGACTTAGTTTTCGCTAAGTATTCCATGTGTGAGCCGTCACTCATATTTCACTAATGATTTCTAGGTGAGGTGTGACTTAGTTTTCGCCGAGGATTCCAAGCATCACCAGTAACTTTGTTTTCGCAGATGATTTTTGGGTCAGCAATGACTCAGTTTTTTGTCACAATTTCTGGGTGAGTGGGGACTTAGTTTCGTTGAGTATTCCATTTGTCAGCCGTCACACAGTTTTCACTGGCAATTTCTAGGTCAGGGGTGAGGACGAACTTAGTTTCCGCTAAGAGTTCCATACATGAGTCGTCACTCATATTTCACTGATCATTTCTAGGTCACAAGTGATGTAGTTTTTGCTGATGATTTCTAGGTTAGCAGTTAGCAGTGACACAGTTTTGGCTGATGATTTCTGGGTTATGCGGGACATAGTTTTTGCTGAAGATTCCATGCATAAGATGTCACTCAGGTTTCGCTGATGATTTATGGTTCAAAAGTGATGTGGTGTTCGCTGTTGATTTCTAAGTCATGAGGGACTAAGTTTTCGTTGAGGATTCCAAGCGTCACCAGTAACTTTGTTTTCACAGATGATTTCTGGGTCAACAGTGACTCCGTTTTCGCTGATGATTTCTGGTTCTAGAGTGACTTATTTTGTGATGAGGATTCCATTCGTCACCCGTAACTCAGTTTTCACTGGCAATTTCTAGGTCAGGGGTGAGGACGGACTTAGTTTCCGCTAAGAATTCCATACATGAGCCGTCACCCATATTTCACTAATCATTTCTCGGTCACAATTGATGTAGTTTTCGCTGATGATTTCTGGGTCAGCAGTGACAGTTTTCGCTGATGATTTCTGGGTTATGCGGGACTTAGTTTTTGCTGAGCATTCCATGCATAAAGACGTCACTCAGTTTTCGCTGATGATTTATGGTTCAATAGTGATGTTGTGTTCGCTATTGATTTCTAGGTCATGAGGGACTAAGTTTCGCTGAGGCTTCCAAGTGTCACCAGTAACTTTGTTTTCGCAGATGATTTGTAGGTCAACAATGACTCCGTTTTTTGTCACAATTTCTGGGTGAGTAGGGACTTAGTTTTCGCTGAGTATTCCATTGTCAGCCATCACTCAGATTTCACTAATCATTTCTGGGTCAGCGATGACACTGTTTTTGCTGACGATTTCTGGTTGTAGAGTGACTTATTTTGTGATGAGGATTCCATTTGTCACTCGTAACTCAGTTTTCACTGGCAATTTCTAGGTCAGTAGTGACACAGTTTTTGGTGACAATTTCTGGGTGAGCAGGGAGTTAGTTTTCGCTAAGAATTCCATACGTCAGCCGTCACTCAGATTTCACTAATGATTTCTGGGTCAGAAGTGATGTAGTTTTCCCTGATGATTTCTAGGTCAAAAGGGACTTAGTTTTGGCTAAGGATTCCATGCATCAGACATCACTCAGTTTTTGCATATGATTTATGCGTCAATAGTGACTCAGTTTTTTGTGACAATTTCTGGTGAGCAGGGACTTAGTTTTCACTAAGTATTACTGATTAATACTTAAAAGTGTATTTTTATCAAGGTTTTATATCATCATTTTGCACTTGAAGTATCAATAACTCCTTAACTAAAGCATGTTTTATAATAACATATCTAATAATATAAGATACCTTTAATTTATGGTAAATGTTCATCTTAAATGTAGGCATATCACATAAATGAAAGATTTGATTGATGAGTTGAAGTATTGAAATTGAAAGGACAAAGAGGTGGCCAAACTTAGAAAAGAGATGTTGGTACAGTCTAAATTGGAACATTATTCGGTAATCGGGTCATATCTGGAGTTGTAGATCTCGGATTTAGGTCTACTTTATATGGATGGAAAGGTAAGAGGCCTACAACTTTCATGGGAGTCCAAGATTTAACAAGGCCGTTTTCAAGTCCATATTGTAGCAACAACAAAGAAGTCTGAATCTGTCCTGCAGCCCAGACACTATTCAGTGTTCAGCCCATATCTCGAGTTCTAGAAGTCCAAATGATCTCAAATTGTTACACTGGAAAGATGAGACAATTTCCTAGAACTTTCATGATTTAAGTCTGTTTAAATTATGACGTTATCAATGATGTTTTTGGCAGACACGAAGATAAGAATTGTCACCAAGTCAAGATGTGGCCACCCACTCATCAATTAGTCAACAAATCAATAGTTCTGAATTTTGGACTATAAAAGGAGGCATTTGCCATGTATTTAGGCATCTTGGTGTTCAGAGCAAGATCATGCTCTTGCTTTCTCTCTTTGTATTTTTGTAATGTTTAAGTTTTGCTTTCATTAATATCTAGTTTATTCCTTTCATTTCCTTTTCTTTACTTAGTTAACTTCTTTCTCATTTATGTTCTTATCTTGTTTATTTATGTTTCTTTCTTTCATTATGTTTAGCTAAGTTAATTATGTCAAGGTGAAAAGGGTACACTAATGGTGTAAGAATAAGTATAATATAAACTTAACATAGACCTTAATGTTGGATACTAACATGCTTTATATTTGTTATCTTGTTCACTTTTAATACTTTGCTTGTTAAATGGTTAATCTAGATTTATGTTGTATAACACTTGGTATAACAAATACTTGGCACTTTTTTGCCTACATGCTGCTGCTTGTATCTGCAAAGATGTTCGTTTTATGGAGCAAATGGAGCTTTGTCGGCCTGCTGTCTTTCGGTGGTGTGAGCACTATGTTAGGTTATTGATAAGCCTCTGTTAGGTTTCTTCATCCTGCTGTTCCTGCTGATTAATTTCGGTGGTGTCTGCTTAGCATTAAACCTCTAATTAATGATCATCTGGTCAGTTTTACTCACAACATGAGTTGCTTGGTATAGGACTTCTTTGCCTATTGTGGGGACTTGTTTGGGTGAGGCTCTCTCCCCTTCTGTTTGGTAGGCTTGTTATGCTGGAGCTCAATCTGCTTGCTTCAGTTCTGTGCCATATAGGATTTTTCTGCTACGATGTAGCTCGATGTATTGCTGTTATATGCAGCTTGGATTGTATTGTGTCACCCTTCCTGAAGCTGGCTGGATTTCTTTGCTGCACTGATTACCAGCCTTGACTGCCCTATCTAATCCCTAGCTTGCCAGTATTTGTTGGAGTGTGTCCATGGCAACCATCACTCATGCAGCGTGTTCTGTTGGTTTGCTTCTGCTGTGTTGCCATATTTGCAATAGAGGAGCTTCATGGAGCATGTTCTGGTGGCACTATTGTCACCACTGCAGAGTACTTCAGGTTTGCTTGACTGGATGTAGCCTCTACTGTCACTGGCCTCTGGGTTGATCTATAGGTATGTTGATTGGTTGGCTAAAATGCTGTGCTAGTTGGATTGCTGGAATTTATTCTAGAGTTTTTTCTTTCGGCTGTTTTAAGTGAGGATATCTTGCTATTGCTTGGGCTGTGGTTTGATTGTTGGAGCTGCATGGATTCCAGCCAGGTTTGCTGTTTCGTTTTGTTCAGGCCTGCAGGTTTTTTGCAGATTGCTTGTGCTGCTGGCCCTCTTGGGGCTGGTCCTGGTTGCTGCTATATGCAGCTTGGTTGCAGCTGCCGTTAGCTTGCTATCCCCATATTGCAGGAGTGATTCCCTGCTTTCTGCATGTGATGCTGGCTGATGCGAGGTCCCTGGCACCTTGTCGGGTCTCTGTTTTGTTGGCTTCGTCCTGCTCTTGCTGGAATGGTCTTGGATTAATGCGCTTCAAAATGGGTGGAGGCTGGTTTGTGTTGCTTGTTACTCCTGTGACTGGCTTCTAGACATGTCCTTGGATCACCACTTTGGTGTTGTTGCTGCTTTATGCAGGATGTTTTGTTCCTGGCTTTTCTCGTTGGGGTTTTGGTGCTGCTTGCAGTTGTTGCTTTTTTGTTCTCTCACCCTCAGTTAGCTGACCTGGCTTGGGGTGTTTGTTTCCTTCCCTATTGGGTTTGCTTGTTGGTATGCTGGAATGGATTGTGTATTCTGGCATCTTTGTGCTGGTTTTGTGCTGCTCTAGGACTTGTGCCTTCTGGGCTTGCAGAAGCTGCTGCTATGGGTAGACTATAAAGGTTGCCTCTTTCTGTTGCTGTCTGCTGCTTTGTTGGGGCTTTATTTGGTCGGGTGAGGTTCTCTCCCCAATGTCCAGACTGTTTAGTCTGCTGGAGATGCTATATGGATGTGTATGCTTATTACCATATGGTTTTGACGCTTGTTCAAGGGAGCATGTTCCCTTTGATTGTTCTATTTCAGCAAGCTTGTCTTGCTTATGGTTTGTTCAAGGGAGCCTGTTCCTTTTGATTTCTGTTCAGCAAGCTTGTCTTGCTTATGTTTTGTTCAAGGGACTTTGTTCCCTTTTTCTTGTATTGCTGGTCTCCAGCGTATTTTTGATCTATAATATTCTTACATTTGATAAAAAAAAAATACTTGGCACTTTCATAACCCATACTGTATGGTATAACCGACACCTGAGCTATGAAATGAACTTGATTTGTTGTTAACATAAGTTATAATCATGAATGCTTGGCAACATTTACAAGTATTAGCATTATTCGAATAAGATAACTAATGTAATCATGTTAACAATTTATAATCTGATTGGAACCTCCTTTGTGTGTAGTTTCTAATTGAATACTAAGAGTTTATACTATACTTGTTTGAAATACCATTAGTGGATCCTCTAACCTTGATGTTTGTTTTTATCATTGTTTAATTCTCATATTGATCTTCATCTCAAAGTTCTCATCAACTTCTTCTTCTTCTTCTTCTTCTTCATTATTATTATTATTATTATTACTATCATTATTGTTGTTATTGTGTTGCTGTTATTTATAATTTATACAATTAACCTCCCTGTGGTTCGACCCCGGTCTTGCCGGGTTATTTATTACTTCGACACTCCTACACTTGAAAAAGACATCAATCTTTTGGTCGTGTCAATTACATGCGTGAGTCATCACTTAGATTTCACTAATCATTTTTGGGTCAGGAGTGACTTAGTTTAAGTTGAGGATTCCATGCGTCACCCGTTACCTAGTTTTCACTGACGATTTCTAGGTCAGTAGTGACTTAGTTTTTTGTGGCAGTTTCTGGGTGAGGACGGACTTAGTTTTCACTAAGAATTCCATACCCGAGTCGTCACTCATATTTCACTGATCATTTCTGGGTCACAAGTGATGTAGTTTTCGCTGATGATTTCTGGGTCAGCAGTGACACAGTTTTCGCTGATGATTTCTAGGTTATGCGGGACTTAGTTTTTACTGAGGATTCCATGCATAAGACGTCACTCAGTTTTCGCTGATGATTTACGGTTCAAAAGTGATGTGGTGTTCGCTGTTGATTTCTAGGTCAGGAGGGACTAAGTTTTCGCTAAGGATTCCAAGCGTCACCAGTAACTTTGTTTTCGCTGATGATTTCTGGGTCAACAGTGACTTAGTTTTTTGTCACAATTTCTGGGTGAGCAGGGACTTAGTTTTCGCTGAGTATTCCATACGTGAGTCGTCGCTCAGTTTTCGCTGAAGATTTCTAAGTCAGCAGTGACACAGCTTTCACTGATGATATCTGGGTCAAGAGGGACTTAGTTTTTGCTGAGGATTCCGTGCCTAAGACGTCTCTCGATTTTCCCTGATGATTTATGGGTCAAAAGTGATGTAGTGTTCGCTGTTGATTTCTAGGTCAGGAGGGACTATGTTTTCGTTGAGGATTCCAAGCATCACCAGTAACTTTTTTTTCGCAGATGATTTGTAGGTCAACAATGACTCCGTTTTTTGTCACAATTTCTGGGTGAGTAGGGACTTAGTTTTCGCTGAGTATTCCATTCGTCAGCCGTCACTCAGATTTCACTAATCATTTCTGGTCAGCGATGATACTGTTTTCGCTGACGATTTCTATTTCTAGAGTGACTTATTTTGTGATGAGGATTCCATTCATCACCCGTAACTCAGTTTTCACTGGCAATTTCTAGGTCATTAGTGACACAGTTTTTTGTGACAATTTCTGGGTGAGGAGGGAGTTAGTTTTCGCTAAGAATTCCATACGTTAGCCGTCACGCAGATTTCACTGATGATTTCTAGGTCATAATTGATGTAGTTTTCCCTGATGATTTCTAGGTCAAGAGGGACTTAGTTTTGGCTAAGGATTCCATGCATCAGACATCACTCAGTTTTCGCAGATGATTTATGCGTCAACAGTGACTCAGTTTTTTGTGACAATTTCTGGTGAGTAGGGACTTAGTTTTCGCTAATCATTCTTGGGTCAGAAGTGACTTAGTTTAAGTTGAGGATTCCATGCGTCGCCCGTTACCCAGTTTTCACTGACGATTTCTACGTCAACAGTGACTTAGTTTTTTGTGATAGTTTCTGGGTGAGGACGGACTTAGTTTTCACTAAGAATTCCATACTTGAGTCGTCACTCATATTTCACTGATCATTTCTGGGTCACAAGTGATGTAGTTTTCGCTGATGATTTCTGGGTCAGTAGTGACACAGTTTTCGCTCATGATTTCTGGGTTATGAGGGACTTAGTTTTCATTGAGGATTCCATGTGTAAACACCCAAAAAGAAAAAAGAAAAAAGAGAGAAGTAAAGCTGAAATGACTCCACCATCGTTTTCGATTGCTGAATCGGCAGCGACACAATTTCTGGCTGCTGATTTCCGAATCGGCAGCGATACAGTTTCTAGGTGCTGATTTTCGAATCGGTAGGACTTAATTTTTGAATCGATGACAACATGGTTTCCGCTGCCGATTTCTGAATCAGCAGCTAAGCAGTTTTCTTTGCCGATTTTTGGATTGGCAGCTACTCGATTTAATTGAAAGTTTAGGAAAACAATCAGGTTGTCTCAAGGAGTTAAGAAGGAGGGGTAAAACCAACCCTAAACACCCCACCTCATTTAATGTGAAGTATAAATGCAAGGAGAGAGAGAGAAGGCGACCCTTCCTCTTCCCAAAGTCTACCAACAACAGCTGCATGTCCAGTTGTATGCTTCTCTTCTCTCCCTCCTTCCCAATAGAAACTGAACCAGAAGCAGCAGAGAGTAGCTCTATGAAGGTGTGATAGAAAGGGAGAGTTGAGATCTTGAGGGGAGGCCGGACAACTACCTAGAGGGAAGGGAGAAGGGGCTGGAACGAGGGGGAAGAAACTGACAGAAGAAAGAGAACCGAAAGAGAAAGAAGGAGAAGGAAAACCGGGAGAAGGAGCGAAGGAACTCTACCAAACTATCCATATAACTTAGATCCGAAAAGTTTGGGTCATGTAGTCTCTTCCCCCTTGTTCTTGAAACCCAGAACCGAAAATGATGAAGGAGTTCCTAAGGAAAAATTGACCTAAGACCTTTAAGCTAGCTGTAAAGGAAACTAAAACCAACTAAGAGGACAAAGAAACAGAGACAAAATAAGGCAAATTTCCATAACATCTAACAAAGAAAAGGTATTAAATGGAAAGAACAAAACATGGTAGAGGGTCGGCCTTAGCAAAGGGGTTGGCAAAAATGCATATGTGTGTGTGTTCTGCTGGGATTTGATGAAAGATTTTGTGCTGGAATTGATGGTTTGCAATGTGTGTTCTGCGGGAATTTGAGGAAAGATTATTTGTTGGAATTGATTATTGCATGTGTGTATTTTGGTGGACTTTCATAACAGATTACGTGTTAGGATTGATTGTTGCATGTGAATGTGTATGTTCATGCCAAAATCATGTGACTTTGCTGGAACCTAATGTCAAATTGCGTGTCTGCAATGAAATTGTAATTCGCTGCCGAAATTGAGTTATTTGCAGCGAATTAACATTCATTACCAAATTGTTTGTCCTGCAGCGAATATGGGTTGCTGCTGAAGTTGAATTGTCTGCAGCGAATTTGTAATTCGTTGTCGAAAATGAGTTGTTTGCAGCGAATTAACATTCGCTGCTGAATTGTGTGTTCTGCAGTGAATTTGGGGTTCGCTGCCGAAGTTGTATTGCCTGCAGCGAAATTGTAATTCACTGCCGAAATTGAGTTTGGTGCAATGAATTAACATTCGCTGCTGAATTGTGTGTTCTATAGCGAATTTGGGATTTGCTACTGAATTTGAATTGTCTGCAACGAATTTGTAATTCGTAGCCGAAATTGAGATGTTTGCAGCGAATTAACATTCGCTGCCAAATTGTGTGTCCTGCAATGAATTTGGGATTCATTGCAGAACTTGAATTGTTTGCAGCGAATTTGTAATTTGCTGTCGAAAATGAGTTGTTTGCAGCGAATTAACATTAGCTATTGAATTGTGTGTTCTACAACGAATTTGGGGTTCGCTGCCGAAGTTGTATTGCCTGCAGTGAATTTGTAATTCGTTGCTGAAATTGAGTTCGGTGTCGTGAATTAACATTCGTTGCTGAATTGTGTGTTCTGTAGTGAATATGGGATTCGCTGTCGAAGTTGAATTGACCACAAATTCGCTGCCGAAATTGAGTTGTTTGCAGCGAATTAACATTCGCTGCCGAATTGTGCGTCCTACAGTGAATTTAGGATTCGCTGCCGAAATTGAATTGGCTGCAGTGAATTTGTAATTCGCTGCCGAAAATGAATTGTTTGCAACAAATTAACATTCACTGCCGAATTGTGTGTTCTGCTGCCAAAATTGAGTTGGGTGCACCGAATTAACATTCGCTGCCAAATTGTGTGTTCTGCAATGAATTTGGGATTCACTACTGAAGTTGTATTGTCTGCAGTGAATTTGTGACTCGATGCTGAAATGGAGTTGTCTGCAGCGAATTAGCATTCGCTGCTGAAAACGTGTTGGATGCAGCGAAGGAGGATTCACTGCCGAAATTGTAGCACCAGCAACGAAACAATTTTAGCTGCCGAATGGTGCAGCCTGCAGCGAATCAGTTTTCGCTGCCAAATTGTGCAACCTGCAGCGAGTCAGTTTTCGCTACCGATTTCTACAATAGGCCTCCCGGGCAGAAATGACTCAAATGCTTGTAACAATTTCATTGTATGATGGTGTAAAATGGCGATAAAAGATTGATTAGCTCCAGCTAATGGCATCCAAAGCAAATGATCAGGAAGAACAAATGATTAGCTTCGGCTAATGGCATCCGAATAGATGATTGGGACAAATGATTGATTAGCTTGGGCTAATAGCATCCGAATGGATGACCGAGATAAATGATCGATTAGCTCCGGCTAATGGCATCTAAAGCAGATGACGGGGATGAACAAATGATTAGCTTCGGCTAATGGCATCCGAATGGATGCCCGGGATAAATGATTGATTAGCTTCATCTAATGGCACCAAAGTAGATGATCAGGATGAACAAATGATTAGATTCGGCTAATGGCATCTGAATGGATGACCGGGACAAGTGATTGATTAGCTTCGGCTAATAGCATCCTAAGTGGATGACCGGGATGAACAAATGATTAGCTACGACTAATGACACTCTAAGTGGAAGACCAGGATGAGTAAATGACTTGCTTCGGCCAATAGCATCCTAAGCAGATGACTAGGATGAATAAATTATTGGCTTCAACTAATGGCATCTTAAGAGGATAGTCGAATTTGAGTGTTATGAGTTAGTTTTAAGAACTGATACGTTCATGTATACTACGTTTTGTATATACGAAGTATATGAAAGAACTATGATTGTTATGCTTTAAACGGAGAATAACATTAGTTCGGCTAACGATATTCGAGATGAATGATCGGGTTTGAGTATTGTAATTAGCCTCGGTAATTGATGAATTAGTAACGGTGGTATTTTCATAAGTAAGGAGAAATGAAGGAATTATGCTCTTTTGGCCCATGAATGAAATGTAACATTAATATTGCTTTATTATGCTTTCTTAAATTGCCTATAATGCTTGAAATTACCTTGTGTTGTAACAGGGACATCATACCAACATGGAACATAAGGAAATTTGTTTTGCGGCTCACACATTTTGAAATGAACTATATATCCGCATTGCTCGCTTTTTATGATCGGTTTGTTTTAACTCGCAAGTGCACGAGTGTGCGATGTAGCAATTAACTCGGTAAGATCGAGGTCATATCCACAGAGAGCTAGATCTGGAAATTAAGCTAGGTAACAAAAGAAATTAAATTAATAATAACTTGGTTGAAAATAATTGATGGATTTGTTTTCAAAGATGAAAAAGTGTAACTAGATTTTAAATGACAAGAAAAAGTAAGTCTTGGTCCAAATCAATTTTAATGGTGATGTATTGGTGATTCCTTCAACATATATAAGATAACTCAACCTAATATCAACGATGGTGATATTAGATCGGAAGATATTACAATGAAGTTTAAAAAGATGAAGATTGATTATTGCTTAAGAATAAACAAGTACTTTCATATTAAGTAAGACATTGAATCAAGCAATCTTTATATCAAAACTAAGGTTTGTGCATAAAAATTCAAGATTATAACATTACCTAAATGATTTCTAAAATTTCTTTGCAATAATAAAACATTTATGAAGAAAATGAAAAGATAGACATTAAGATTCATTCATATCTTAAAGAACTCACCTCAATCACCATCATCCTTGATTTGGATCCAAGAAAGAGATTAGCCAACCATGATTATATATAAGAACACTTCAATAAACATGAAATAACTTGAATCAAACTGAAATAATGAGTTTTACAAACTAAAAAACTGAAGTCTACAAAGAAGATCACAACACAATTTCAGTAAAAATTCTAACACAAATCTGACTCTAACTTTGGACAGCAATTCGACACTCTTATAAGCCTCCTTTGGAGATATCTATAGAGAAATATTTATAGGCCATTTTGTTAGCTTTCCAGATCATTAAACAACAGCTCATTTGGACATCTGAATCAAGAGTTATGGGCAAAACACCGAAAGATGTTCTGGAACATCAAATCAGGCCAGCTTGGAGAACACTTTGGTGCACGTTTTTCTTCCTCCTTTATGAGTTGTCTCTTTCTTCTTTTGACCCAAAAAAATGTCACAATGTCCCCTCCAGCTTTCCATCCATGTGCTTGCCCTCTTGGATCAATGAATTACCCAAAATAAATCAAATGTTATTTGTTATGTGGACATGTAAGATCATGGATTGTGCTTGGGCTGATTTGGAGGCTGATTTGGGGCTGAATTTAAGCATCAAATATAGATACAAATGTACCTATTATTTGGGCTAAGATTGACATTGAAACCTTGAGTGTTTGATGGTTGAAGTTTCCACACAACATAAGACAAGTTTGGGCTTGAAATAGATCATATGATATTCTTTTCTAGAATTGGAATTGAAGATTGATTTTTGGGGCAAATTTGGAGCACTTATTTGAACCAAGATTTGCTTCAATCTTCAACTAAATTTCTCTTCAATTCTTTGTTTCGAATTCCGACGTTGAATTTTCTAAAATAATTCATTTAAGCTCCAAAAACCTATCGAAACATTAAAAGAAACTTCATTACTGAAAAGCACATCAATTATTATAAAAAACCCAAATAAAAACAATAAATACATATGTAAAATAAGAGACTTAATGATACTTTTGATGCACAATCACACCCCCTAACCTATATTTTGCTAGTCCTCAAGCAAACAAAACATAAAACCTTTGAAATAAAAAGAATAATAATAACTTAATTAGGCTCGACTCATCACATTTAAAGGACCTATCATGCAAACATTGGTATCTTTAACTTAGTGTACACAATAACGAATAAAGAAAAATAAGCATACTCACATTCTCTAAATCAAACATCCATACAAAATTTCAAATTCAATCGTATTTATCATGCAACCAACATAATTGATTCACGCGAAAACTCAACTTGTAATCTTCCCTTCTAACTACTACAAACAAGGTAGCAAACTAGAGAAATATCTATATATATATATATTTTTTTCTTTTCTTTTCTTTTTTTCTCTTTTTTTTGAAGATATTATTTATTCTTTTTCTTTAAGTGGTCACTTCCCTTTTGACACGAATACAAACATTTGTGATGAATGCACCCGGTTACTCACAAAGTCACAAACTTAAAGTGCTTTGCATACTCATATTTCAAGCTGACGTTTGACGTAAAGATAAACATTTGTGATGAATACCCCTAGTTATTGAGCAACTCAAAACATTGGAGTAGATAGAACTTTGTACACATTTGTGTAATAATGATTACTCTATTTACTTAAACCTTGTTTAGGACTAGATCAAAAGGGATAATCACAAGTAAAGCATCACACTCATCTTTCATGCATAATCACACAACTCACACAACTTTTACAAGGAAAGATGTACTTCAATAATCTTAAAAAAAAGTATGCTATATCTTGCTTTATAAGATATTATCCATCCCAAATTAAAGCATGCAATGTTCAACACAATAATGAATCCAAAAATGTAATGTTGATCCTAAACAAGTCTCATTCACAAACGAATGTAATTTTTTTTTCTAACAAGCATGGTTATCTCAAGCATTCAACATAATCAAATATCTAAAATTAAGTTTTACATTATCCTCAATGTCAAAAAGAAAGAGAAGAAAAGTATAAAGATTAGAAAACTGTTACTCCCCTTTTGTTCTCAAGGATAAATGTCTGATTGAATTGGACATAAGCTGACTTCTTGCTTGATTTTTTTTTTACCTGCATATCATAACTAAAAGAAAACATTGATTTTTTTTTAAATAAAGAACCTCACACCCCCCAACTTAAAATAATGCATTGTCCCTAATGCATGAACAAGAAAATATAAGAGATTGAAGAACGAAAAATAAATAAATAAATAAAATAAAAATAAAAACTCATTACTTCTGATACTACAATGGTATTGGATCTTTAAGATCCAATGTCTCAACTTCAGCCACAACGTTTTCAAGATAAGGTTTCAATCGATGACCATTTACTTTGAAAACATTTTCATTCTTAGGATTTTCTACCTCAAATGCACCATGCTCAGAGATGGATTTAATTACAAATGGACCAATCCATTTGGTCCTCAACTTCCCAAGAAAGAGATGTAATCGTGAATTATACAAGAGAACCTTTTGACCAACATGAAAGGATTTTCTAAAAATATGTTTATCATGCAAAAGCTTTCATCTTATGTTTTGAAATTTTTGCATTTTCAAATGCATCATTTCTCAGCTCCTCTAATTCATCCAATTGAAGCTTTCTATTTTTTCCAACCTCGTTTTCATTGTCATTGAATTGCCGGATGGCCCAATATGCATGGTGCTCAATCTCAACAGGGAGATGACAAGGCTTTCCATAAACTAGCCTATAAGGAGACATTCCTAAAGAGGTCTTGTAAGCAGTGCGATATGCCCACAAAGCATCAACTAGTCGTAGGGACCAATCTTTACGGTTTGAATTGATTGTTTTCTCTAAAATGTTCTTGATCTCCCTATTTGCCAACTCAGCTTGGCCACTAGTCTGTGGGTGATAGGGGGTACTGACCTTGTGAATTACACCATATTTTCTCATCAAAATCCCAACGGGCTTGTTACAAAAATGTTTTCCCCCATCACTAATCATAGCCCGGGGCATGCCAAAACGAGAGAAAATGTTTTCTTTCAAGAATTTGACCACAACTCGATGGTCATTAGTTTGAGACGCAATGGCCTCCACCCTTTTAGACACATAATCAACAGCTACAAGGATGAATTGGTAACCAAATGAACTCGGAAAAGGTCCCATGAAATCAATCCCCCAACAATCAAATATTTCCAAAACAAGAATGGGGTTAAGGGGCATCATGTTATGCCTAGTGAGGTTACCTAGTCGTTGGCATCAGTCACATTCAACACAGAAGGCATGGACATCTTTGAACATAGTGGGCCAATAAAAACCACACTGCAAGATCTTGGCAGTGGTTTTCTTGGAAGAGAAATGCCCACCACAGGCTAATGCATGACAAAAATTAATGACACTTGGAATTTCATGATCAGGGATTCACCGCCTAACAATTTGGTCAGGGCAGTATTTAAATAGGTAGGGGTCATCCCAAAAAAAAGTACGCACGTTGCGTAAGAATTTTTGTTTGTCAAGTTTAGACCAATGAGAAGGAATCTGACTTGTGGCTAGGTGCTATATCAGCATACCATGGAGAGCCAATATAGGAGACAGTACCTGCACAAAATAAATTTTCATTAGCAAAGAATTCATTTATTGGAGATTCATCAATGATGGTCTAATAGCTTAAAAGACGGGACAAATGATCAACCACTACATTCTCTACTCCCTTTTTATCTCGAATTTCAAGGTTAAACTCTTGGAGTAGGAGGATCCATCGAATCAAATGTGGCTTGACATCTTGTTTTGTGAGCAAGTATTTCAATGTTGCATGATCAGTGAAAACAATAACAAGAGATCCAACCAAATAAGACCTAAACTTGTCTAATGCAAAGACCACAGCTAAAAGTTCTTTTTCAGTTGTAGTGTAATTCAATTGAGCATCATTCAAAGTTTTGGTAGCATAATAAATGACATGAGGCTTCTTATCTTTTCTTTGCCCTAAAACAGCCCCTACCACAAAATCACTAGCATCACACATCAGTTCAAATGGTAAAGACCAATCAGGAGTTTGCATGATTGGTGTAGTGGTCAACAACCCTTTAAGCTTTTCAAAAGCTTCTTGACATTTTGATGTCCAATCATATTGAACATCTTGTGACAACAAGTTACACAATGGTTTGGCAATGGTACTAAAAGAATGAATGAATCTTCGGTAAAAACCAGCGTGTCCTAAAAAGGATCTCACATCTTTCACAGTCCTAGGGGTAGGTAATTTTTGAATGACTTCAACCTTTGACTTATCTACCTCTATCCCTTTTGAAGAGACAATGTGACCCAAGACAATGCCATGTGTCACCATAAAATGACACTTCTCCCAATCGAGTACAAGATTGCTCTCTTCACACCTTTCAAGAACTTTTTCTAAATGCATTAAACACAACTCATAAGAATCCCCATAAACTGAAAAATCATCTATGAAAACTTCCAAAAAAAATTTCACCATGTCACTAAAGATACTCATCATACACCTTTGAAAAGTGGTTGGGGCATTACACAAGCCAAAGGGCATTCTTCTATAAGCATATTCCTTGTTCTACCATAAAATAACATTTTTCATGGTTCAAGACAAGGTTAGTTTCAATGCACCTTTTCAAGATCAAAGATAAATTTTCTAGACACTTATCAAAAGAATCACCATACACCGTGAAATCATCAATGAAAATCTCAATTATTCTTTCAACATAGTTAGAAAAAGACTCATCATGCATCTTTGAAAAGTTGCGAGTGCATTATAAAGACCAAAGGGCATTCTCCTATATGCATATGTACCAAATGGACATGTAAATGTAGTCTTTTCTTGATCTTCAGGATTAATAACAATCTGATTGTATCCACTATATCCATCAAAAAAGCAATAAAAAGACTTACCTGCCAGGCGTTCAAGCATTTGGTCCATGAATGATAATGGAAAATGATCTTTGCGTGTAGCAAGATTTAGCTTTCTGTAATCAACACACATTCTCCATCCACTCGAGATGTGAGTAGGGATGAGTTCATCATTTTTGTTTTTCACCAACGTGATTCCGGTCTTCTTGGGCACCACATGGATTGGTGCCACCCATTTACTATCCGTGATGGGGTAAATGACACCTGCATCTAACAATTTCAAAATTTCAGCTTTCACTACCTCCATCACAGGCGGGTTCAACCTCCTTTGCATTTCCCTTGTTGGTTTCGCATTGTCCTCCAGTAGTATGTGATGCATACACATTGAGGGACTAATGCCCTTGATGTCGGCTAAAGTCCATCCAATGGTTGTCTTGTGATCACACACCAACTTCACAAGTTTTTTCTCTTGTGCACTTGTCAAACCTTTTGCGATGATAACAGGAAGTGTATTGTTGTCGCCAATGAATACATACTTCAAATTATCGGGTAAAGGTTTCAATTCTAGCTTGGGGCCCTGTAAAATAGATGGCAAAAGCTTTTTATGTGAAAGTACTAAATCAACAAAGACATTACCATGGGGAATGATTTGCAAAGCTTGTAAAGCCAATGTTGATTCGTGCACATTTTGGGGAACACCTATGTCCCTCTCCATCTCTTCTATCTTGGTAAAATCATAGCCATAGCTCAAAGCTACGCTTAATCCATCCTCACAATCAAAATCAAAAACTTGCCGCACACACTTATCAACTTGGTCATAGCATGTGATAGAATAAACATTGCTATAAGGATATTTCATTGCATCATGAAAATTAAATTCAATTTTTTCATCTCCTACCTCCATAGACAAAGTATCCTTACCACAATCAATCTTTGTATTGGCAGTTTTCAAGAATGGTCTCCCAAACAATATAAGAGTGTTGTTTGATGAATCACAAGAATCATGTTCCATATCAAGAATATAAAAATCACATGGAATAACCAAACTATCAATCTTGACTAGGACATCTTCTATCACACCAAGTGGATAAACAAAACTACAGTCCGCAAGTTGTATTACAATACTAGTTTTATTCAAAGGCTCAAGACTAAGAGAATCATAAACATGTTTAGGCATAACACTAATGGATGCACCTAAATCACATAAGGCCCTTTTAAAACTAGCATTACCAATAACACATGGGATAGTAAACGTACCTGGGTCTTTTTGCTTCAAAGGCATATTCTTTTGAACAACAGCAGATACAACTTCACCCATACTTACCATTTCATAACCTTTCAGTTTGAAAGCTCTCTTGGTAGTACACAGCTCCTTCAAGAATTTGGCATACTTGGGAATTTGCTTGATAACATCAAGTAAAGGAATGTTGAGTTTCACTTTCTTGAAAACCTCTAAAATCTCTTTTTCTTTGTCTTCTTTCTGACCTAGAAGAATTCACATGAAAGGGCGGAATTTTTTTAAAATTGGAATTCATTGAGTGAGGAATTACCTTTGGAGTGTTGGTCGTTGTTTCAGTTTGGGAAGGAGAATGATGTTTCTTCTTTGTACTTAATTCAGTTTCTATCTCTTCTTCTTCCTCTATCTTAATCTGTTTCGACCTTTGTCTTTCAAGTTCTTTCCCACTTCGCAGCATTATTGCACTAACATTCTCTTTTGGATTCAAAGCTTGGGAGGGCAATTTTCCATTCATTTGTGCCTCCAATTTCCCTACACTTGAAGCTACTTGCCCCATTTGCTTTTCCAAGTTGTTGACTTTGTTTCCTGTTGAAAAGACATGATATTTTATTGCAAGGTCACAGTGTTAGAAGCCAAAGTTTTCATCATCTCACGAAGATCATCACTAGATGACGACCACATAACATTGGAGTTTGTGAATAGAGGGGGTTGTCTTGCTTGATAATTCTATTGGGATTGAAATCCATGGGGATGGAACTGTCGGCCTTGATTGCCTTGTTGAGGTGGGTTCCCATAGCGTAAGTTGGGATGATCTCTCCATCTATGATTGTACGTGTTAGAAAAGGGATCATATTTACGCTGGGGCTGTCCGTTGAATGCTCCATCAACTACATTAGCATGTTCAATCTAATCTTCTTGCATTGTTGTGCACATATCTAAGGCATGTCCTTGTAAGGAACATATGCTACAAACTTTCACCTGCTATACATTTCCACAAGCCAAAGAACGCACAAGAGAAGTAAGATCATTAACTTTATTTTCAAGGTTAGAAATACTTACCTCATTTACTCGTTTGTTTGAGAAGTCTCCACGGGTGCCAAACTGTTTTGAGTTGGCTGCCATGTTTGAGATCAATTGGCGTGCAGCCTCGGGTGTCTTATCTACCAATGCCCCTCCACTTGCAGCATCAATGATACTACGGTCAGTAGGCATCAATCCTTCATAGAAATATTGAATGAGTAGTTGATTGGGTATTTGATGATGAGGACATTGAATGCAGAGTTGCTCAAATCTTTCCCAATATTCGGAGAGTGTCTCTCCATGAGATTGCCGAATCCCACATATTTCTTTCCTTATGTTGGAAACTCGAGATGCTGGAAAATACTTTTCAAGGAAGATCTTCTTCATGCCATTCCAAGTTGAACCTGGGAGAATGGAGAAAAGCCATGCCTTTGCTGCCCCTTTTAAAGAGAAAGGGAAAGCTTTCAACTTAACCTGTTCTTCATCAACTCCATTCGGTTTCATGCCAGCACAAACCATATGGAACTCCTTGAGATGAGTATGAGGATCTTCTCCTACAAGACCATTAAATGTTGGTAGCAAATGTATAAAACCAAATTTGAGCTCAAAGTTTACATTATTGTCGATGTTTATACACAATGGCTGATTTTCCACGTTAGGAGCAGCAAGCTCCTTGAGTGTTTGTTGTCGTGCAATAGCCATGGTGTTGAGGCGAGCTTCCTTTCGTAACCTCTGTAAAGTTTTTTTCTATTTCGAGATCCAACTACACTTGACTTTGGTTAGTAGAACGGGTTACTGGCATAAATCATCAAGAAAATTCAAAAGAAACCAACCACATAAGAGATCAAAAACAATGTAAATTGTATGAAAATCCTACGGTAGAAAACTAAAACTGCCTAAAAACCCTAGAAAACAGAGGAATTTGGCCTCGATAGGGTGGGGCTAGTGGTTTCCACAAGTCCTGTTCAGAACGTCATTTCCCTTCAGAAAAGAAAAGGCCGACACCTAATTCCACCAAAAAATCTGTTTTGAACGGTACCGCCGCAAGCAAAAATTCTATTTCTTTTTTTTAAAAAAAAATAATAATCACAGCAAATAAAATAACAGTACAAGCACAAGAATCAACTAAAATTACCTCCCCGATAATGGCGCCAAAATTTGTTGCGATGTCGTGGTTGCACAAATTAATTACCCTAGCTTCAAACATAACACACAAAATGGTATAGCGCAAGCAAGGGGTCGATCCCACGAGGAAGGTTCAAGCCAGATTTTTATGCTAGATGATATGCAATTTGGGGGGTTTTGATTTGTGATGATCTAAACTATTAAAGAAATTAAACTAGCAAACAAAATCAATTAAAACTGAAATTTATAAAGAAAACAAATCTTGGTCTCAAACACACATCCACCAACGGAAATTATAACCAATCCTTAAAAGGAAACTTAAATTTATATTCTGAATTTTTATCTTTTCTTAACATTGGTTAATTAACGGATCTGCCGTATAACTAACCCTAACCAACAAACAATCACAATGTCTACATTAATGATTTAGTTCAATGGCAGCCCTCAGAACTAGATAAATTGATTGATCTCTTGACAACCAAGCTATCCACAACTTGTGTTTCCTTTGTTTGAGTGTTCTCCCTAAGTTTAATAACGTAGTTCCACCACAATTATCAAGCTTAGTTGCTTCACAAGTTCATATATCACAACTACGGTTTTGATATCAAACTTAGCAATAGATTGTTCAAAATAGTCCCTATTTTACAAAATAGTCCTCCCTTAAGTTGACAGTTTACATTTAAGTACTTTAATAACTATTTTTCTAAAAAGGAGAAATAGCCTTGCATTAAATCTTCAAGCTTTGACTTAGAGGAGCTAAATTGCTGAAATTAAAACTTGGACGCCGGTTTAGATGCTTCAAAACGTAATTTGGACATGTTCCTTCACGAAACCTGTTTGTCGGCAGAATTCAGCTCTCATCTTTGGAAAATCATATCTCCCTCATATGACATCATTTTTGGCTGACATTTTGAACGTTTATAGTAATGTTAGTCAGGAATCCAAAAACATTGAGTTTGCATCAATTGGACTTCTGTAGCTCCAGATATTCAAGTCGGAATGGCAGAAGGTCAACACTGGCAGATTGCGAGATTTGACTTTGAAAGCTGCGATTTCCATGATCTTTCTTATTTTATTTTCTTGCCTTAGATTTCCAGAAAGGTATGGATGTTAGCTTTTTAGTGCCACTAGAATCACTTCATTTCAACCTCTAGAACTCACGCTCTGCACAAAACATCGACTGAACTTCAAATCTGCTAGTTACCTCCAATTTACTCCTTTTTGCATCTTTCATCCAAAAGTACCTTCAAAACATAAAACAAAGAATTTCAAGGTATTTTATAGATATAACATAGGCAAAACATTAGTTAAATATGGGTGAAACTATCGAATAATATGGTTGCATCAAAGTTTCTGGATGAAATATTTTGAGACATTATAAATCAACCCGAAAATGTTGAGGGTTGGATTAAATTAAAAAAATAAACTAAACTAAAAGTTGTGGATGAAATTATAAGAAATGAAAAGAGGTATAACTTAATTATAAGAAGAAGAAAAAAAGATGTAGGGTCCTAAATGCAAATAATAAAAATTATAGGGCATAAATACTCCTATTCTCATCAAAATCTGCAGAAATCATAAGGAAAGAAAAGAGGGAGTTCTTGTATTCATTCTTGCAAAATCAAGAGAGAAATACCAAAATTTCAAGAAAACCATCCAAGATTAAGGGTTTATAGATGGAATAAACACTTGTGGGCAAGGGATTAACAAGGAAATTGAACAAGAAGAGAAGATGGAGGGCTGACTATCATTAGATAAGAAAGGAGGGAGTTGAAAAAAATCTTCAACTGGTTGAAGATCAAAACCTTAATTCGTACTGAGTAAGGTGTTCTGAACATGATCTTATAAGTCATTTCAAATTCGATAATGAATTGATGCCTTGATGGAGATGTGCATCGTGCAATTCATGATTTATGGCCTCATTTTCATAAAGAACACGCTCGACATAGTCTTGGGAATCTGACTAAAAAAGACCTTATTTGTCAGTTTTTAAGAAAACTGGATGGAAAGCTTATCCCCGACCCATAGAGGGCGTTTAAGTCATTTTTGGATGTAAAACCAAGGGAAGATGTGAGCCACAATCACAACTACCTATACATACACATGTTCTGAAAAAAAAAAAAGAGAGTGAGACTCCAGCTGGCTTACATATAAGTGGTATGATTGCATTTTCAAATTCTCATCTATAAAATCTTCTTTTCCTTCCCTTCATTTCTACTTAACCCATACATTCAACAGTTATAGAAATGTGTAGAAATGACAGGTTCCTCAAGTCATCAAATAAAATATATTTATGTTTTTGGTGGATCCAGTCCTGGGAAAGAAAAAGAGTTTTTAGAATCAACAAATCATCTTGGTCGGGTACTATCTGAGAGAAAGATTCATTTAGTATATGAGGGAGGCAGCCTTGGGTTAATGGGGAATGTGTCAACAGCTGCATTTTTAGGAGGCAGACAAGTTTTGGGTATCGCTCCAAAAGCTTTAGCCAAAGTGGATATTATCGGAAAAATAGTTGGAGAGGAACTACAAGTCTCCACAATGTCTAAACAAATGAATGCAATGTTTAATCATGCTGACGCCTTCATTGCCTTACCAGGTGGTCTGGGTACATTAGAAGAGATATTTCATATTTTCTCTTGGGCCCAACTGAACATTCACTAGAAATGTAAACCCCGGGGAAAAATAAAAGTTGCTTGGATTGCAAACTAACTACATGAGAAATAAAAGTGAAGAAATTCATGCATATGGTTAAATAAAAACAGGAATTTAAAAATTTTTGGATATAAGTTTCTGGACGAAATATTTCGAGATATTATAAATCAACCTGAAAATGTTGAGGGTTGGATTAAATTAAGGAAAATAAACTAAACTAAAAGTTGTGGGGTGAAATTATAAGAAATGAAAAGAGGTATAACTTAATTATAAGAAGAAAAAAAAGATGTAGGGACCTAAATACAAATAAAAAAAATTATAGGGCATAAATACTCTTGTAACTCTCGGGTAAATTCCTATATTTTTTTACTTACAAAAAAAAAACGGTGGGGAAAAAATATATATATATATATATATATATATATATATATATATATATATATATATATATAGAAGTTAATGGAGTGGAAATTATTATCTAATAATGTGAATGTGGGACAAGGATTAAATTGAATAAGTCAAACTTTTGGGCCAAATGATTTTAAAACAAAACAAGGAAGGACTTAGATGAAAAGGGGGGGGGGGGAACGTGTAAATATATAAACAAGTTGGAAGTGGAATTTAAGGGGGGAGTGGCCGGCCATATTAGGGTTTGAGAGGGAGAAGAAATGAGTGAAATTTATCAAAGTTCATCCAAAATAAATTCACAAAAATAAAAAAGGAAGGAGATATAATTAGTGATTAAAGTTTATTAGGAAGGGTTTGAACAAGAAAATCTCAAAAGGGGAACAAAAGATTTTTTATTAAAGAGGAAAGGCATTGAGAGGAAAATAAGGAGGGAAGGAGGAAAGAAATTTGTGTGGTGATTTCAAGCTTTCCATCTGTTATTTCTTTGAATTAAAAGGTAACAAATCTTTTCCTCTCAATTAAATTGATATATTTAGTATGTTAAGATTTTATTCAATTGTATTAGTGTATAATTATGGTATGAGTTGTGAGGTTGAATAGGTTAATTTACGTAATTATGATGAATTAATGTTTTAATAAATGAAATAATAGTGGGTAATGTTTCAATTTGTGAAATTGAAGAAAAAAAATAATTATGGGTTCTTTGGAGGAGAGGTTTCGGCCTCGAGAAAGAAAATGAATGAAAATATTGGATCAATAATTAATTGTTGAGTTATGTGGTAATATTGATGATGAAGGAATTATGTTAGTGATGAGTTAATATTGTTGTTTGATAGTTAAATGAGTTATGTGGTAATATTGATGATGAAGGAATTATGTTAGTGATGAGTTAATATTGTTGTTTGATAGTTAAATGAGTTATGTGATAATATTGATGATGAAGGAATTATATTAGTGATGAGTTAATATTGTTGTTTGATAGTTAAATGAGTTATGTGATAATATTGATGATGAAGGAATTATATTAGTGATGAGTTAATATTGTTGAGTGATGCTTAAATGAGTTATGTGGTAATATTGATGATGAAGGACTTATGTTAGTGATGAGTTAATATTGTTGTTTGATAGTTAAATGAGTTATGTGATAATATTGATGATGAAGGAATTATATTAGTGATGAGTTAATATTATTGAGTGATAATTAAATGAGTTATGGAGTAATATTACTGATGAAGGAAATTATATTAGTGATGAGTTAATATTGTTGAGTGATAATTAAATGAGTTATGTGGTAATATTGATGATGAAGGAAATTATATTAGTGATCAGTTATATTGTTGTTTGATAGTTAAATGAGTTATGTAATAATATTGATGATGAAGGAATTATATTAGTGATGAGTTAATATTGTTGAGTGATGCTTAAATGAGTTATGTGGTAATATTGATGATGAAGAGATTATATTAATGTTGAGTTAATATTGTTGAGTGATAATTAAATGAGTCATGTGGTAATATTGATGATGAAGTAATTAAATTAACAATGAGTTGTTTTGCTGGTTTGATAAGTAAAGTGGTGTTGTGGTGATGTTGTTGATGAAATAATTAAATTGATGACAAGTTGATTTTGTTGAAATAAAATTTAATTGGTAATGAAATGAACTTGTAGGAGTGGACGAGGCTATATGAACCACTCAGCAGACAAGTTCAGCTAACAGGACGCAAACACCAGGTAGGTGTTTAATATCTTGAATATTCTTTTCTTTCTTTGAACTTTAGATATTTAAATTTTCCCTCGATCAATGAAATGTTATGTGAAATGCTGATAGATTTTCCCATGATAATTTATTTTGAAAATGGAAGACTTGTGAGCCAGTTATCCTGGTATGGTACTGGTGCCCTGTGAATGGGCAGCTTGTGGACCAGTTGATTAGTACTTAAAAGTGCATTTTTATCAAGGTTTTATATCATCATTTTGCACTTGAAGTATCAAAAACTCCTTAACTAAAGCATGTTTTATAATAACATATCTAATAATATAAGATAACTTTAATTTATGGTAAATGTTCATCTTAAATGCAGGCCTATCACATAAATGAAAGGATTGATTGATGAGTTGAAGTACTGAAATTAAAAGGACAAAGAGATGGCCAAACTTAGAAAAGAGATATTGGTGCAGTCCAAACTGGAACATTGTTCGGTAATCGGGTCAGATCTGGAGCTATAGATCTCGGATTTAGGTCTACTTTATATGGATAGAAAGGTAAGACATATGCCTACAACTTTCATGGGGAGTCCAAGATTTAACAAGGCCGTTTTCAAGTCCAAATTGTAGCAACAACGAAGAAGTCCGAATCTGTCCTGCAGCCCAGACACTGTTCAGTGTTCAGCCCATATCTCGAGTTCTAGAAGTCCAAATGATCTCAAATGTTTACCCTGGAAAGATGAGACAATTTCCTAGAACTTTCATGTTTAAGTTTGTTCAAATTATGACGTTATCAATGACGTTTTTGGCAGACAAGAAGATAAGAATTGTCACCAAGTCAAGATGTGGCCACCCATTCATCAATTAGTCAACAAATCAATAGTTCCGAATTTTGGCCTATAAAAGGAGGCATTTGCCATGTATTTAGGCATCTTGGTGTTCAGATCAAGATCATGCTCTTGCTCTCTCTTTTGTAATACTTAAGTTTTGTTTATATTAATCTCTTGTTTATGCCTTTCATTTCCTTTTCTTTACTTAGTTAACTTCTTTCTCATTTATGTTCTTATCTTGTTTATTTATGTTTCTTTCTTTCATTATGTTTAGCTAAGTTAATTATGTCAACGTGAAAAGGGTACACTAATGGTGTAAGAATAAGTATAATATAAACTTAACATGGACCTTAATGTTGGATACTAACATGCTTTATATTTGTTATCTTGTTCACTTTTAATACTTTGCTTGTTAAATGGTTAATCTAGATTTATGTTGTATAACACTTGGTACAACAAATACTTGGCACTTTCATAGCCCATACTGTATGGTATAACCGACACCTGAGCTATGAAAGGAACTTGATTTGTTGTTAACATAAGTTATAATCATGAATGCCTGACAACATTTACAAGTATTAGCATTATTCGAATAAGATAACTAATGTAATCATGTTAACAATTTATAATCCGATTGGAACCTCCTTGTGTGTGGTTTCCAATTGAATAATAAGAGTAAATACCATTAGTGGATCCTCTAACATTGACATTTGTTGTTATCATTGTTTAATCCTTACGTTAATCTTCCATCTCAAAGTTCTCATCAACTTCTTCTTCTTCATCATCTTTATTATTATCATTATTAATAGTATTATTGGTATTATTATTATTACTAATACTATTAATACTACTATTATTATTACTACTACTGCTACTACTAGTATTATTATTATTATTATTATTATTATTGTTATTGTTATTGTTATTGTTATTATTGTTATTATTGTTACTATTGTTGTTGTATTATTGTTGTTTATAATTTATACAATTAACCTCCCTGTGGTTCGACCCCGGTCTTGCCGGGTTATTTATTACTTCGACACTCCTGCACTTGCGAGAAGACATCAATCTTTTGGTCGTGTCACCAGTTATCCTGGTATGGAACTGGTGCCCTATGAATGGGCAGCTGGTGGGCCAGCTGTGCTGGTATGGAACTAGTGCTGGAGTCCAGCTGTGCTGGTATGGATCTAGTGCTGGTAGTTCAGCTGTGCTGGTATGGAACTAGTGCTGTATGGAACTGGTGCTGGTAGTCCAGCTGTACTGGTTTGGAACTGAAGTTCTATGATGAGGACATGTTTCAATTTTGGATTATTGATTTGTGAATAGTACTTGGAAGATGATAGTAAATATGGAAATTTTGTAAGTAACTAATGTATATATTTATATGTTAATGCAAATGTAAATGCTCTTATTGACCATGATTATCTTTTAAATCATTATGCAGGTTCATCTCAATGCCGCGCCTCCTAGTAGTTTTAGAGTTTACTTCTATTACTAGTAAATCTTTTGGATATGTAAATTGTTGATAATAACATTATTATCTGTATATTTTGAAGATTATAATGTTGTGTATGTATGAATTTAAATGGACTAGCTTATTTAGCTTGTACTATGTTGTGTAAATATTTTCTAATTATACATGTATATAAGCATTTAGTTAATATTATTTGTCATAAACAATACTTAAAAGATTATATATGATTGAAGGAAGTATATTAAGTCTATAATCTATGGTTTGTGTATCATGGTTAAGATAACTCTTTCTTCATTTTAGCAAAACAATTATTCATTGAGTTGATATGTTAGAGAACGTGAAATATTGTTGATTAAGATATGTTGGAGTATAATAAGAACATTGAATTGTGAAAATGGTTGATTAGGGACTGATGTTGATTTTGTCGACAACTTGGGATAGGCTGAATTAAGGGAAACCTTGCCGAAATTTTTTGAAAAAAAAATATCATGAATTTTCAAAATATATTACTGGAAAATTTTGGAGTTGTTACAGTTGATATCAGAGCCCTGGTTTGTGTTCAAGGTGATAAAAAAAAATCACAAAAAAATTGATTGTATTATTACAGGATGGTACAAACCAGAAAGGGTGCAACTACTGACCCCTCCCCTTCGAAGAGGCAAGCTCAAGATAGAGGATCTATGGATAGACATCAAGAGGATCCTTTAAAGGATACTGCTTCACATGTACCTCTAGTGTCACTACAGCAGAATATTGGGGGATCAGTCAGACTACAGGCTGAAGAGGGGCCTAGACAAGTTAATGCACTACCTCCCGAGGGACTAGGACAACAAGGGCATGGAGGGGTGCCCCCACAAGCACCACCAGTAGCTGCACCAACACCATATACAAACCCTATTTTCCTGGCACAGGTTGTTAAAGTAGTTATAGAAAGCATGTCAGGGACAGCTCCAGTTACTCTTGTGTCTTCCGATAATATAACTGTGTTGGTAAGGACAGTGAAGAATATGAGGGAGTTGGGGTGTGAAGCTTTTCTAGGTGAGCAGGATGCAGAAATTACAGGTAGGTGGCTACGGAAGGTAGAAAGCTTTATGACTCAGATGAGGGTACCTAAGGACTGGCAAGTGAGTTGTTCTACCCAATTACTTTCAGATAGAGCTCAAACATGGTGGGAAGTCATTCAATCTCGAAGGACTACTGGAATTTGCACTTGGGGCGAGTTTAGGAAACAGTTTGAGACCCAATTTTTCTCTCCTTTCCAGTGCAGAATAAAAGAACTGGAATTTCTGGCATTGAAACAGGGAAATATTATAGTAATAGATTATGAGAGAAGATTTCATGACCTCTCTTTATTTGCCCCACAGTTTGTTACCACGGAGTAGGAGATCATTGACAGATTACGGGATGGATTACGCCAGGAACTTAGACAAGGATTGGTTGCTTTGCGGTTTGAGTCCTCTAGAGGACTTATTGAAGCAGCCCAGGCATTAGAGGCTTGTATGAGTAAAGGTCAACAGGGTCAGGTTGGTTTTGGCAAGAGGAAGGACACTGATCTTACTTAGAGTAAACCTTTATTTCCTAAGAAAGGGAAATCTCAGTTTAGTCAGTTTAGAAGGAAGGAGGGGAAAACTTCGGGAATGGAGCAGAGTTCGAGTATTGGGCCTATTGGAAGCTAGTCAAGAGGACAAAGTGGATCATTTGGTTAGACTTCTGATCAGAAATCAATTTCATACCCTCAGTGTGTCCGATGTGGCCAGAAACATCCTGGGGACTGTTCGACTATGCCTGGACGATGCTATGTTTGTCGGGGTGAGCATAGGTGGAGGGAGTGCCCACACTTAAGCAAGGGTTGCTATTACTGTCATGGATAGGGACATATCAGAAAGGACTGTCCTAGGAGGTCAGAATTCATCCAGACCCAACAACGGTCTCAAAGTTAACAACAATCAGTTACAGTAGACCGACCGGCTAGACAATCACAATCAAGGGCTAGTGGTAGCCGGGGTCAATTTAGAGCCCAAGGTGACCAAACTCAAGGCCGGGTGTTCGCCACTACATGAGAGGAGGCTCGGACTGCCCCAAATGTTGTTGCAGGTACCTTGTTGTTAAATCACCAGCCTGTGTTTGTACTTTTTTATTCGGGAGCTACTCATTCTTTTATTGCTTATAAAACAATAGAAAAACTGAGTATGAGTCCACATAGAGTTTTTATAGGGTTTGCTATAAGTACTCCCCTAGGGGAAAGGGTAGATGTTGATATAGTGTATAAGGATGTCAAACTTGGCATTATGGGGTGTGAGTTAAGTGCAGATTTAATACCCTTACCATTGCACGATTTTGATATCATATTGGGAATGGATTGGTTGGGTAGGCATAGAGCCCAAATGGATTGTTTTGCAAAAACAATTACCTTATGTGGACTTATGGATAGAGGGGTGGTTTTTAGAGGAGAGAGAAATGTCATACCAAATTGTTTTATTTTGGCTATGACAACACAAAAAATGGTGAATAAAGAATGCGAGGTATATCTCGCTATGGTGATGGACTTGAATAGTGGGAATAATGAGTTAGCAAATCTTCCTATAGTGAGATATTTCCCATATGTGTTTCCAGAACAATTATCGGGTTTGCCTCCAGAGAGAGAGGTAGAGGTTTCAATTGATGTACTGCCACCCATAGCTCAAGCACCATATAGAATGGCATCGGTAGAACTAGCTGAGCTAAAATTTCAGTTACAAGAACTGTTAGATAAAGGGTTTATACACCCCAACAACTCACCCTGGGGAGCTCCTGTGTTATTTGTAAAGAAAAAGGATGGAACTCTTCGGCTTTGCATTGATTACAGGCAGTTGAATAAGGTGACAATAAAGAACAAATATCTGCTTCCACGAATCGATGATTTATTTGATCAACTCAAGGGAGCTAGGGTATTTTCGAAGATAGATCTGAGATCCGGGTACTACCAATTGAGGATTAAAGATCTAGATGTATCAAAAACTACTTTAGAACTCGGTATGGACATTTCAAGTTCTTGGTAATGCCATTTGGATTAACAAATGCTCCTGCGGTATTTATGGATTTAATGAATAGTGTCTTCCGACCCTATTTAGATAGGTCAATTGTGGTGTTCATTGATGATATCTTGGTGTATTCCAATTCATATATAGAACATGAAAAACATTTGAGAGAGGTACTACAAACTCTAAGAGAACATCGACTATATGCTAAGTTGAATAAATGTGAATTCTGGTTAAAAGAGGTGACTTTCTTAGGGCATGTTATCTCAGCTGAAGGAATCTTGGTGGATCCAAGGAAAGTGGAAGCTGTGTTAAAATGGGAGAGGCCCACAAATGTGAAAAGAGATACGTAGTTTTCTCGGGCTAGCAGGATATTATAGGAGGTTTATTGAGGGGTTCTCTACAATAGCAGCTCCAATGACCCGTTTGACCTGGAAGGAAATGAAATGGGAATGGACATCAAAATGTGAAAGTAGTTTTCAAGAGCTAAAAAGAAGACTCACCACGGCTCTAGTGTTAACTTTACCCTCTGGAATGAAAGGGTTTGTCATATATAGTGATGTGTCCAAGAAGGGTTTGGGATGCGTGTTGATGCAACATGGGAGGGTAATTGCTTATGCCTCAAGACAGTTAAAAACCCATGAAACAAATTATCCAACCCATGATTTAGAATTGGCTACAGTAATTTTTGCCTTACGAGTTTGGAGACATTATTTGTATGGGTCACGGGTACAAATTTTTACTGATCACAAAAGTTTATGGTACTTGATGACTCAAAAGGAGTTAAACATGCGACAGAGACGATGGGTGGAGCTAATTAAAGATTATGACTGTGTAATAGATTATCACCGAGAAAGAGCTAACGTGGTGGCAGATGCACTTAGTCGCAAAAGTAAGTTATTAGTTATAGAACTGAATGATTGTGATGAAAAAGAACTAATAGAATTAAGAAAAATTGATGCCAAGGTGGAGGTTGGAACTGAAGGTTCCTTATTTGCTCAATTGAGGGTAAAATCGACATTTCGAGAGAAAGTGTTAGAGGCGCAACAAAAGGATATTGAAGTTGATAAAGTAAAGGAGAAGATTAAACTGGGTATTGAGACTCCTTTCTGGATCTTGGATGATGGGATGGTATTAATGGGAAAACGGATGTATTTACCGGGAGATCAAGTTTTGAAAGAGGAATTATTAAAAGAGGCTCATGAAACAAGACTCAATATACACCCTGGGAGTACAAAAATGTACAATGACCTAAAGGAATTCTACTGGTGGCCAAATATGAAGAAACAGATAGCAGATTTTGTAGCCAGTTGTCCTGTATGCCAGCAAGTGAAAGTGGAACATCAGAAGTCGGCGGGGCCCTTACAGCCGTTGTTAATACCACAGTGGAAATGGGAAGACATTATAATGGACTTTGTATCTGGGTTACCTAGAGGGAAGAAGGGTAATGACGCTATCTGGGTGATAGTAGACCGACTGACCAAGTCTGCTCTTTTTTTACCAATGAAGATGACCGACCCAGTTGATAAATTGGCTAGATTATATGTAAATGAAGTAGTGAGATTACATGGGGTGCCTTTGTCAATAGTATCGGATCGAGATCTTCGATTTACTTCTCGGTTATGGCCTAGCATACAGCGTGCATTAGGGTCGAAACTGAATATAAGTACAGCTTTTCATCCTCAGACTGACAGACAATCTGAAAGGACAATTCAGACCCTAGAAGATTTATTGAGGGCATGTGCTATGGAGTTTGGTGGAAATTGGGAGGATCACTTACCTCTCGTGGAGTTCACATATAATAACAGCTATCAGGCTACTATAAGGATGGCTCCATATGAAGCCTTGTATGGCAGAAAATGTCAGACTCTAGTATGTTGGGAAGAAGTAGGGGATTGGAATTTAATGGGGCCCAAGTTTATTCAGGATACATCAAAGAAGATTAGAATTATAAGAGATCGAATGAAAGCAGCTCAAGACAGACAAAAAAGTTATGCCGATAGACGAAGGAGACCTCTTGAGTTTAATATGGGGGATAGGGTGTACTTGAAGGTTGCTCCTTGGAAACACTTGTTAAGATTTGGTATGAAAGGAAAGTTAGCGCCAAGATATATCGTGCCCTATGAAATCGTGAAAAGAATCGGCCCAGTAGCTTATCAACTAGCCTTGCCCCAACATCTGGTCAAAATACATGATCTGTTTCATGTATCAATGCTAAGAAAAGCTGAAATAGATCCAACCTGGGTGCTACCACAAATTCCAATAGAAGTTAATGAATAATTAACTATGGAAGTCAAACCGGTAAGAATTCTTGATCAAATAAAAAAAGTGCTCAGAAATAAAAAGATTTCCCTGGTCAAGGTGTTGTGGAGGGGTTCACAAATGGAAGAAGAATCCTGGGAGCGGGAAGATGAAATGAGGAGCAAATACCCAGGATTGTTCTTAGAACTTGGTAAGAAATTTAATTTCGGGGATGAAATTTTCTTTTAAGGAGGGAAGAAATGTAACTCCCGAGTAAATTCCTGTATTTTTGACTTACAAAACAAACGGGGGGAGGGGGGGCAAATAATTAAATATATATATATATATATATATATATATATATATATATATATATATATATATAGAAGTTAATGGAGTGAAAATTATTATCTAATAATGTGAATGTGGGACAAGGATTAAATTGAATAAGTCAAACTTTTGGGCCAAATGGTTTTAAAACAAAACAAGGAAAGACTTAAATGAAAGGAGGGGGGGGAACTTGTAAATATATAAACAAGTGGGGAGTGGAATTTAAGGGGGGAGTGGCCGGCCATATTAGGGCTTGAGAGGGAGAAGAATTGAGTGAAATTTATCAAAGTTCATCCAAAATAAATTCACAAAAATAAAAAAGGAAGGAGATATAATTAGTGATTAAAGTTTATTAGGAAGGGTTTGAACAAGAAAATATGAAAGGGGAACACAAGATTTTTTATTAAAGAGGAAAGGCATTGAGAGGAAAATAAGGGGGGAAGGAGGAAAGAAATTTATGTGGTGATTTCAAGCTTTCCATCTCTTATTTCTTTGAATTAAAAGGTAACAAATCTTTTCCTCTCAATTAAATTGAAATATTTAGTATGTTAAGATTTTATTCAATTGTATTAGTGTATAATTATGGTATGAGTTGTGAGGTTGAATGGGTTAATTTATGAAATTATGATGAATTAATGTTTTAATAAATAAAATAATAATGGGTAATGTTTCAATTTGTGAAATTGAAGAAAAAAATAATTATGGGTTCTTTGGAGGAGAGGTTTCGGCCTAGAGAAAGAAAATGAATGAAAATGTTGGATCAATAATTAATTGTTGAGTTATGTGATAATATTGATGATGAAGGAGTTATATTAGTGATGAGTCAGTATTGTTGTTTGATAGTTAAATGAGTTATGTGCTAATATTGATGATGAAGGAGTTATTTTAGTGATGAGTTAATATTGTTGTTTGATAGTTAAATGAGTTATGTGCTAATATTGATGATGAAGGAATTATATTAGTGATGAGTTAATTTATTATTGAGTGATAATTAAATGAGTTATGTGGTAATATTGATGATGAAGGAATGATATTAATGATGAGTCAATATTGTTGATTGATAGTTAAATGAGTTATGTGGTAATATTGATGGTGAAGAGATTATATCAGTGATGAGTTAATATTGTTGTTTGATAGTTAAATGAGTTATGTGCTAATATTGATGATGAAGGAATTATATTAGTGATGAGTTAATATTATTGAGTGATAATTAAATGAGTTATGTGGTAATATTGATGATGAAGGAATGATATTAATGATGAGTTAATATTGTTGAGTGATAATTAAATGAGTCATGTGGTAATATTGATGATGAAGTAATTAAATTAACAATGAGTTGTTTTGCTGGTTTGATAAGTAAAGTGGTGTTGTGGTGATGTTGTTGATGAAATAATTAAATTGATGACAAGTTGATTTTGTTGAAGTAAAATTTAATTGGTAATGAAATGAACTTGTAGGAGTGGACGAGGCTACAGGAACCACTCAGCACACAGGTTCAGCTAGCAGGACGCAAACACCAGGTAGGTGTTTAATATCTTGAATATTCTTTTCTTTCTTTGAACTTTAGATATTTAAATTTTCCCTCGATCAATGAAATGTTATGTGGAATGCTGATAGATTTTCCCATGATAATTTATTTTGAAAATGGAAGACTTGTGAGCCAGTTATCCTGGTATGGTACTGGTGCCCTGTGAATGGGCAGCTTGTGGACCAGTTATCCTGGTATGGAATTGGTGCCCTATGAATGGGCAGCTAGTTGGCCAGCTGTGCTAGTATGGAACAAGTGCTGGTAGTCCAGTTGTGCTGGTATGGAATTGGTGCTGGTAGTCCAGTTGTGCTGGTTTGTGACACGATCAAAGAGTTGATGTCTTATCCCAAGTGCAGGAATGTCAAAGTAATAAATAACCCGGCAAGACCGGGGTCGAACCACAGGGAGGTGAACTATATAAATTATAAATAATAATAATAATAATAACAACAACAACAACAACAATAACAACAACATCAACAATGATGATGATGATTGATTGTGCATCAAAAGTATCATTAAGTCTCTTATTTTACATATGTATTTATTGTTTTTATTTGGGTTTTTTATAATAATTGATGTGCTTTTTAGTAATGAAGTTTCTTTTAATGTTTCGATAGGTTTTTGGAGCTTAAATGAATTATTTCAGAAAATTCAACGTTGGAATTCGGAACAAAGAATTGAAGAGAAATTTAGTTGAAGATTGAAGAAAATCTTGGTTCAAATAAGTGCTCCAAATTTGCCCCAAAAATCAATTCTATTCCAATTCTAGAAAAGAATATCATATGATCTATTTCAAGCCCAAACTTGTCTTATGTTGTGTGCAAACTTCAACCATCAAACACTCAAGGTTTTAATGTCAATCTTAGCCCAAATAATAGATACATTTGTATCCTTATTTGATGCTTAAATTCAGCCCCAAATCAGCCTCAAATCAGCCTCCAAATCAGCCCAAGCACAATCCATGATCTTACATGTCCACACAACAAATAACATTTGATTTATTTTGGATAATTCATTGATCCAAGAGGGCAAGCACATGGATGGAAAGCTGGAGGGGACATTGTCACATTATTTTGGGTCAAAAAGAAGAAAGAGACAGCTCACAAAGGAGGAAGAAAAACGTGCACCAAAGTGTTCTCCAAGCTGGCCTGATTTGATTTTCCAGAACACCTTTCGGTGTTTTGCCCATAACATTTGACTCAGATGTCCAAATGCGCTGTTCTTTAATGATCTGGAAAGCTAACAGAATGGCCTATAAATATGTATCTAATAGCCATCTTCAAGGGAGGCTTCTAAAAGGGTCGAATTGCTGTCCAAAGTTAGAGTCAGATTTGTGTCCGAATATTTACTGAAATTGTGTTGTATTCTTCTTTATAGATTTCGGTTCTTTAGCTTGTAAAACTTATTATTTCAGTGTGATTCAAGTTATTTCATGTTTATTGAAGTGTTCTTATATATAATCATGGTTGGCTAATCTCCTTCTTGGATCCAAATCAAGGATGATGGTGATTGAGGTGAGTTCTTTAATATATGAATGAATCTTAATGTTTATCTTCTTATTTTCTTCATGAATGTTTTATTATTGCAAAGAAATTTTAGAAATCATTTAGGTAATGTTATAATCTTGAATTTTTATGCACAAACCTTAGTTTTGGTATAGAGATTGCTTGATTCAATGTCTTACTTAATATGAAAGTACTTGTTCATTCTTAAACAATAATCAATCTTCATCTTTTTAAACTTCATTGTAATATCTTCCGATCTAATATCACCATCGTTGATATTAGGTTGAGTTATCTTATATATGTTGAAGGAATCACCAATACATCACCATTAGAATTGATTTGGACAAAGACTTACTTTTTCTTGTCATTTAAAATCTATTTACACCTTTTCATCTTTGAAAACAAATCCATCAATCATTTTCAACCAAGTTATTGTTAATTTAATTTCTCTTGAGTTTCTTTTGTTACCTAGCTTAATTTCCAGATCTAGCTCTCTGTGGATATGATCTCGATCTTACCGAGTTAATTGCTACATCGCACACTCGTGCACTTGCGAGTTAAAACAAGCCGAACATAAAAAGCGGTCAAGCAATTTTGGCACCGTTGCCGGGGAGCTAGCAAGCAAAGGTAACAAATTTATATTTGATTATTGGAAAACAAAAAAAAAATACATATAAATAAAAAATCAAATGGCTGGTTTTACCACCTAAAAAAAAAAAAATTGACCTCAACTTTTCGGATATTGGACTGTGGACTGGACTATTAATTATTGGATTTTGGTTGGTTCAACCATTTTTCTTTTATTGTCTATTCTAGTTAGTTTCTAATATTTATTTTTTTATATTATAAGGCTGGTTTTACCGCCTCTTGTTTATTTTATTTTATTTTGTTGTTATCATTGTAATTATTTTACCGCCTCTTGTTTATTTTATTTTATTTTGTTGTTTTGTTGTGATTATTTTTCTTATAGTTATTGTTTGAAGTGCTTGGCTGGTATTACCGCCTTTTTATTCATGCTTGTTATAATTATCTTTTAATATTTATTGTTGTTAATATTGCTTATTAGTTGGAGAGTGAATTTCTTAATTTGCTGTATTTTTATTTTTGTGCTATTACTTTAACTTTTACGTTTCATTTACTTTTATTTGCAATCTTCTTTTTCTTTTTCTTTTTCTTTCATATTCATATAATTGTTATATTATTTTTCATTATGGCTAATGTTGAAGATGTAGAGGGTGAAGGGAGTGTTCAAGGTAATGGACCTCCACAATTCAATGATCAACCTAATTTTCGAACTCTTAGGGAGTATCTTCACCCGGCTAGACAAAGTACACCTTCGTGTATTATCTTGCCTCTTAACCAACAAGCTTTCAATTTGAAACCGGGCATGATTCAACTTCTTCCCACATTTCACGGTATGGATTCTGAAAATCCATACATACATATTAAGGACTTTGAAGAGGTATGTAATACTTTTATTGATAGAACATGCACCGAGGAAACCATTCGGCTTAAATTGTTCCCATTCTCTCTAAAGGATAAAGCCAAGCTTTGGCTAAACTCCTTGTGTCCTAGGTCTATAGGTACATGGAGAGAAATGCAAGCTGAATTTTTGAAAAAATACTTCCCCACTCATAGGACGGCAGCCTTACAACGTCAAATGATGAATTTTTCTTGTAGTCCAAATGAGTCATTTCACCAAGCTTGGGAAAGGTTCAAAGACTTATTAAATGCATGCCCCCACCATGGTTTTGAGATGTGGAGGTTAGTGAGTTTCTTCTACGACTCTCTTACCGCAGATTTTAAAAAGCTAGTGTCAACCATGTGTAATGGTGAGTTTTATGACAAAGAACCAAGTGAAGCCTTTGATTTCTTTGATCAATTGGCTGAAAACACAAAGCAATGGGAGACTTCTCTCCCACTTCATGTTGAGTCTAGAAACACCATTTCTCATTCAAGTGGGAAGTTCCAATTGAAAGAGACTGATGACCTCAATGCTAGATTAGCCTCATTGGCCAGGAAAGTAGAGTCTCTTGAGATTAAAAAAGTGCATGTCATGAGTGAACAACAAGAGGAAAGTTGTGTTGTTTGTGAGAGCAAAGGGCATAGGACAACTGAGTGTCCTACCATTCCAGCCTTCAAGGAAGTGCTATATGGCCAAACTTCTGATTCAAGTAATGTTAGAAAGCCATTTTCAAACCAAGTAGGCAATCCCTACTCTGAGACCTACAATCCTGGATGGAGGAACCACCCAAATTTTGGATGGAGAAATGAGGGCTCTTCAGTACCTCAAACATTTCAACCTCCACCCCAACCATTTCATGCTCCCACACATAACACATACCAACCACCTCATAAGAGATCCCTAGAGGATACTCTTCAACAATTCATGCAAACACAAGGAGGAATCAACAACCAAGCTTACAAATTTCAAGACCAGACCAATAGGACCTTAGATGACATTCGAAGTCAACTAACCAAGTTGACTCGATCACTAAGCATTCAAGAGAAGGGAAAGATTCCAGCTCAACCAATGCCAAATCCTAGAGGTCAGGTACACATGAGTGAATCCTCATCTAGTGAACCTTCAAACCATGAACAAGTCCAAGCCATCACTACCCTTAGAAGTGGAAAGATTGTTGACAAAGCTATAGGTTTTGAGATTCCTAGAGGTATTGTGGAGGAGAAATCTAAGGAAAGTGAAGAGGAAATCAAAACACAAGTGACAAATGAGAGCTTGAGTGACAAAGAAGGTGAGATAAATGAGAAAGAGATGAGTGAGAAAGGAGATGATTCAAGAAAAATTGGAATCAAAGTGAGTGATTTAGAATTTGTTCCTAGAGCACCATTTCCACAAAGGTTAGGGAAACCTAAACATGATCTTATGAACTCAGAAATCTATGAATTGTTCAAACAAGTGAAAGTCAACATTCCACTCCTTGATGCAATTAAACAAGTCCCATCTTATGCAAAGTTCCTTAAGGACTTATGCACAGTCAAAAGGAGATTGAATGTGAAAGAAAGAGCCTTTCTAACTGAACATGCTAGTGCCATCATCCAGTTTAAGACCCCTCCCAAATACAAAGATCCTGGTTGTCCTACCATTTCATGCATTATTGGAAATCATAAGATAGACCAAGCTTTGTTGGATTTAGGAGCAAGTGTGAATTTGATACCCTACACTGTTTACGAACAGTTAGGTTTAGGAGAAATCAAGCCTACTCGAATCACCCTTCAATTAGCTGATAGGTCAATCAAGATTCCCAGGGGTATTGTTGAGGATGTGTTGGTCCAAGTAGATAAATTCTACTTTCCTGTTGATTTTGTAGTGCTAGACACCGCACCAATTCAAGGTTCTAATGCTCTCATCCCAGTCATCTTAGGTAGACCTTTCCTAGCTACATCCAATGCTTTAATCAATTGTAGGAATGGGGTGATGAAATTGTCTTTTGGGAACATGACTGTGGAGATGAACATATTCAATGTCTCTAAACAAATTGGTGAACATGAGGACATTAGAGAGGTGGATTTGATCCAAACAGTTTGTCAAGAACACTTTGAGAAAGAGTGGATCAAGGATCCATTGGAGAGAACTTTAATTCATGATGAAAGATTTTGTTCTTTGGAATGTGTTGATGAGGAAGTAAGAGAACTCGAGACTTATCTAGATCCAATGCCTATTATGTCAATAGGTCAATGGACCCCATCGTTTGAGCCTTTGATTTCACCCCAAGTGAAAGCTGAGGCATCTCTTGTCCAACCTTATAAACCAGAAAGGAAGCCTTTACCAAGTGATCTTAAGTATGCATTTCTAGGGGAAGATGAATCATATCCTATTGTGATTTCATCAAAACTTAGCATAGAGCAGGAACAAGAACTTTTGAGAGTGGTGAGAAAACACAAGAAAGCAGTTGGGTGGACTATTACTGACTTGAAAGGAATTAGCCCTCTTTTATGTACACATAGAATCTATCTTGAAGAAGAGGCTAAATCTGTGAGGCAAATGCAAAGACGATTGAACCCAAACATGAAGGAAGTAGTAAGAGGTGAAGTGCTTAAGCTACTTGATGCAGGTATCATTTACCCCATTGCAAACTCAAAATGGGTTAGTCCAACCCAAGTTGTCCCTAAAAAATCTGGAGTCACGATAGTGAAGAATGAAAATAATGAGCTAGTACCAACTAGAATCCAAACTGGATGGCGTATGTGCATTGATTATCGTAAGTTGAACATGGTGACTAGGAAGGACCATTTTCCACTTCCATTTTTAGACCAAGTGCTTGAAAGAGTAGCTGGAAGAGCTTTCTATTGTTTTCTTTATGGATACTCAGGTTACAACCAAATTGAGATTTCCTTAGAAGACCAAGAAAAAACCACTTTCACTTGTCCTTTTGGTACCTATGCTTATAGAAGAATGCCCTTTGGCTTGTGTAATGCACCAGCCACTTTTCAAAGATGTATGATGAGTATCTTTAGTGACATGGTGGAAAATTTTTTGGAAGTTTTCATGGATGATTTTTCAGTTTATGGGGATTCTTATGAGTTGTGTCTAATGCATTTGGAAAAAGTTCTTGAAAGGTGTGAGGAGAGCAATCTTGTACTCAATTGGGAGAAGTGTCATTTTATGGTGACACATGGCATTGTTTTAGGTCACATTGTCTCTTCAAAAGGGATAGAGGTAGATAAGTCAAAGGTTGAAGTCATTCAAAAATTACCTACCCCTCGGACTGTGAAAGATGTGAGATCCTTTTTAGGACACGCTGGTTTTTACCGAAGATTCATTCATTCTTTTAGTACCATTGCCAAACCATTGTGTAACTTGTTGTCACAAGATGTTCAATTTGATTGGACATCAAAATGTCAAGAAGCTTTTGAAAAGCTTAAAGGGTTGTTGACCACTGCACCAATCATGCAAGCTCCTGATTGGTCTTTACCATTTGAACTGATGTGTGATGCTAGTGATTTTGCGGTAGGGGCTGTTTTAGGGCAAAGAAAAGATAAGAAACCTCATGTCATTTATTATGCTAGCAAGACTTTGAATGATGCTCAATTGAATTACACTACAACTGAAAAAGAACTTTTAGCTGTGGTCTTTGCATTGGACAAGTTTCGGTCTTATTTGGTTGGATCTCTTGTTATTGTTTTCACTGATCATGCAGCGTTGAAATACTTGCTCGCAAAACAAGATGCCAAGCCACGTTTGATTCGATGGATCCTTCTACTCCAAGAGTTTAACCTTGAAATTCGAGATAAAAAGGGAGTAGAGAATGTAGTGGCTGATCATTTGTCTCGTCTTTCAAGCTATGAGACCATAATTGATGAATCTCCAATAAATGAATTCTTTGCTGATGAAAATTTATTTTGTGCAGGTACCGTTTCCTACATTGGCTCTCCATGGTATGCTGACATAGCAAATTACCTAGCCACAAGTCAGATTCCTTCTCATTGGTCTAAACTTGACAAACAAAAATTCTTGCGCAATGTGCGTACCTTTTTTTGGGATGACCCCTACCTATTTAAATACTGCCCTGACCAAATTGTTAGGCGGTGCATCCCTGATCATGAAATTCCAAGTGTAATTAATTTTTGTCATGCATTAGCCTGTGGTGGGCATTTCTCTTCCAAGAAAACCACTGCCAAGATCTTGCAGTGTGGTTTTTATTGGCCCACCATGTTCAAAGATGTCCATGCCTTCTGTGTTGCATGTGACCGATGCCAACGACTAGGTAACCTCACTAGGCGTAACATGATGCCCCTAAACCCCATTTTTGTTTTGGAAATATTTGATTGTTGGGGGATTGATTTCATGGGACCTTTTCCAAGTTCATTTGGTTACCAATTCATCCTTGTAGCTGTTGATTATGTGTCTAAATGGGTGGAGGCCATTGCATCTCGAACCAATGACCATCGAGTTGTGGTCAAATTCTTGAAAGAAAATATTTTCTCTCGTTTTGGCATGCCCCGGGCTATGATTAGTGATGGGGAAAAACATTTTTGTAACAAACCCGTTGGAATTTTGATGAAAAAATATGGTGTAATTCACAAGGTCAGTACCCCCTATCACCCACAGACTAGTGGCCAAGCTGAGTTGGCAAATAGGGAGATCAAGAACATTTTAGAGAAAACAGTCAATCCAAACCGTAAAGATTGGTCCCTAAGACTAGTTGATGCTTTGTGGGCATATCGCACTGCTTACAAGACTTCTTTAGGAATGTCTCCTTATAGGCTAGTTTATGGAAAGCCTTGTCATCTCCCTGTTGAGATTGAGCACCGTGCATATTGGGCCATTCGGCAATTCAATGATAATGAAAACGAGGTTGGCAAAAATAGAAAGCTTCAATTGGATGAATTAGAGGAGCTGAGAAATGATGCATTTGAAAATGCAAAAATTTCAAAACATAAGATGAAAACTTTGCATGATAAACATATTTTTAGAAAATCCTTTCATGTTGGTCAAAAGGTTCTCTTGTATAATTCACGATTACATCTCTTTCCTGGGAAGTTGAGGACAAAATGGATTGGTCCATTTGTGATTAAATCCATCTCTGAGCATGGTGCATTTGAGGTAGAAAATCCTAAGAATGGAAATGTTTTCAAAGTAAATGGTCATCGATTGAAACCTTATCTTGAAAATGTTGTGGCTGAAGTTGAGACATTGGATCTTGAAGATCCAATACCATTGTAGTATCAGAAGTAATGAGTTTTTATTTTTATTTCATTTTTATTTATTTTTCGTTCTTCCATCTCTTATATTTTCTTGTTCATGTATTAGGGACAATGCATTATTTTAAGTTGGGGGGTGTGAGGTTCTTTATTTTCAAAAAAAAAAAAAAAAACATCAATGTTTTCTTTTAGTTGTGATATGCAGGTAAAAAAAAATCAAGCAAGAAGTCAGCTCATGTCCAATTCAATCAGACATTCATCCTTGAGAACAAAAGGGGAGTAACAGTTTTCTAATCTTTATACCTTTTTTCTCTTTCTTTTTTTTCATTGATGATAATGTAAAACTTAATTTTAGATATTTGATTTTGTTGAATGCGTGAGATGACCATGCTTGTTAGAAAAAAAAAATTTGCATTCGTACGTGAACGAGTCTTGTTTAGGATCAACATTACATTTTTGGATTCCTTATTGTGTTGAACATTGCATGCTTTAATTTGGGATGGATAATATCTTATAAAGCAAGATATAGCATACTTTTTTTTTTTAAGATTATTGAAGTACATCTTTCCTTGTAAAAGTTGTGTGAGTTGTGTGATTATGCATGAAAGATGAATGTGATGCTTTACTTGTGATCATCCCTTTTGATCTAGTCCTAAACAAGGTTTAAGTAAATAGAGTAATCATTATTACACAAATGTGTACAAAGTTCTATCTACTCCAATGTTTTGAGTTGCTCAGTAACTAGGGGTATTCATCACAAATGTTTATCTTTACGTCAAACGGCAGCTTGAAATATGAGTATGCAAAGCACTTTAAGTTTGTGACTTTGTGAGTAACCGGGTGCATTCATCACAAATGTTTGTATTCGCGTCAAAAGGGAAGTGACCACTTAAAGAAAAAGAATAAATAATATCTTCAAAAAAAAAAAGAAAAAAAAAAGAAAGAAAAAAAAATACAAATATTTCTCTAGTTTGCTACCTTGTTTGTAGTAGTGAGAAGGGAAGATTACAAGTTGAGTTTTCGCGTGAATCAATTATGTTGGTTGCATGATAAATACGATTGAATTTGGAATTTTGTATGGATGTTTGATTTAGAGAATGTGAGTATGCTTATTTTTCTTTATTTGCTATTGTGTACACTAAATTAAATATACCAATGTTTGCATGATAGGTCCTTTAAGTGTGATGAGTCGAGCCTAATTATGTTGTTATTATTCTTTTTATTTCAAAGGTTTTATGTTTTGTTTTGCTTGAGGACTAGCAAAATCTAAGTTGGGGGGTGTGATTGTGCATCAAAAGTATCATTAAGTCTCTTATTTTACATATGTATTTATTGTTTTTATTTGGGTTTTTTATAATAATTGATGTGCTTTTTAGTAATGAAGTTTCTTTTAATGTTTCGATAGGTTTTTGGAGCTTAAATGAATTATTTCAGAAAATTCAACGTCGGAATTCGGAACAAAGAATTGAAGAGAAATTTAGTTGAAGATTGAAGAAAATCTTGGTTCAAATAAGTGCTCCAAATTTGCCCCAAAAATCAATTCTATTCCAATTCTAGAAAAGAATATCATATGATCTATTTCAAGCCCAAACTTGTCTTATGTTGTGTGCAAACTTCAACCATCAAACACTCAAGGTTTTAATGTCAATCTTAGCCCAAATAATAGATACATTTGTATCCTTATTTGATGCTTAAATTCAGCCCCAAATCAGCCTCAAATCAGCCTCCAAATCAGCCCAAGCACAATCCATGATCTTACATGTCCACACAACAAATAACATTTGATTTATTTTGGATAATTCATTGATCCAAGAGGGCAAGCACATGGATGGAAAGCTGGAGGGGACATTGTCACATTATTTTGGGTCAAAAAGAAGAAAGAGACAGCTCACAAAGGAGGAAGAAAAACGTGCACCAAAGTGTTCTCCAAGCTGGCCTGATTTGATTTTCCAGAACACCTTTCGGTGTTTTGCCCATAACGTTTGACTCAGATGTCCAAATGAGCTGTTATTTAATGATCTGGAAAGCTAACAGAATGGCCTATAAATATGTATCTAATAGCCATCTTCAAGGGAGGCTTCTAAAAGGGTCGAATTGCTGTCCAAAGTTAGAGTCAGATTTGTGTCCGAATATTTACTGAAATTGTGTTGTATTCTTCTTTATAGATTTCGGTTCTTTAGCTTGTAAAACTTATTATTTCAGTGTGATTCAAGTTATTTCATGTTTATTGAAGTGTTCTTATATATAATCATGGTTGGCTAATCTCCTTCTTGGATCCAAATCAAGGATGATGGTGATTGAGGTGAGTTCTTTAATATATGAATGAATCTTAATGTTTATCTTCTTATTTTCTTCATGAATGTTTTATTATTGCAAAGAAATTTTAGAAATCATTTAGGTAATGTTATAATCTTGAATTTTTATGCACAAACCTTAGTTTTGGTATAGAGATTGCTTGATTCAATGTCTTACTTAATATGAAAGTACTTGTTCATTCTTAAGCAATAATCAATCTTCATCTTTTTAAACTTCATTGTAATATCTTCCGATCTAATATCACCATCGTTGATATTAGGTTGAGTTATCTTATATATGTTGAAGGAATCACCAATACATCACCATTAGAATTGATTTGGACCAAGACTTACTTTTTCTTGTCATTTAAAATCTATTTACACCTTTTCATCTTTGAAAACAAATCCATCAATCATTTTCAACCAAGTTATTGTTAATTTAATTTCTCTTGAGTTTCTTTTGTTACCTAGCTTAATTTCCAGATCTAGCTCTCTGTGGATATGACCTCGATCTTACCGAGTTAATTGCTACATCGCACACTCGTGCACTTGCGAGTTAAAACAAGCCGAACATAAAAAGCGGTCAAGCAATGATGATGGTGATGATGAGTTAAAGAGGACTTTGAGATGTAAGATAAATGTGAAGATTAAACAATGATAAAAACAAATGTCAAGATTAGAGGATCCACTAATAGTATTAGAGATAAGTAAAGTTTAAACTCTTTATAAATTATCAACATGATCATATTAATCATCTTATTTATGTAACACCATACTTATAAATTTATCAGGTATTCATGATGCTAACTTATGTTGACAACAAATCAAGTTCCTCTCATAACAACGATGTTGGCCGACGACTATGAAGGATCAAGTATTTGATGTACCAAGTGTTATACAACACAAATCTAGATTAACCATTTAACAAGCAAGGTATTAAGAGTTAATAAGATAAAAATGATAAGACATGTTAATAGCAAACTTTCTTGGATATAAACATTAAAGTCCATGTTGAGTTTATATTATACATATTCTAACACCATTAGTGAAACCTTTTCACCTTGACATAATTAACTTAGCTAGACATTATGAAGAAGAAAAACATAAATAAACAATATAAGAACATAAACATGATATAAGTTAACTAAGTATAGTAAAGGAAATGAAAAGCATGAACAAGAGATTAACGAAAGCAAAACTTAAGCATTACAAAAATATAAAGCGATAGAGCAAGAACATGATCTTGATCTGAAGAACCAAGATTTCTAAATGAATGGAAAATGCCTTCTTTTATAGGCTAAAATTCGGAACTATTCATTTGGTAATTGATTATTGATGTAGTGGCCAACTATTGATTTAGTGGACTTGGTGGACAGTAGCACTCAAACATTTTGGCTGGATGAAATGACATTGATGCAATCCGTATTTGGCAAAGTGTTCTTCATGCAAGTTGTTGGCAATCATCTTATCTTTCCACCCATAAATGTAAGAGCATTTGGATCATTAAAGCTCGAGATATGGATAAACTACTGAGTAGTGCTGCTGGTGGACATGGTGGATAGCCCTCAAGCTCTTGTTTAGATGAAATGTCATTGTTACCATCAGAATTGGAGCAGGTCTTCTTCATGACAGATGTTGGAAATTGTCTTTTCCTTCCACCCACCAAATTTCACGTCATTTTGCCTTCTAGAACTCCCGATATGGGTAACATTCTGAGCAATGTTTGGGCTGGATTGCAGGACAGATTCTGACTTCTCTTTTGTGGCCAAACTTTAAACTTGAAAACGGCAGATTTGGGTCTTACACTATTCATGAACATTGTAGGCCTATTTCTTAGCTTTCTATCCATATAAATCAAATTGAAATCCAAGATCTACAGCTCCAAATATGACCCAATAACTGAACAGTGTTCCAATTTGAATTGAATCGGCATCTCCTTTATAAGCTTAGCCTTTTCTTTGTCCTTTCACTTTTAATAGTTAATCACATCAATCAATCCTTTGAATTTTGAGATATGCCTACATTTAAAATGAGCATTTACCATAAATTAAAGCTATCTTATATTATCAGATTTGTTATTATAAAACATGCTCTAGTTAAGGAGTTATTGATACTTCTAGTGCAAAATGATGATATAAAACCTTGATAAAAATGCACTTTTAAGTACTAATCACACCCCCAACCAGCTTATTACTAGTCCCTAGTAATCAAAGCGTTAAAATAGAAAAACAATTTGCAAGTTCCACAAAGTAAGGCATTCATCATTTAACTTCCATTAATCTATCCAAGTAAACAAACTCTCATTAAATTTATATATATCTGCTCAATACCTCTTAAACAAAATATTAATAAACTTTTTTTTTTATGTGCTCAAATGTATGAAAACATAGATGATGGGACTTTTATTGGAAGAAAACAATAATTTGTTCTAATGTTTAAGGTTAACTTCCTCGGGTTGGGATTATTATCTTTTTTTTTCTTTTTATATATATATATATATATATATATATATATATATATATATATATATATATATAACTTAAATCACAATGCATCTTTAACCCATGTAACGAGCTTTCGGCTAATGACTCCCAGACCAGTTGGTCTTAGGGCATTAGGTCTTGAGACACCCCTTCAAACTTAGTAACTCGGGTTGCAGATACTGATACGTAGATAGTTCAATGTTTGATTCCCTTAAACTTTTCTCCTCAACCCATGTAACAAGTGTTGGGCCAATATCTCCCAAGTCAGTTGACTTTAGGGTATTAGGTGTTAAAGCACCCCTTCAGGCTTAATTGCTTAGATTATAGAGGCTACGAAACTAAACTTATCTACGTTTTTATTATATATTTTTTTGTTTTGTTTTGTTTTTTTGCAAATTATATACTATCCCTTTCCCTTAATTGTTACCTTTAACAAAAGAACATAAATAATGTAATAATTCAATGTGCGACCCACAATCATATGTTAAAGTGTGTGTGTGAAAATGAAGGTTTAAGAATACTTGTTAAATTAATATATAAGCAGAATCAATTGATAATAATGCGAGAGTTTGTGAACCTGATTATTTCAAGAAGTATTATGATAGACCTTGTTAAGAATGTTTACTAAGATGCGTCTCAAGAGTCACTTTAACAAAAGAACTCCTTGACTCTGCCATCTTAGTAACAACGGTTTTGCAAATAGAAAACACAGTTAGTTAAATTTTTTTTTTAGGTATCGACTAACCTTTCCCCTAACCAAAACGAGACATTGTCCTCAATGTCCTAAGGTAGAAAATAAAGAATAGAAGACATCACCTGAAACAACGAACACTAATAAACTTGAAACACACTTAAACAAATATAAGAAATAACAAAACAAAATAATATGCTATTAATAAAACCATAAGACGCAAGGTTTCACAAACGAAGGCTCAAATCCAATCTAAGCTTTTTACGGTTCCTTAGTTGACCAATGTATACGACTCATGAAGGGATGAAAGATTGTAGTTGGTCAATCAATTGTTCAGCAGTAGCAGCAGAGATTATGATTTGTCGTGCCGAAGATGTTAGAAATTCTTGTTCCACAACTTGATCAAGAAAAGACAACAATTTATCATAAAAACCATTAACATTTAACAAACTGATAGGTTTATGGTGAATGTGCAGTTGGGTCCAAGAGGAAATATGAAAGATCTCTTCTAATGTGCCCAAACCACCTGATAAGGCAATGAAGGCATCAGCGTGTTTAAACATTGTATTCAGTCGATCAGACATTGTGGAGACCTATAGTTCCTCTCCAATTGTTTTTCCAAGGAGGTCCTCTTATGCTAAAGCTTTGGGGACGACCCCCAAAACCTAACTGCCTCCTAAAAATGCAGCTATAGACACACCCCCATTAACCTAAGGCTACCTCCGTCATACACTAAATGAATCTTTCTCTCAGCTAATACCTGACCAAGATGATTTGCTGATTCTAAAAACTCTTTTTCTTTCCCAGGACTGGATCCATCGAAAACACAAATATTTCTTATTTGAGGACTTGAGGAACCTGCCATTTCTACACACTTCGATATCTGTTGAATGTGTGGGTTGAGTAGAAATGAAGGGAATGAAGAGAAGATTTTATAGATAAGAAATTGAAAAAGGCAATCATACCACCTATATATAGGCCAGCTAGAGTCTCTCTCTCTCTCTCTTTTGTTTTTTTTTTTAAAAAAAACATGTGTATGTACAAGCAGTTGTGATTGTGGCTCACATCTTCCCTTGGTTTTACGTCCAAGAACGGCTTAAACGCCCTCTATGGGTCAGGGATAGGCTTCCCATCCAGTTTTCTTAAAAACTAGCAAACATGGTCTTTTTTAGTCAGATTCCCAAGACTATGTCGAGCATGTTCTTTATGAAACTATGGCCATAAATCATGAATTGCACGATGCACATCTCCACTAGGGTGCGTCTCAAGAGTCAATAGAAGATTATCTAAAGACCCCTTACTCAGGCCATCCTTAATGAACTGTATTTTATCTTCACGGTTTACAGATACCATTCCTAAATAACGACATTTTGCATTACAAGTCCATGTAGCACATCTGTTACTGACTTTCAGTCGTTTTGCACGTTTCTTTGCAAAAGTGCTTTTACATGTTCTAGGCATGTATGAAATGAAAGAATTGGAGGACTCACCTGATAATCGGACCTTTGCTTCAATTAGCTAACGAATATCTTCAGGAATTCCATGGTTCATTAACAATCTCAATCTTTCACACCTAGCACGGTAAATTTTTGTAATTGCATTTTGAGGCAGAGCGGGAAAATACTTTTTCAATTTTTCAAGAGTGGTGTCCATTTTGTTTTAGATGAGAAGTGGAAAAAAGATGCAAAAAAGGGAGAAAGAGCAAAGAATTGCATAAATATATACACAGATATCAGTTATCATGGGAAACTGAAAGAACTGACTTAAGAGTCACGGAGTACCGTTATCCGCCATTTGACCGGGGTGAGAGAAACTAGCAAAACAAAGGTCACGCCAAAAAGAAACACAAAAACAATGTGAGAAAAAGAATCAATCTTTATATACAGGAGTACCCAATTCAATAGAGTCATTTTCAATTGAAAAATTGTCAAAGTAAACTTTCAAACGATGTCCATTTACCTTGAAAACATTACCATTCTTTGGATTCTCGATATCATAGGCCCCATAAGGATACAAATTTTTCACAATAAAAGGACCGCTTCATCTTGATCTTAGTTTTCCAGGAAATAAATGGAGTCGAGAATTATAAAGCAAGACTTTTTGACCAACATTGAATGTTTTTCTCAGTATTTTCTTGTCATGAAACTCTTTGATTCTTGCTTTATGAATGCTTGAATTTTCATATGCATCATTTCTTATTTCCTCAAGCTCATTTATTTGTAATTTTCGCAACTGACTAGCATCATCAAGGTTTGAATTGAAAGCTTTAATAGCCCAATAAACTTTATGTTCAAGTTCCACAAGCAAGTGACAAGGTTTTCCATAGACTAGTCTATAAGGCGACATACCTAATGATGTTTTATAAGCACTTCGATAAGCCCAAAGTGCATCATTAAGTCTTAAAGACCAATCTTTCCTATTAGGGTTCACTGTTTTCTCCAAGATCTGTTTGATCTCCCTATTAGCAAGTTCTACTTGTCCACTTGTCTGAGGGTGATAAGGGGTGGCAACTTTGTGTGTGATTCCATATTTCTTCATTAAAGACTCAAATGACTTGTTGCAGAAATGTGTTCCACCATCACTTATCATGGCTCGAGGAATTCCAAATCGACTCAAGATATTTTCTTTCAAAAACTTTATCACTGTTTTGTGATCATTGTTTCGACTTGGAATTGCCTCTATCCATTTTGAAACATAATCCACTGCGACTAATATGTACAAGAAACCAAATGATGGAGGAAATGGACCCATGAAATCTATACCCCAACAGTCAAAGTTCTCAATGACAAGAATAGGATTTAAAGGCATCATGTGACGTTTTGAAATAGATCCCAACTTTTGACAATTTTCACAAATCTTGCAGAATGCATGTGTGTCCTTGAACATGGTGGGCCAGTAAAATCCACTTTGTAAGATTTTTGCAGTTGTCTTTTTTGATGAGAAATGACCCCTACATGCCTCAGAATGACAAAATTTAATGACACTACTTACCTCATTGTCAGGAATGCATCTTCGAAACATTTGATCAGGACAATATTTGAATAAATAAGGGTCATCCCAATAAAAGTTCTTCACTTCATTCAAGAACTTTCTTTTATCTTGGGTGCTCCAATGAGCTGGCAAATGTCCTGAAACAAGAAAATTAACAATATTAGCAAACCAAGGCATTGTAGCAACAAAAAGTAAATATTCATTAGGAAAGTAATCACTGATTTGTGTAATGTCAGATGTGGAATCTATTGTCAATCTTGACAAATGATCCGCGACAACATTTTCGGTGCCTTTCTTGTCTTTGATTGTGATATCAAATTCTTGAAGTAACAAAATCCATCGTACCAATCTAGCCTTAGAATCCTTTTTTGAAAGAAGATATTTCAAAGCTGCATGATCACTAAAAACAACAACAGGTGAGCCAACAAGATAAGATCTGAACTTGTCACTACAAATACTACCACAAGTAATTCCATTTCAGTGGTAGTGTAATTCATTTGAGCACTATTTAAAGTTTTACTTGCATAGTAAATCACATAGGGTTTCTTATCTTTTCTTTGTCCTAAGACAGCACCTATGGCATAATCACTAGCATCACACATTATTTCAAAAGGTAATGACCAATCAGGAGGTTGAATGACAAGAGCAGAAGTAAGCAAGTTTTTAAGTTTAACAAAGGCTTCTTCACAATGTTCAGTCCATTCAAAAATATTATCCTTTGTTAGAAGGTTACTCAAGGGCTTAGATATTACACTAAAATCTTTGATGAACCTTCTATAAAAACCAGCATGTCCTAAGAATGATCTAACATCTTTAACAGATTTTGGTGTTAGCAAGTTGGTAATTAACTCAATTTTAGATTTGTCAACCTCAATTCCTTTCGATGAAACAATGTGACCATGTACAATGTCGTTAGTTACCATAAAATGACATTTTTCCCAATTCAGCACAAGATTCTTCTCTTCACACCTGCTCAAAACCTTTTCTAAGTTAGTCAAACAATCATCAAATGAATCGCCAAAAACAGATAAATCATCAATAAAAATTTCAAGAAAACGTTCAACCATATCACTGAATATGCTAAGCATGCATCTTTGAAACGTGACTGGTGCATTACATAATCCAAAAGGCATCCTTCGATATGCAAAAGTACCAAATGGACATGTAAAAGTAGTCTTTTCTTGATCTTCCAATGCAATTTCAATTTGGTTGTAATCTGAATAGCTATCTAGGAAACAATAAAATTCATGACCTGCAACTCTTTCTAGGATTTGATCCATGACAGGTAAAGGGAAATGATCTTTTCTAGTCATTGAATTAAGTTTTCTATAGTCAATGCACATGCGCCAACCAATAATAGTCCTAGTTGGAATTAACTCATTTTTCTCATTTGTTATCATAGTGACTCCAGAATTCTTGAGTACAACTTGGGTAGGACTTATCCATTTGCTGTCAAAAATAGGATAAATGATTCCATTATCTAGAAGCTTAATGACTTCATTCCTCACTACTTCTTTCATATTATGATTAAGCCTTCGTTGCATTTCTCTAGAGGGTTTAACATTTTCCTCTAAATAAATCTTGTGTGTGCAAATCAAAAGACTAATTCCTTTTATGTCAGCTATGGTCCATCCTAATTCATTTTTGTGCATTTTCAGAGTTTGTAATAACTTACCTTCTTGATGTGCATTAAGTTTGGAAGAGATTATTACCGAAAAAGTTTCATTTTCTCCCAAAAATGAGTGTTTGAGATTGAATGGTAACGGCTTCAAATCAGGTTTTGGTGGTTGAACACTTGAAGGTATAGACTCAATTGATCATGGTGGCAATTCTTCAATTTGTGGTCTCCAATTACTTGCCTTTGATTCTTCCTGAAAATAAACCATTTGCAAATTCTCAGATTCATTAAACTCAATTTTACTGGAAATAGTTTCAAATTGATCATGAACTAATTTTTCAATAAAGTCCACTTCCTGTAAATCATTATTATCTCCAGGTTGCTTGCAAATGTTAAAAACATTCATCTCCAATGTCATGTTTCCAAATGATAACTTCATCAGTCCATTCCTACAATTAATCAATGCATTGGAAGTTGCAAGAAACGGACGTCCTAAAATAACAAGAATTGAATTACATGCTTCAACAGGTTGTTTATCCAAGACAACAAAATCCACAGGATAAATGAATTTATCAACTTGTACTAACACATCTTCAACTATTCCTCTAGGCACTTTTACAGATCTATCGGCAAGTAAAAGAGTTACAGAAGTTGGTTTTAACTCACCTAGATTGAGACTGAAAGACTGAATATGGAAGTAAATTCACACTAGCTCCAAGATCAAGTAAAGCTCTCTCAATTTTATGTTCTCCAATAAAGCAAGAAATTGTAGGACAACCAGGGTCTTTATATTTCAAAGCATTATTGTTCTGAAGAATGGCACTTACTTGTTCGGCTAAAAAGGCTTTCTTTTTCACATTCAGTTTTCTCTTCACAGTGCACAGATCTTTTAAAAATTTAGCATAAGAAGGTACCTGTTTAATAGCATCTAACAAAGGTATATTGATCCTTACCTGTTTGAAAGTTTCGAAGATTTCAGAGTTGTGATTGACTTTCCTTTGTTTGGTCATGACATGAGGAAATGGAAGTGCTGGCGTGGTATCAGTATTTTCTTGCAATGTTCAGATTCAACCCCTTCCTTACCCTCGGAGATTAACTCATCATCTTTCTCACAAGGTTCAAGAGTGGGTTTTTCAATAACCTTACCGCTGCGAAGAGTGATGACTGATTTGACTTGATCCATGTGTTGGCTTCTATAACTTCTTGCATTTGCATTGTATTGCCCCTTGGAATTTTGCTATGGTTGAGATGGAAACTTACCTTTTTCTTGAAAATTGAGAGTAGATGTGAATTTTGCAAGAGCATCTTTTAGATCTGCCATGGTTTGAGCATTTTGAGCGTTGATTGTCTCCTGCTTTTCAATGAATGCATGCAATGTTTCCTCAAGATTTCTTCTAGAAGGTGGAGCATAAGAAGGTGCATATTGCTTGACCGCTTTTTATGTTCGGCTTGTTTTAACTCGCAAGTGCACGAGTGTGCGATGTAGCAATTAACTCGGTAAGATCGAGGTCATATCCACAGAGAGCTAGATCTGGAAATTAAGCTAGGTAACAAAAGAAACTCAAGAGAAATTAAATTAACAATAACTTGGTTGAAAATGATTGATGGATTTGTTTTCAAAGATGAAAAGGTGTAAATAGATTTTAAATGACAAGAAAAAGTAAGTCTTGGTCCAAATCAATTCTAATGGTGATGTATTGGTGATTCCTTCAACATATATAAGATAACTCAACCTAATATCAACGATGGTGATATTAGATCGGAAGATATTACAATGAAGTTTAAAAAGATGAAGATTGATTATTGCTTAAGAATGAACAAGTACTTTCATATTAAGTAAGACATTGAATCAAGCAATCTCTATACCAAAACTAAGGTTTGTGCATAAAAATTCAAGATTATAACATTACCTAAATGATTTCTAAAATTTCTTTGCAATAATTAAAACATTCATGAAGAAAATAAGAAGATAAACATTAAGATTCATTCATATATTAAAGAACTCACCTCAATCACCATCATCCTTGATTTGGATCCAAGAAGGAGATTAGCCAACCATGATTATATATAAGAACACTTCAATAAACATGAAATAACTTGAATCACACTGAAATAATAAGTTTTACAAGCTAAAGAACCGAAATCTATAAAGAAGAATACAACACAATTTCAGTAAATATTCGGACACAAATCTGACTCTAACTTTGGACAGCAAATCGACCCTCTTATAAGCCTCCTTTGAAGATGGCTATTAGAGACATATTTATATGCCATTCTGTTAGCTTTCTAGATCATTAAATAACAGCTCATTTGGACATCTGAGTCAAAAGTTATGGGCAAAACACCGAAAGGTGTTCTGGAAAATCAAATCAGGCCAGCTTGGAGAAAACTTTGGTGCACGTTTTTCTTCCTCCTTTGTGAGCTGTCTCTTTCTTCTTTTTGACCCAAAATAATGTGACAATGTCCCCTCCAGCTTTCCATCCATGTGCTTGCCCTCTTGGATCAATGAATTATCCAAAATAAATCAAATGTTATTTGTTGTGTGGACATGTAAGATCATGGATTGTGCTTGGGCTGATTTGGAGGCTGATTTGGGGGCTGATTTGGGGCTGATTTGGGGCTGAATTTAAACATCAAATAAGGATACAAATGTACCTATTATTTGGGCTAAGATTGACATTAAAACCTTAAGTGTTTGATGGTTGAAGTTTGCACACAACATAAGGCAAGTTTGGGCTTGAAATAGATCATATGATATTCTTTTCTAGAATTGGAATAGAATTGATTTTTGGAGCAAATTTGGAGCACTTATTTGAACCAAGATTTTCTTCAATCTTCAACTAAATTTCTCTTCAATTCTTTGTTCCGAATTCCGACGTTGAATTTTCTAAAATAATTCATTTAAGCTCCAAAAACCTATCGAAACATTAAAAGAAACTTCATTACTAAAAAGCACATCAATTATTATAAAAAACTCAAATAAAAACAATAAATACATATGTAAAATAAGAGACTTAATGATACTTTTGATGCACAATCACATATCCATGAGAATTTTGGAAATTATGGTGTGCTTGAAACGATGGCTGTGAAGTTTGTGCATTATTGTTACCACTCTTCTAACTGAAATTTGGGTGATTTCTCCAACCAGGGTTGTATGTTTGTGAGTATGGGTTATGATTGGGCCTTTGGAAACTATTTAGAGCATGGGCTTATTCATGTAGGCATTCTTTGAAAGAAGGCAAAGTTGGACAGTCATTGGTTGCATGTTCATTCGTTCCACAGATTTGACATATAGTGTCTTGAACAAATTTTAATTGACCACTCTTTTTAAATTCTAGTGCCTCAACTTTTCTAGCTAAATATGCAAATTTAGCTTGGAGGTCATGATCTTCCCTAAGGTTGTACATACCTCCACTAGATGTATGAGGTTGAGTTTTACCTGGTGCCTCATAAGTGCCTGTAGTGTCCCAATTTTGAGCATTTTCAACTAGCAAGTCTAGGTACTCCATTGCTTTATCAAGGTCTTTATTTTCAAAAGTTCCATTGCACATCAATTCCACCATTTGCCTATCTTTAGGTGTTAACCCTTCATAAAAATGTGAAACCAATCTCCATGTTTCAAAACAATGATGAGAGCAAGTATTAAGCAAGTCTCGATACCTATCCCAACATTGGTAAAATATTTCTCCTAGTTTTTGAGTGAAAGTGGAGATTCATCTTTTGAAAGAGTTTGTTCTGTGAGATGAAAAAAACTTCTTTAAAAATTGTTGTTGCATTTCATCCCAAGCATGAATGGATCCTGACCTAAGATTTTGTAGCCATGTTTTAGCTTTATCTTTTAATGAAAAAGGAAAAGCTTTAATCTGATGGTGTTCATGCTACAATTTAAGTCATTATAGATGTTACAGACTTCTTCAAATTCTCTCAAACGCAAGTATGGATTTTCTAGATCTAAGCCATGAAAAAAAGGTAAAAGTTGAATAATGCCTGGCTTAAAATTAAAGTGAGATGCATTAGGAGGGAAAACTATACATGAGGGTGCACTTGTTCTTGTTGGATCATGTGATCTCTTAGTGTTCTAACTTGATTACTCTCATTATGAAGTGATTGGTTATCTTCTTCGGCCATATTTTCTAAAAATGATGAGGATACCCTACAAAGTCTACCACTTAATGTACGTGACCAAACTCTCATGCACGTATGAGGAAGTTGGCCATATCTTATTCCTAAAGAGGGGAGGACTATTTAATGTTTTTCCTAACTTAGGAAGCAAAAGTAATTAAATCAACAACAAATGAGGAAATTTGTTTTCTTATTTGTCCAAGTTAAACAAGGAAATCCAAGCTAATCAAGGACATCAAGGGGGGCAGCAACACAAATGTTTCAAATCAGATTTTTCCTAGTTTATTTAAGACTTCTTAAGGGTGACAAATCTGATTCTAGCATATTTAGCATGATAATTTTCAAATTTTTATTATTTTTATTATTTTCTTCTTAGTTTTTGGGTTATTATTACTTATTTGAGTCAATTGTAAGTGGGCTTCATATAAGTACACCTAAGGGGGGGTCCATTAGGGTTTCTTTAAGTCTAGAGTCAGTATAAATAAAGGCATAACCAAACCTGTAAGGTTACACAATTTTCAGATCAATAAACTTCTTTGATGCACTTATTGTGTGTTAGTGGGATAATCTCCCTTCATTGATTCTCTAAAGAACTGAAAACGACCTATCGAAGAACAACTATCTCCGTGGCGTCATCCTTTACTTCTCGTTCGCGAATCAATATTCATTGGGTGGGGGTCTCCATTTCCAATAGTGCTGGTGCCTAGGTACAAGTTATCTTTATGTCACACTCCTATCAAACCTGATTTACTTGGCTTTCCGGGAATTAGTATTTTTGCGTGTGGGTTGCGTGACCACGTGATCACGAGGTTCGTATCATTAGCAGCGATGCAGTTTTCGCTTACAATTTTTGGGTCAGGAGTTAGTTAGTTTTCGCTGAGGATTCCATGTGTCACTCGTAATTTAGTTTTCACTGATGATTTCTAGGTTAGTAGTGACTCTATTTTCGGTGATGATTTTTGGGTCAGCACCAACTTAGTTTACGTTGAGGATTCCAAGTGTGAGCCGTCTCTCAGTTTCCACTGATGATTTCTCAGTCAAGAGTGACGTAGTTTTCGCTGACCATTTTTTGGGTAAGGAGTGACTTAGTTTTCGTTGAGGATTCCAAGCGTCATTCGTAACTCAATTTTCTCAAATGATTTCTAGGTCAACAGTGGCTTAAATTTTGGTGACAATTTCTAGGTGAGTAGGGACTTAGTTTTCGTTGAGTATTCCATGCGTCCGGAGTGACTTAGTTTTCGTTGATGATTTCTAGGTCAGGAGTGATGCAGTTTTCACTGACCATTTCTGTGTCTGTGGTGACTCAGTTTTAGGTGATGATTTTGAGGGTCAACAACGATTTAGTTTTTTGCTGAGGATCCATGTGTCAGTTGTCACTCAGTTTTCACTGATGATTTCTAGGTCAGCAGTGATGCAGTTTTTGCTGGTGATTTCTGGATCAGGAGTGACATAGTTTTTGCAGACGATTTCTAGGTCAGTAGTGACACAGTTTTCGCTGACTATTTCTCGTTCAGCAACGATTTAGTTTTTGTTAATGATTTCTGGCTCGAGAGGGACTTGATTTTCGTGATGATTTCTTGGTCAGGAGTGATTTAGTTTTCCCTGAGGATTCCATGCGTCACCCGTAACTCAATTTTCATAGGCAATTTCTAGGTCAGCATTGACTCAGTTTTTGGTGATGATTTCTGGGTTAGCAGTGACTGAGTTTTCATTGAGGATTCCATGCATCACCCATAAGTTAGCTTTCGCAGGCGATTTCTAGGTCAATGTTGACCCAGTTTTCGATGATGATTTCTGGGTCAGCAGTTACGTAGTTTTCGCTGAGGATTCCATGCGCCAGCCATCACTCAGTTTTTGCTAACAATTCCATGCGTGAGCCATGACTCTGTTTTTGCTGACAATGACATGAGTCACCCATGAATCAATTTTTGTTGTAGATTCCATCCATCAAGCGTCAGTCAGTTTTCAGTGATGATTTATGGGTCTACAATGACTCAATTTTTGCTCACGATTTTGTGCACCAGCCGTGAATCAGTTATCGTTGTCGATTCCATATGTCAACCGTCACTTAGTTTTCGATGAAGAATTCTTAGTCTACGTCACTCAATTTTTGGTGATGATTTTCGGGTCAGCAATGTCTCAATTTTTGCTAACTATTTCTGGATCACCAGTGACTTAGTTTTTGTTAACGATTCTATTCGTGAGATGCAACTCAATTTTCACTAACGATTTCTAGGTTAGTAGTGACATAATATTCTTACGATTCCATGTGTTAGTCGTAACTCCATTTTTGGTGATGATTTCTAGGTCAGTAGTGACTCTATTTTCAGTGATAATTTATGGGTCAACAGTGACTTAGTTTGTGCTGACGATTCCATGAGTCAGCCAAGAATTAGTTTTCACCACTGATTCCATGAGTCAACTGTAACTAAGTTTTTCCTAATGATTTATAGGCCAGCAATGATGGACTTTTCGCTGATGATTTCTGGGTCAGCAGTGATTGAGTTTGTGCTGATGATTCCATGCGTCAGCCATGACTCTGTTTTTGCTCACAATACCATGTGTCAGTCGTGACTCTGTTTTCGTTGAAGATTCCAAGCGTCAGTTGTGAATTAGTTGTCGTTGTCGATTCCACATGTCAGTTTTTGCTGATGATTTCAAGGTCAGTAGTGACATAGTGTTTCTGATGATTACATGTGTCAGCCGTGAATTAGTTTTCTCTGATGATTCCATTCGTCAGCCGTGAATAAGTTTTCGTTGTCGATTCTATGCGTTAGTCGTCACTGAGTTTTTGCTGATGATTTCTGAGTTTGTAATGACTCAGTTTTTGGTGATGATTTCTAGGTCAATAGTGACTCGGTTTTCGCTAACTATTTCTAGTTCACCAGTGACTTAGTTTTTATTAACAATTCCTTGTGTCAGCCGCCACTTAGTTTTCGCTGATGATTTCTAGGTCAGAAGTGACATATTGTTTCTGACGATTCCATACATCAGTCGTAACTCAGTTTTCAGAGATGATTTATGGGTCAATAGTGAATCGGTTTTCAATGATAATTTCTGGTTTAGTAGTGACTTAGTTTGTGCTGACGATTCCCTGAGTCAGCTATGAATTAGTTTTTGCTATCGATTCCATACGTCATCCGTAACTAAGTTTGTGCTGATTATTTCTAGATCAGTAGTGACGCAGCTTTCGCTAATGATTTCTGGGTCGATAGTGACTTAGTTTGTGTTGACAATTCCAAGCATCCGCCATGACTCTGTTTTTGCTGACGATTCCATGCGTCAGCCACGACTCTGTTTTCACTAACAATTCCATACGTCAGTCGTGAATTAGTTTTCACTGTCGATTTCATGCATCAGTCGTCCCTTAGTTTTTGCTGATGATTTCTAGGTCTGTAGTGACACAATTTTCGATGATGATTTCTGGGTCAGCTATAACACAGTTATTGCTGACAATTCCATGCGCTAGCCATGACCCTGTTTTCATAGACGATTCCATACTTGAGTCGTCACTCAGTTTTTAGTGACAATTTCTTTGTCTAAAGTGACTCAGTTTTTGGTGATGATTTATGGGTCAACAGAGATGCAGTTTTCACTCACGATTCCATGCATCAATCGTGACTCTGTTTTTGCTGACAATTCCATGCATCAGCCATAAATTAGTTTTCGCAGTCAATTCCATACGTTAGTCGTCACTCAGTTTTCGGTAACAATTTTTGGGTCTATCGTGACTCAGTTTTCGCTAATGATTTCTATGTCAGTAGTGACTTAGATTTCGATGATGATTCCATGCGTCAATCGTGACTTTGTTTTTGGTAATAATTCCATGCTTCAGCTGTGAATCAGTTGTCGTTGTCGATTCCATATGTTAGTCGTCACTGAGTTTTCAGTGATGAATTCTGGGTCTATAGTGACAGAGTTTTCATTAATGATTCCATACGTTAGCCACCACATAGTTTTTGTTGTCGATTTCTAGGTCAGCAGAGACATAGTGTTTCTGACGATTCCATGTGTTAGCCGTGAATTAGTTTTGATTGATGATTCCATGCATCAGCTGTGAATTAGATTTTGTTGTCGATTTCATATGTCAGTCGTTACTTAGTTTTTAGTGACGATTTTTGGGTCAACAGCGACGTAGTTTTGGCTGACAATTCCATGCGTCATCCATAACTCTATTTTCACTGACAATTCCATGCGTCAACCATGAATTAGTTTTCGTTGTTGATTCCATCCATCAGTCATCACTCACTTTCCGACTTGAATATCTTTAGCTAGAGAAGTCCATTTGATGCAAACTCAATTTGGTTGGATTCCTGACTCGAAGGTCTATCACCATACCAACTTTTAGCAGAAAATGAGGTCATATGAGAGAGATGATTTTTCTAAGATGCCACTTGAATTCTGCCAGCAGACAAGTTTTATGAAGAAATAAGTCCAAATTACTTCCCAAAGCATCCAAACCAACACCCAAGTTTTTATTTCGACAATTTAACTCTTATAAGTCCAAAGTCAAAGTTTGAGGATTTTATGCAAGGCTATTTCACCTTTTTTAGGAAAATAGTTATTGAACTACTTAAATGTAAGTTGTCTACTTAGGAAAGGACTATTTTGTAGAAAAAGGATTAGGGTTTCCTATGATATAAAAAGAAAGAGAGAAAGGAAAGAAGGGGCGGCCAACTAAGAGAGAAAAAACGCACCTTCCTCTAAGAAACCCGAAACCATGCATTCTTCTTTCTTTTTGATTAGTTGTTCAATAGACATGCAAGGCTAAACTCTTTTTCTTGGTTGCAAGGACATGGAAACCTTTGAATTTCAAGAACTGTGAGATTTATTTTATCTCTTCTTTTCAGTTTATATGATGAATGAATATGTTTGTTTTCCTATGCTTATTTCTTAGGATTGTTAATTTTAATTGCTAGAGGGGGACTCTAAGTTATTATTGTGCACAATCTATTGCTAAGTTTGCTATCAAAACCGGAGTTATGATATATGAACTTGTGAAGCAACTAAGTTTAATAATCGTAGCAGATCTATGTTATCAAACTTAGAAAAAACATTTGATCAAATCAAACATGAATTGCGGACAATTATGTTATCTAGATTAATCAATTTATCTAGTTCTTAATGTTGCCATTGAATTAAATTACTAGTGCGAACAATGTGGTTGTTTGATGGTTAGGATTAGTTATACAGCGAATCTGTTAACTAATCAACGTAACAAAAGATAAATATTCAGAGTATAAATTGATGTTTCGTTTCCATGATCAGTTCTGATTTTTAATGGTGGACGTTTACTTGTGACCAATGTTCATTCTCTTGATAGTTTTCTAATTTATTTAATTTAGTTTGATTGTTTAATTCTGCTATAGCCTAGATAACCTCAATCCCCCTAATTGCAAATCGTATAGCATAAAAATCTGAACTAAACCTTCCTCGTGGGATGGACCCTTTACTTGCTCTATACTATCTTATTTATTTAAGCTATGGTAATTAATTTGTGTGACTGCAACATCGCAACAAATTTTGGCATCGTTGCCGGGGAAGTGATTTTAGTTGAGTCTTGTGCTGTGATTGTTATTTTTTGTGATTATTATTTATTTTGTTAAAAAAAGAGAGATTTTTTTCTTGCGGCGGTACTGTACAGTACGATACAATTACTTTTCAAAACCAATTTTTTGGTGGAATTAGGTCTCAGCCTTTTTTCCTAAAGGGAAATGACATTCTGAACAGGACTAGTAGTTACTAGCCCCACCCTATTGAGGCCAAATTTTGTTGTTTTCTAGGGTTTTTAGGCAGTTTTGTGTTCTAGCGTAAGATTTTCATTCAATTTGCACCACTTTAAATATCTTGTGTGGTTGGTTTCTTTTGAGTTTTCTTGACGATTTATGCTTGTAACCCATTCTACTAACCAAAGACAAATGCAGGTAGATCTTGAAATAGAAAACACTTTACGCATGTTACGAAAGGAAGCTCGCGTCAACACCATGGTTGTTGCACGAAAACAGACACTCAAGGAGCTTACTACTCCTAACATGGAGAATTAACCATTGTGCATAAACATCGACAACAATGCCAACTTCGAACTCAAGTCTGGTTTTCTACATCTACTGCCAATATTCAATGGACTTGCAGGAGAAGATACTCATACTCATCTCAAGGAGTTCCACATGGTTTGTGTTGGCATGAAACCGAACGGAGTTAACGAAGAACAGGTTAAGTTGAAAGCTTTCCCTTTCTCTTTAAAAGGGGCAGCCTTGCATGGCTTTTCTCCATTCTCCTGGGTTCCATTGGGACTTGGAATGGCATGAAGAAGATTTTTCTTGAAAAGTATTTCCAAGCATCTCGAGTTGCCAACATAAGGAAAGAAATATGTAGGATTCGACAATCTCATGGGGAGACACTTTCAGAGTATTGGGAAAGATTTGAGCAACTATTCATTCAATGCCCTCATCATCATATACCCGATCAGCTGCTCATTCAATTATGTCTATGAAGGACTGATGCCTACTGATCGCAGTATCATTGATGTGGCAAGTGGAGGGGCATTGGTAGATAAGACACCTGAGGTTGCATGCCAATTGATCTTAAATATGGCAGCCAAGTCGAAACACTTTGGCACGCATGGAGACTTCCCAAACAAACAAGTAAATGAGGTAAGTATTTCTAACTTTGAGAATAAAGTTAATAATCTTACTTCTCTTGTGTGTTCTTTGGCTTGTGGAAATGTACAGCAGGTGAAAGTTTGTAGCACATGCTCCTTACTTCGGATATGTGCCCAACAATGCAAGAAGATTACATTGAACAAGCTAATGCAGTTGATGGAGAATTCGATGGACAACCCCAACGTAAGTATGATCCCTTTTACAACACGTACAATCCCGGATTGAAAGATCATCCAAACTTTCCAGTGTAAGTATGATGCAGTTTTTGCTAATGATTTCTAGGTCAGTAGTGACTCAGTTTTCATTGATGATTCCATGCGTCAGTTGTGAATGAGTTATCGTTGTCAATTCCATACATCAACAACGACTTAGTTTTCGCTAACTATTTTTGGGTCACCAGTGACTTAGTTTTCGTTAACGATTCCATGCGTCAGCTGCAACTTAGTTTTTGCTAATGATTTCTAGGTCAGCAGTGACATAATGCCATTGTCGATTCCATACGTCAGTTATCACTCAGTTTTCGGTAATGAATTCTAGGTCTACAGTGACTCAATTTATTGTGATGATTTTTAGGTCAGCAGTGACTCAGTTTTCGCTCACGATTCCATGTGTCGGGCGTGACTCTGTTTTTTTATTATAATTCCATGTGCTAGTCATGAATCAGTTGTTGTTGTCAATTCCATACATCAGTCATTACTTAGTTTTCGATGATGAATTTTGGGTCTATAGTAACTCAGTGTTCGGTAATTCTGGATCAGCAGTGACTCAATTTTCATTGACGATTCCATAGGTCAGCCGTGTCTCCTTTTCACTGACGATTCTATGTGTCAGCCGTGAATGAGTTGTCGTTGTCGATTCCATATGTCAACAATGACTCAGTTTTTAATGACTATTTATGGGTCACCAGTGACTTGGTTTCTTTAACGATTCCATGCGTTAGCCGCATCTTAGTTTTTGCTGACGATTTCTAGGTTAGCAGTGACATAATGTTTCTGACGATTCCATGCATCAGTTGTAACTCAGTTTGCGATGATGATTTCTAGGTTAGCAGTGACATAATGTTTCTAACGATTCCATGCATAAACAGTAACTCAATTTGCGGTGATGATTCTTGGTTAGTAGTGACTTGGTTTTCGATGATAATTTCTAGGTCAGCAGTGACTTAGAGCCATTAATTTGTTTTCGCTCTCGATTCCATGCGTCAACCGTAAATAAGCTTTCGCTGATGATTTCTGGGTCGGCAGTGACTTAGTTTATGTTGACAATTCCATGCATCAGCCATTACTATGTTTTTGCTGACGATTGCATGCGTCAGTCGTGAATTAGATTTCACTGTTGATTCCATGCGTCAGCTGTCACTTAGTTTTTGCTAATGATTTCTAGGTCAGCGGTGGTGCAATTTTTGGTGATGATTTCTAGGTTAGCAATGACACAGTTTTTGCTGATAATTCCATGCGTTAGCCTTTGTTTTCGCAGACAATTCCATACGTGAGGCATGAATTAGTTTTCGCTGTCAATTCTATACGTCAACTGTCACTCAATTTTCAGTGATGATTTCTAGGTCTAAAATGACTCTGTTTTCGCTCACGATTCCATGCATTAGTCGTGACGTTGTTTTCGCTGAAGACTCCAAGTGCCAGCCGTGAATTAGTTGTTGTTGTTGATTCCATACGTTAGTCATCACTCAGTTTTTGTTGACGATTTCTAAGTCAGCAGTGACATAGTGTTTCTGACAATTTCATGCGTCAGCCGTGAATTAGTTTTCACTAATGATTCCATGAATTAGTTTTCGTTGTTGATTCCATGCGTCAATAGTCACTGAGTTTTTACCTGATAATTTTTGGGTCAGCAGTGACTCAGTTTTCGCTGACAATTCCATGCATTAGCCATGACTTTGTTTTCGTTGATGATTCCATGTAAACCATGAATTAGTTTTCATTGTCGATTCCATATGTCAATCGTCACTTAGTTTTCAGGGATGATTTTTGGGTCTACAGTGACTCAGTTCTCGCTAACGATTCCATGCCTCAGCCATGACTCTGTTTTTGCTAACGATTCCATGTGTAAGTTGTGAATCAAATGTCGTTGTCGATTCTACACGTCAAGTCGTCACTCAATTTTTTGTGACAATTTCTGGGTCAACAATGACTCAATTTTCGTTAACGATTCCATGCGTCAGCCGCCACTCACTTTTTGTTGAATATTTATAGGTCAGCATAACGTAATTTTTGCTGACTATTCCATGCATCAGCCAGGACTCTGTTTTCGCTGACTGATTCCATACGTCAGTCGTCACTCAGTTTTTTATGAAAATTCTTGGTCTACAAGGACGCAGTTTTTGGTGACAATTTCTAGGTCAGCGGTGACTCAATTTTCATTAACTATTTTTGTGTCATGAGTGACTTACTTTACCTTAACGATTACATGCATGACCCGCAACTCAGTTTTCGCTGATGATTTATAGGTCAGAAGTGACATAGTGTTTCTAATGATTCCATGCGTTAGCCGTGAATTTGTTTTCACTGATGATTCCATGTGTCAGTCATCACTCAGTTTTCAATGATGATTTCTTGGTCAGCAGTGACTCGGTTTTCTGTGATAATCGTTAGTTTGTGCTGATGATTACATGAGTCAACCGTGAATTAGTTTTCGTTGTCAACTCCACGTGTCAGTCGTAACTAAGTTTTTGCTGATGATTTCTAGATCAGTAGTGACTCAGGTTTTGGTGACGATTTTTGGGTCAGCAGTGAAGCAGTTTTCTCTAACGATTACGTGCATTAGCCATGACTCTATTCCATGCGTCAGCCATGACTCTGTTTTTGCTGACAATTCCATATGTAAGCCATGAATTAGTTTTCGTTGTCGATTCCATCCATCAGTCGTCACTCATTTTTTAGTGATGATTTCTGGGTCTACAATGACTCAGTTTTTGCTCACGATTTCATGTGTCAGCCGTGACTCAGTTTTTGCTCACGATTTCATACGTCAGCCGCGAATTAGTTTTCGCTGTCGATTTCAAGCGTCAGTTGTGGCTTAGTTTTCGCTAACAATTTCTGGGTCAGTAGTGATGCAGTTTGTGCTAACCATTCCATGTGTCACCTATGACTCTATTTTGGCTAACGATTTTATGCGTCAATCGTGAATTAGTTTTCGCTATCGATTCAATACACCAGTCGTCACTTAGTTTTTAGTGATGATTTTTAGGTCAATAGTGACTCAGTTTTCACTCACGATTCCATGTATCATTCGTGACTCTATTTTCGTTGAAGATTCCAAGCATCAACCATGAATTAGTTGTCGTTTTCGATTCCATACGTCAGCCATCACTTAGTTTTTGGTGACAATTTTCGGTGATAAATTCTGGGTCTATAGTGACTCAATTTTCGGTGATAATTTATGGGTCAGTAGTAACTTAGTTTGTACTGACGAATCCATGAGTCAACTGTGAATTAGTTTTCATTGACGATTTCATTCGTCAACAGTAACTAAGTTTTTGCTGACAATTTCTAGGTCAACAGTGACGCAGTTTTTGCTGATGATTTATGGGTCAACGGTGACGCAGTTTTCGCTGACGATTACATACGTTAGCCATGACTCTGTTTTCGCTAACGATTCCATGCATCAGCCGTGAATTAGTTTTTGTTGTCGATTTCATGCGTCAGTTGTCGCTTAATTTTTGCTGATGATTTCTGGGTCAGCAAAGATGGAGTTTTCGGTGATGATTTCTGGGTTAGCAGTGACGCAGTTTATGCTGACCATTCCGTGCGTCACCCATGACTCTGTTTCGTCTAACGATTCTATGCATCAGCCGTGAATTAGTTTTCGCTGTCGATTCAATACGCCAGCCTTCACTCAGTTTTTAGTGATGATTTCTAGGTCTATAGAGACTTAGTTTTCACTGAAGATTTTTAGGTCAGTAGTGACTCAATTTTCACTCACGATTCCATGCGTCAACCGTGACTCTATTTTCACTGAAGATTCCAAGCGTCAACCATGAATTAGTTATCGTTCAATTCCATACGCCAGTCGTCACTCATTTTTCGGTGACAAATTTCGGGTCTATAGTGACTCAGTTTTCGGTGATAATTTATGGGTCAGTAGGGACTTAGTTTGAACTGACGAATCCATAAGTCAACCATGAATTAGTTTTCAGTGACGGTTCCATTGATCAGTCGTAACTAAGTGTTTGCTGACAATTTCTAGGTCAGCAGTTACGTAGTTTTCGCTGATGATTTCTAGGTCAACAGTGACGTAGTTTTTGTTGACGATTACATGCGTGCTGACTATGTTTTCGCTGACAATTCCATGCATCAGTCGTGAATTAGTTTTTGTTGTCGATTTCATGCGTCAGTCGTCGCTTATTTTTACTAATGATTTATGGGTTAGTAAAGATGCAGTTTTCAGTGATGATTTATGGGTTAGCAATGACGCAATTTGTGCTTACCATTTCATGTGTCACCCATGACTGTTTCGGCTGACTATTCTATGCATCAGTCGTTAATTAGTTTTCGTTGTCGATTCATTATGTTAGTCGTCACTCAGTTTTCAGTGATGATTTCTAGGTCTATAGTGACGTAGTTTTCGCTGAAGATTTTTAGGTCAGTAGTGACTCAGTTTTCGCTCACGATTCCATGCGTCAGCTGTGACTCTATTTTCGCTGAAGATTCCATGTGTCAACCACAACTCAGTTTTCGCTGACAATTTCTAGGTCAGTAGTGACTGTGTTTTTTACAATTCCATGCATCAACCGTGAATTAGTTTTCACTAATGATTCCATGTGGCACCCGTCACTCAATTTTCGGTGATGATTTCTAGGTCAGCAGTGACTCGGTTTTCAGTGATAATTTCTAGGTGAATAGTGACTTAGTTTGTGCTGACGATTACATGAGTCAGCCGTGAATTAGTTTTCATTGTCGATTCGATGCGTTAGCCGTAACTAAGTTTTTGCTGACGATTCTATGCATAAAGCTTCACTTAGTCTTTGCTGACGATTTATGGGTCATTAGTGACGAAGTTTTCGTTAACAATTCCATGCATCAGTCATGACTCTATTTTCGCTGACGATTCCATGGTCAGTCGTGAATTAATTTTCGCTATCTATTTCATGCGTCAGCCATCACTTAGTTTTTGCTGACGATTTCTGGGTCAATAGTGACGCAATTTTTGCTGACGATTCCTTGCGTCAGTCGGGACTCTGTTTTCGCTGACAATTCCATGTGTTAGCCGTGAATCAGTTGTCGTTGTTGATTCCATACGTCAGCCGTCACTCAATTTTCAGTGATGATTTCTCGGTCAACAATGACTTAATTTTCGTTAACGTTTCCATGCGTCAACCACAACTCAGTTTTGCTAACGATTTCTAGGTCAGTAGTGACAGTGTTTTTGACGATTCTATGTGTTAGCTGTGAATTAGTTTTCGTTATTGATTCCATATGTTAGTTGTCACTCAATTTTCAGTGATGATTCTGGGTCTATAGTGACGCAGTTTTCGTTGATGATTTCTAGGTCAGCAGTGACATAGTGTTTCTGATGATTCTATGTGTCAGCTGTGAATTAGTTTTCACTGATGATTCCATGTGTCAGTCGTCACTCAGTTTTCGGTGATAATTTCTGGGTCAACAGTGACTCGGTTTTCAGTGATAATTCTAGGTCAGCAGTGACTTAGTTTGTGCTGATAAAAAAAAAAAAAAAAAAAAAAAGAGAGAAATAAGACCGTTTTGGTCCATCTCTACCTTAGGTTGAAGGTCATGAAGCATTTACTATATGCCAGATGGCCTGAGGTTAAGGAGTTCAAAAATAAGATAGGCTTGTATTAATTTGATCATAACTAAAGGTAGAGTTATGGATGAGGGAACTAGAAAACTTAGATTGTTTCCTGGTACATTATAATCGAGGATATAATGATGGAACTCAGATGATAAAGACCAGGGGGTGTAGGTGCTGGCCCTAGGTCAAATTCATGCACTCTAGAACTCGAAAGTTTGATCACTCACTCGAAACTTCAAGCTTGAATGCACTTTACTCTTCTTGGAAAGCAGGTGCTTGAAATATGGGTGTCAATTGGTACACGCGGCTTGCTGGCTGGTCAAGGGACCCTAACTTGCTCAAAATTGTGGGTGATGCTGCTGGGACAGGATCTTCATATGTTGCTTTCAAATTTTACAGCATTGAATGCACTGAGCTTCCTTGATCCTTGGAGTGGGATTCCATTTTGCAGGTAGCAACTGCAACCTACTGATTATCCTAATGTCTTGAAGTGAGGTTGTTATAGATCTGGAGCTCATTCTGAATAGCACATCGCACTGAACTCCTAATCAATGACACAAAGGATTGGTAGCATTAAAATGCTCCATTTTGCTTCGTATCTGATCTTCGGTGAAAAGATGTAGTGAAGCATTTTTCTTGTGGAACTACATGAGAAGGACCAACTAGTCTAACCAATTGCTCGTACAAAAGCTACACACAGCCTATGATCCTAGCATAAACCTGAACTTGAACTTGAAAATCTTTGTTACTAACATTTGTTTTCTTGCTAATATAGTTACATCTACTGGTGTTTCTTTGAGGAACCATATTTTTTTAATTGTTAACAAATAAAAGGACATCAAATCTTGACACTGGACTTCTGTCTGTAGGGGCGAAATTTTCTGAGAAAGACTTTATCCTGTGCAATTGAAAAGTTCTGCTGGTAAATATCCAACTGTAGTGCAAATTACGCTCCAACAGCCATATCCATATCTGTAACTGCATCCTGTCCCTTGAAAACAAGGCATAATTTTCTCAGACATGAAGTTTTCTTGTCATCCTTGCTGCTTGTACCAGTCACGAGAACAATGTCCTTTGAAACTTTACCCATAAGCTCAAAAAGTGGTAAGCCTAGGTTCGATCGAGTCATCTCTTCCAGAACTGGAGGCGCTTGCATGTACAAATTCATTGTTTGGTGTCTAACACTAGCTTTTGACAGGAGCAGCTTAGGATGTTCTTCAAGCATATCAATAAACTGTTCACACATAAACCAATAAATGTAAAAACAAATAAACTGTTTACACAAAACCAATCAAAATAAGCAGCATAAACTTGTGTTCATTAAAGGAAATATTCTTCTATTTCCTAGATAAAAAGGAGAAACCCAGAGAGGGAACTAGTTTGACTATCTGAGAATTTGAAACTTACAAATGTGGTGACATAGCAAGAAAATAATTTAGAAACCAGGTCTGATGTTATCAACAAACTAAAAGGAATAGTAGCCATGAGAAGAAGAAATTAACCTTTTGTAAAGTAACTGAAGTGTCCAGCTCAATAAGAACACCTGGACCACAAACAAGACAATCCTTGTCCCTCACAAATTCAGTCACTTTGATGTGTAGACCTTCCACGCCATTATACCTAAAGAAGATTCATATCATTCAGCACACACTTTCAGCTGGATTGTTAAAAAAAAAAAAGTTTTTCCATAAAAGATAAATATACCCTGTTTTTTTTATCAGATTTCAAAAGCAACATACATAGCTCCACCAGATTCAGACACATATGATATCATAAGAGACAATTATGGTTCCCACATCCACCAATCATTTGTGGTAAGGTTAAATTCTTTCAGATGGCAAAAACAAGGTTTGATCATGTAAAAGAACTAGACATTGAAGAAAAAGTTGTGCATCAAAACAAAAAATGAGAGGGCAAGATTAAGTCTATTTGTGATTGTTAGGTGATATATAATATATTCTTCTACCACCATATGAGAACGAGATGAAATTTCACTCACGTCAGATAGTTGCTTAGAGTTTTGCTGCATCCCGAGGCAAGCTTTAAGGTTTCCAAAGTACACGCAGCTGATATAATTGCATTGGTAGAAGCAATCGCTGGTATGATATTTTTCACAACACCCTGTAAACAAAGAAAGAACTACCTCTATCACAAAAAATAAAAAATAAAAAAAATAAGAAGAAAAAAACAAAAAAGGAAGGGAAAAAAAGAAAGAAAAAGAAAAAGGACAGTGCAACAAATAGGTGAAGCCAATAACATGTGACACTTCAATGAGGCATTTTGTAAGAGTTTCCTACTGGAGGTTTTAGATAGGAAAAAAAAGGAGCATATCAAGAAAAGATGCATCCAAATAACAGAGACAATTTTAGGGTAACAATGAAGTTGAGTTTTATGATGTCCTTTGGTATACTCTAAAAGAACAGAAGCCAGACCACACAATGATCGGGCAGTTACTTACAGAAATTGACTCCACAGAATTTTGAAGTACCTGAGTAAGAGAATATGTAACACCTTGAATACCAAAAAGTTCAGCCCTCTTGACAGCCTGTGGAACATGGGAAGAGCATAAGTTAAAAAGACTAACCTTGAAACTCAGCTTTTACAAAAAAATAAATAAATAATTAATACTGGTCAGAATATTTCACCTCGGTATAAACCCATTTCATATGTTCTGGATCATCTGGATCAAAAGTCTTTCCACTATGAACCTAGAATATAATGGTCATAAGATAATAGCTATCAAATCAAAATGGTCAATTCAAGAATGAGAAAGCATTGATGATGCATTACCTCATCCCATTTAATTAAGTGAGCATATTCAATACAATGAGCAGCAGTTCTAGGGGTTTCTGCAAGGGTGCATAGAGGAAACTTCACTTGAGGAGGGAAAAGCCAGATAGTACACTCAAAGCACGGTGTGGATCCTGGCATAATAACCCTGGCATGCCCCTTGAAGCCTTCAGTCCCACCATCTACCATCGGTTTGACTGTTTCTTCTAGTGGATTGTCATCAGAATCATATTCTAATCACCAAGAAAAGCAATAGACAAAACATGAGATCAACAAGAATAAAGAGACTTCCAGCAAAGAGCTTTTATGAATCTCAAGAGCACAGGATAACATTGTATGCTAGCATATTAAATACAAACTCAAGACTCTGCATCCAGCTAGAGAGCATTTAAGCTTATTGGGCAAACTATAAAGGTCCCGTAAAATATCTGGCAGAGACAGGTGAAAATCTGCAGGCACTGCTCCCACATATACAAGACAGGATGTCAAATCTGCGATGCCTGAAGTAGCTCATAACCATAGCTAGCAGACCCTCAAAAGCTTATGCAACTTCAGCACTGAAGTCTTGTCATCCAGTCATATAAAGAAATGGCATACAATATTATGACATTTAAAGCTGTATGCCACATGTGTGAGGCACTCGTTATATACGACCCTTGTGACTTGAGGCTTAACTTGTCTCTCGAATGCATGCCTAACACAAATAAATTCAAAGTAAGCATAGCAGGCCTGATGGTATGTTGCTTGGGTGAAAAAACAGGCCTTACAGTCAGAAGGAAAAGTTTAGTCCCCAGTCTCTCTTTTAAACACATAACCACTGACAGAGGGTACACATTATTTCCTTAAGGGAGTGTCTCTCCCAAGTCCTGATCACAAAACTACATCCAAAATGTTTAGTATTTTAGTTGGTATTGGTATCAGGTACTTTCAATAGGGATTTTCATAGTTATTACTTCTGCTTTCATTCATATATATAAAAATGCCCTAATTTTTTGAGAAATTTTTCCAGCAATACAGCAAGAAGTGAGGGCAATAACAGGTCACAAAATATATGGAGAAGAATGCAAAAGAAAATTAAGGATACAATGCTCTTTGACACAACGATAAATGAAAAGGAAATACGCAGTTAACTTGGCACAAAAACAAATCATGGACAGAGGTAAAAAGTTAAATATTCAAACATAAAATAAAAGGAAGAAAAATAACTACTTTACTGAAAAACGAGCTCTCTAAATCGGCTATTCTTAGAATAAAACAAATATAAACTAAAGAGGTTAAAAAGTACGCACCAAGAAAACCACAAGCTACAGCATTTATATAGCTCCGAGCCTCAACGGAATCAAGACCAAGCACAATAATACTAAAATCTTTATAAAAATCAATTTCTTTATCCTCGATTCGGCAAAAATGAGGCACAATATTCACGCCACTAACTCTTTCCATCACCCGCTTGGCTGCCACCTCAGCCTTAGGCTTCCCAACATCTTCGAGCCTACAATAAGAACACTATATCATGAGTGACTTTCTAATCAGAACTAAAGAGCTATGACAATGTTGAAACATCAAAGCAGATAAGTTACACTTTCTGTTATGTTAAGGTGTATAATAAATGAAAACACTAATACTTGCAAACAAGGAGAGGAAAAAATATGCACTTAATAATACACATAGATCTAGTCATATTTGATAAAACAATGAAGCACCTGCTTGATAGTCCATACTGGTCCTGAGAAAATTAAGAATTATCAACCACCCTCTTGCAGCCATTTCACATTGTCAAGTAAACAAGGTGTTTATTTTCTCCTTTTACCAACAGGTTCTTAAAAGTAATCCTTTATTCACAAGAATACTAGGTTATCACTAGTCCACACTAAAGGTACTACTTCTCCTTAGCCTTCTTGCAAGATGAACTTTTATTTGTCAATTATCATCCAAACAGCCATATTTCTCCCTTGAAACAGATTTACCTAAATGCACTTATACCTAAATTAGGTCCGCAGTTTAAGTAATAACCCTTTGACTAGGTTTCACATTGTTTCTTATCTCTTCGCAGTTGATATAGGAAAAAAAAAATACTTCAAAGTGCAATTTAACCGACAAGCCACGAAAGGGCATATACCAATAAAAACAGCCACGAATTGAACAGAGAAAAGAAAAGGTAAAAGCACATAAACACGTGGGTTAAGGTTGAGAAAGCAAGAACCTGAAAAGAAACTGGCGATTGAGATTAGTAACCTCGATACGGTCCATATCAATGACTTCCAGATTTTTAAAACCTGATAAAGCTAGGTCCTTTAGCAGCTCACAACCCAAACCACCGGCCCCAATTACCAATAATCTTGCATACTCTTGAAGATCATCTCTCAACTACAACATTTAAAACAAAACAAATAGTTCAAAAAAGATTGCACGCCGGGAGTTTGTTAAAATTTCCAAGAACGAAATAGCTTACTTGAACACCAGATTCGAAGGTGGGAGCAACGAGATTGCCGGGTCTGAGAAGTAGCTTGTCTAGGTCTCTCGATCGGCTCTGTTGGACTGTAGAGTCTGCCATGTCAATCTAATCTCTGTCTACGAGGTTGCAGACCCCCAAGGTCGATACAAGAAAATCCACCGATTTTAATAGAGTGGCTAAGGACCTACCAAGCTTGATTTTGACGCTTGGCCTGGTGCGGAAAAGTTTAGGTGTATTTGGGGTTATGGTTGGTTTGCGTTTATATATATATATATATATATTAAAAAATAAAAAAAATATTATTTTAATATATTTTCAAATAATAAATATTTAAAAAATAATCTTTGTCATAATTTATGACTATTGAATTTAATTAGGCATAAAACACCTATAAGTTATTATATTGTTTACACTGATTTCGACCACCAAAATAATTAAAATTAGTTTCAACAGATTTTATTCGATAAGAAGAGTTTTTTTATAATGGTTGTTTAGAACCTTAATAATACCTAAAAAAATATTGAAGTCAAGGAAGAAAAACTTTACCTAGTTTGATTTTGTGATTTTTTTTTTTTTTGTTTATTAGGTTAGTAAATTAGTTTTTAGATGTTTTTAGAGGATTTTTTTAAGGTGTTTTTAGATTAAAATAGGTGGAAAATAAGTTTTTCGAGTAAAAATTACGTTCCTTGATTTTACAGCTACCATAATGGTGGCCAAGATCTGGGCAAATAAACAATATATTGTCTACCTTAATAAACGACATGTTATCTGATTATTTTTTTAAGAAAAAATAGGGGTGGAAGACAGATCATCCCTTTAAAAAGATAAAAAAAAATAAAAGCCAAGGTGCTCTGCCCTAGGCCTTTTTTTTATGCCCACGTACGCTGGGGCACCAAGCTCATGTTGTCTAGGCTTATTTTTTTGCTATTTTATATTTAAGTGAAAATAAATTTAAGAAAAAATATGTATTTAACATAGTTGAGTTCATAATCTAGATTGCAAGTTTGACAGATTAAGCCACAACGTCCATGTGGAAATGTATTAAATGTATTTTTTTTTCTTTTTTATTGTTTAATACATTTTTGATCTCTCAATTTTAAAAAAAAATAATTTCACCATTTGTTATCAATTATCTTTTTATTTAAATTTAAAAATATATATATAATTTAACTCTTTGATATCAATTATCTATTTATTTGAACTTAATAAAAAAATACTTTTTTTGTTATTTAGATTAAAACAATTAGGTTTGATTTTGCTATCTCAGTCCCATGCATGACCCAGTTTTTGTGCTTTATTGTTAAATAATTAAATGAGAACTAACATCTAGTATTAAAAAAAATTAAATCCAATGATATGCATGACTTGGATCTAAGTTTATTGATAGACTCAACAAACAACCTTATGAACCCTAGACCTAAGGCCAAAAACAAAGCTCAAAACACTTAATAAACCCTAAACAATAACTAATGGGCTAACTTGAACCTTAAACAATGACTAATGGGCTATTGCATTCATACATTAACATAATGTAAAATTCAAATTACTACATAAAGTTTTCACAAAATAGTACTACATAACTTTATAAATATAAATTAGAAGTATTGTTAAATAATACCCAAAAGAAAATTCTTTTATTTTCCTATTAACTTAAGTGACTATACAAAGACAACGTCCATGCATTAACTAAGAATTACGCTGCTGAGATGAACCTGCATATTAATTTGCATAAACATGACTAAATTATTATGATGATCTAGTACATTTTTCATTACATTAACAATTTGCTTTAATTCATCATCTATCATCAATTTCTATAATCTTCCACTTGTCAACACACCAATCTTGTCTAATAGTAACTGATTCTATTGGTCGCCCATTCCCAGGGCATTAATTCCATTCCAGAATACGGGTCCAACTAACAGCCCATTCATAGAGTAATAGTTCCAAACCAGGACACTGGTCCAACCCAACCCATTCACAAGGCACCAACCCTATACCAAGAAGCTGGTCTAATCATCAACTCATTCACCAAGCACTAGTCCCAAACCAGGTACTAGTTCAACTATCATTCAAACACTACATACAATACTAAAATTTGAACTACATCTTATTAGGAGCTAAGCTAAAGAATTAAAAGAGACTTTAAATTAAAGATCTAAGTGCCAGACACCTACCTGAAATCTGTGTTCTACTAGTTGTCCCCTACTCTTGTTTATTTTCCACAATCTCACATGTACCAATAGTTACACTAATTTAAATTTCGAGTCTTAACCACACATACGTATTGTTTTCATTGCCTTCATAATTCAACATTTTGTAATAAAAACCAATTCCCAACAGAAGTTACTAATGTACAAGTTTTAAATGGCTCAACATAACAGATTCCAAATATTGTTTAGAGTTTGAGTATAACCGAAGCTATAGAACTCGGTTTTATACGTGGTTTGTTTCTTTGGAACACTAAAACATGGGTCTACAACTTTTATAAAGATGAATATACCTAGTTTTCCATCTACATGCCTAAATTCACAAATTTCAGAAACCTAAAAATTTATCCTGCTGATTCCCAGTTTTTACTTATCTTCAGTTTTTCTTCCATATATAGTGTTTTATCACTCCAATTTAAGCAAGGTCAATCGCATTAGAAAGTTAACATCCATTTCTACAACTTTTATGAAGGAAATTATCTCAAATTCTATCATTTTAGGGTTCAAATCTTAGTAGAAAAATTGAGAGACAACTGTCTAGTTTTTATTTCTAAGTTCAACAAGTATAAATTTGTTTCCCATGCATTTTTCCATCATTTCCAGCCACTACAAACACAAAATGCCTCCATCTATCATTATTTAACAAAATTCTTAACCTATACTAAGATATTCTAATCTCAATTATTCAAGGAAAACACAAACAAATTCAAGTGACTTAATAAAAGAGCTTGTTACCTTCTATTATAAATAAAATGAGTCAAGAGATTGAGAACAACCCTTTTTCTTCTTTCCTTCCTTCATTCTTCTAACCCTTCCGTTCCCACTAGTAAATTCTCTAGGTTTTCTCAAAGTTTTCTTCCTAATCTTACTTAAAGCACTCTTGGCTCACTTACTATCACTTTTTTTTGGATTCAAATGATGAATTTACAAGGTTTCCTCTCAAATGTTTTTCCCTCTTTCTTCCTCTCCTTGGCCGACCATTACTCTAGGAATTTCTGTAGATTTCTTTTTATTTATAATTATGTTCTTTCCTTGTTTACATCTTACCCATCATATTTACTTATATTTTCACATTGACCCCACAATTCCTTTTATTAATACATTGACCCCACTATTTCTCTTTCTCTTTACTAACTCCTTGCTCCTTTATTATTGTTTTCAACTTCACCCCTCTCATTAAATAACTTCTCTTTTAATCCAATTAATTTGTTCAATTTAATCCTTTCTCCACATCCATTGTATTTTATTTTATTTTACTAAATTAAGATGTGATTATTTTATCCGAGGGCTTACACCTAAGGCCCAAAACAAAGCCCAACAAAAAACACAGCTCAAAAAGTTTAATAAATCCTAAACAATGACTAATGGGCTATCATGAGCCAAAATTAAAGTAAAAATCCAAATTGAAACTAAAATAAGTCCAAAATAAAAATAATACAAAACCCAAATAATAAATATAGTTCTTCATATAAAACAAGCTTAAATAGTCCAAAACAAACAAAGCAATCTGCAATTAAATACCATCAACCCTCAGTTCTTTATATAGTTAGGATAAATAAGGAATTCATGTAATAAAAAGATATTAGAACATCAAGGAATCTTTACCACACTTGGAAACTATGTTGTTGTTGATTAAACATCCTTATAGAACTAGAAGACTCCAAAATATAAGTTGTTGAATATCATAACATTGTTAGGAAAAGAATCCTCTCCAAATAATAAGTCACAAGTCAAAAGGCAACAAATAAAAAAATCCATATTGCATCTGCTAACCTGAGAACATCATTAGTTTGTTATCAAAACAAACCATGAGAGTCTAAGTTATCTTATGGAAAAAAAGATTCATACACCCTTGCAATGAAAAAGGTTAACCAAATTGTTAGGACTCAGCTATCAAATCTATTACAAGAAATAAGAAAACCTTGCAACAAATGCATTATTAAGAAGGCTTGTCACAAAGGATATTAATGATTTTAGTTTATTAGATAGGGTCCAATAAGGGAATTTAAATTCAATTACTATCATTGTATCAACTTGGTATAAGAAGGTACAAAAAACTTATAAAAATGATTCTTTTATGTAGGAAATCTTAATGGAAAAGATGATGAACCCTCATAGTTGGTTATTTCCTTTATTTTCCTTGATTTATGAACAAGTGGTGGAACGCGGGTGCTGCTTTATGTAACGGATAGTAGTCGTTTAATCTTTCAATTTCAGTTGTTTGTAATTTGGCTATTTAAAACCTCGTTCTGATTAATATAAGGCATTTTAGTTTATGAAGTTCTTGTTCATTATGTGGAGAGATTCCAAATGAGCTTTTAGATATTGGTGAGATTCTAATTTATGAGGGCTAAGTTATTTGTGTTTACAGTGTCATCAATATAACTTTTAACTTTTTAAAAGAAAATGTTATTTTGACCCCATTACTTGCTTTGCCTAACTTTACAAAAACTTTTGAGATCTATTTTTTAGGGAGGTAGTTTGATTACACGATGTTCCAATAAGCATTGTGTTTGATCATGATGTTCAGTTTTTTAGCTACTTTTGGAAGGTTTTGTGGGGGTAAATTAGGAAGTAAAATCTTATTTTCTACTACTTGTCATCTACAAACATATGGTCAAAGTGAAATAGTAAACATGAATTTAACTCAATTATTAAGAGCTATCATTAAAATAAATTTTAAAATCAGGAAGATTGTTTGTCATTTATTGAATTTGTATATAATTGAAGTGTGCATTCTACTACTAATTATTCATTATTTGAGATTGTTTATGGTTTTAATCCTTAACACCATTAGACTTGATTCATTTACCTATTGATGAAAGGGTTAACTTGATGGTAATAAAAAAAATACAACTAGTGAAAGACTTACATGCAAAGATACGACAAAAGATAGAGAAAAAGAATGAGCAATATCCATTCATAGCTAACAGAGGATACAAATTAGTAAAGTGATGATTCAAGGATGAATCCTTTTGAGGAGAGAGAGAATGATGCGATCCAAGCAACACCCAGAGATCCGTTAGAGGCTCTAGTTGGTCCGATGACAAGACTTAAGCCTAAGAAGTTTAAAAAGACTTCTTCAAGACACAATGGTTAAGGTGGACTTCAAGAACATAATAAATAATAAAGATCAAGCCTTGATTAATTTAATTAATGTTCAAGAAGAGCTTATTGGTGGGCTGTATTGAAGGTTATAAATAAGTCTTGAATCAATTTTGTAATATTTTATTTCCTTCTTTTCTTCTCACGGCATAACATAGATTTAATATTATGGGCTTTATTTTATTTTGTTAGCTACAACCCAAGACTTGTTTGAGCTTAATTAATACTTTGTTTTCAGCTAGGATGTAAAGCTTGTTTGGATTAGGGTTTGAGTCATTTTTGTAAGTGGGTCAATTCAACCCACAATGGTAGATTTATTAGGGTTAATTATTCAGAAGTACTTAAACTCTTGTAAGCCTAAGTTTCAAAAAACTTTTTAATCAATAATACTTCTAATCTTTTCAGTTTAATATGTGAGAGAGATTCTTGCATTCTTTGGTTATTGAACAAACTGAATTTGACTTATGGAAGATTAACTAGATTCTTGGCGTCATTCGATTTTATTCTAATAGTGTTGGTGCCTTGGGACAAGTTTCTATTGTGTCACTCCTATCAGACCTCTTTCGGCTTTCTAGGATCAGATCTCAATCTTGATTATGGGTTGGGTGACCACAAGGTTCGCGTCAATAGGCCCTCCTTTCTTAGTCATCTCTCTATCTCTTGATGGATGAGGTTTGTAATTTATAAGATGAGTTCTCTTGTGATGCGAACCCTATGATCACGTGGTCACGCAACCCATAATCAAGATTAAAATTTGATCTTAGAAATCCGAAATAGGTCTGATAGGAGTGTGACTAATGGAAACTTACCCCAAGGCACCAACACTATTGAAATGAAGTAGATTGACGCCACGAAACAAGTTAATCTTCGATAAGTCAAATTCAGTTCGTTTTAAAACTAAAGAATACAAGAATCACTCTCACATGTTAAAATTGAAAAATTCTAAAGTAATATTCATCCATGGCTGCCAAAATTTAGGTTACATGAGTTTAAATAGTTCTTGAAAAATTAACCTTAATGGATCTACCATATTGGACTGATTTGGCCAACTTACAAAACTGTCCCAAAAACTTTAAACTAGAAAACCCATAACTTGATCCAAACAAGCCTTGGATCCTAGCTGAAAACAAAGTTTAATTAAGCCCGAACAAGCCTTGGGCTATAGCTAACAAAATAAAATAAAGCCCATAATATTAAATCCATGTTTTGCCGTAAGAAGAAGAGAAGGAAAGAAAATATTACAGAACTGATTCAAGGCTTATTTATAGCCTCCCATGCAGCCCGTTAATCCTAGAAACAAAAGGAAAAGGTAGCCACCCATGTTGTTTCCAAGTTGTAGTAAGATTCTTTTATTTCATTTGTTGTGTTTTCTTCTCACCTCATTACCCAAATAAGGTTGGATTGGGCGCTCTTGCACATAGATAAAATGTATTAAGGCCTCCTTGTTGCGATGTCGTGATCACACAAATTAATTACCCTAGCTTAAATAATTAAGATAGTATAGAGAAAGCAATAGGTCGATCTCACGAGAAAGGTTTAGTTCAGATTTTTATGCTATACGATATGCAATTGGGGGGGATTGAGGTTATCGAGGCTATAACAGAATAAAACAATCAAGCTAAATTAAATAAATTAGAAAACTATCAAGAGAACATACCTTTGGTTTCAAATAAACATCCACCTACGGAAATTAGAACCGATCATTGAAACAAAGCATCAATTTATATTCTGAATCTTTATCTTTTCTTAACATTAGCTAGTTAACAGATCTGTCGTATAACTAACCCTAAGAACTGGTAATTTAATTCAATGACAGCCTTAAGAACTAGATAAATTGATTAATCTAGACAACATAATTGTCTACAGTTCATGTTTAATTTGTTTGAATGTTCTCCCTAAGACTAATAACATAGATCTACCATAATTATTAAACTCAATTGCTTCATAAGTTTATATACCACAACTCCGATTTTGATATCAAACTTAGCAATAGATTGTTCACAATAATAATTTACAGTACGCTTTAGCAATTAAAATAAACAATCATAAGACATAAGCATAGAAAAATAAACATATTCATCATATAAACTGAAAAGAAAATGTTAAATAAATCTCACAATTCTTGAAATCCGAAGGTTTCTGTGTCCTTGCAACTAAGAAAAACAGCTTAGCCTTGCTTGTCTATTGAACAACTAATCAAAAGGAAAGAAGAATGCATGGTTTCGGGTTATTGGAGGAAAGGGTGTGTTTTTCTTCTCTTCTGGCCGCCCTTCTTTCCTTTCTCTCTTTCTTTTTATATCCTAGGAAACCATAATCCCTTTTCTACAAAATAGTCCTTTCCTAAGTAGATAATTTATATTTAAGTATTTCACTAATATTTTCTTAAAAAAGAATAAATAGCCTTGTATAAAATCTTCAAGCTTTGACTTTTGACTTAGAAGAGCTAAATTGCCGAAATAAAGACTTGGATGTCAATTTGGATGCTTTGGGAAGTAATTTGGAATTGTTTCTTAACAAAACCTGACTGGTGGCAGAATTCATGTGTCATCTTAGAAAACTCATATCTCTCTCATATGAGCTTGTTTTCTGTTGACATTTGGTAGGCTGATAGGGTGATAAGTCTTCAAGTCAAGAATCCAACAAAATTAAGTTTGCATCAAATGGACTTCTCTAGCTCAAGATATTCAAGTTGGAATGGATGAACGTTAACATTGACAAAATGCGAGATATGTCTTTGAAGGCTGCGATTTCCATGCTCTTTTTTTTTTCTTGCCATATATGTATAGAAAGATATGGATACCAACTTTCTAATTCCACTAAAATCACTTTGTTTTGACTTCTAACGCTCAAGCTCTGCACAAAACATCGATCGGAGGTCAAATCTGTCAATTATCTCTAATTTACTTTTTTTTTGAATTTTACATCCAAAAGTGCCTTATAAATATAAAACAAAGAATATCAAGGCATTATATATATAAAACATAGCAAAATACTAGGTAAATGTGGGTAAGACTATCAAATAATATGGTTGTATCAAATACCCCCACACTTAGCTTTTGCTCATCCTCGGGAAAGGAGAGATGAAATCAAACTTAAATTAAATAAGTAAATTAACTATGACCAATGATTAGTACTTAAAAGTGCATTTTTATCAAGGTTTTATATCATCATATTGCACTTAAAGTATCATTAAATTCCCTAACTTAAGCATGTTTTATAATAGCAAGTACGACAATATAAGATATCTTTAATTTATGGTAAATACTCATTTCAAATGCAGGCATGTTTCACAATTCAAAGGATTGATTGATTTGTTTGACTATTGAAATTGAGAAGACAAAGAGAGGGCTAAGCTTAAAGAAGAGATGCTGGTTAAATTCAAACTGGAACACCATTCGGTTATTGGATCATAATTGAAGTTGTAGAACTTGGATTTAGGTCTAGTTTATATGGATGGAAAGCTAAGACATAGGCCTAAAACTTTCATGAGAGTTCAAGATTCAAAACTGTAACAACCCGGCTTTTCCAAGCCCAAAATAACAGTAATTTTTATATATATATATATATATATATATATATACCTAACACACATGGTGCCGGTAATCAGTGAACCTGATCCCTCACATCATCAAAATACAATCCATACAATCCACATTTCATTTAAAAGTGAATCTTATATAAACACATAATATTATGGTTGCATGGTTAGAAGTTCATATTAAAAATATACATACATAGACATGAGTTTGCATTCCTATCCTACTAATAGCCATTACAAATTTAAACAAAAGGATCTAATAAAAGTTATACATTCAGTACATTGATTCATACAAAATACATTGTGATCTAGAATGCATCTACATGATTCCTTGCAAAAGTAGGTTCCCGTGTATCGGGTTCCCTAGACATCTCGTGGGTGTGACGTCCCTGCAGCAGTACAAAACATTTAAGAGAATGTAATTACTTAATAATAATGATAATGGTAACTAAACGGTCTGACAGTTAAATGAAGCATTAACATTTATAATTTCCTCATGTACTTGGTATAAACAGCTTGTAGTGCATATAAATGCACCACTTTTTGCAATCAACCATAATCTTAAACCCGGCTATCCTCTTAAGGCATCATTTGCTAAGGTTAACCGTTCACTCACCCCGGTCATCCTCTTCGGATGCCATTAACCGAAGCTAATCATTCTTTGTCCCAGCCATCCATTCGGATTCCATTAGCCGAAGCTAATCAATCATTCATCCCGGCCATCCATTCGGATGCCATTAGCCGAAGCTAATCATTCATTTGTCCCGCCCATCCATTCGGATGCCATTAGCCGAAGCTAATCATTCTTTGTCCCGGCCATCCATTCGGATGCCATTAGCCGAAGCTAATCAATCATTCATCCCGGCCATCCATTCGGATGCCATTAGCCGAAGCTAATCATTCTTTGTCCCGGCCATCCATTCGGATGCCATTAGCCGAAGCTAATCAATCGTTCATCCCAGCCATCCATTCGGATGCCATTAGCCGAAGCTAATCAACCATTTGTCAACATTTAAGCGTTCGACAATCTAATATCGGTTCTAACACAATATGGTAATATTCATGTTAAAGTATTTCATTATTCAACGTATGAAAAAGGAAGGTGCAAGTCACCTACCTGCTCCACCTGTGGGTTGTTCTTGTCTTGACGATGGTCCAATCTCGACCGCACCACCTAAGACATCAATGGTCATAAATCAGTACATTTGTATTTTTGAATCACATTCGTCACCACACTTATTTCAAGAGTTCATATGTTCACATTCAAGTGTTCCACATTTTACACCATCATACAATGAAATTGTTACTAGCATTTAAGTCATTTATGCCTAGGAGGCTTATTGTAGAAATCGGCAGCGAAAACTGTTTCGCTGCAGGCAGCCCAATTCGGCAGCGAGAACTGGTTCGTTGCAGGCTGCCCAATTCGGCAGCGAAAACTGTTTCGCTGCAGGCAGCCAGTTCGGCAGCGAGAACTGGTTCGTTGCAGGCTGCCCAATTCGGCAGCGAAAACTATTTCGCTGCAGGCAGCCAGTTCGGCAGCGAGGACTGGTTCGCTGCAGGCTGCCCAATTCGGCAGCGAAAACTGTTTCGCTGCTGGCGCCACATATTCGGCAGCGAATCACAATGTCGCTGCAGCCAACTCAACTTCGGCAGCGAATCGCAAGTTCGCTGCAGCACACGCCACTCGGCAGCGAATTGTTAATGCGCTGCAGACGACACAGTTTCGGCAGCGAATCACAATTCGCTGCAAAACACACAATTCGGTAGCGAATGTTAATTCACTGCAGCCGACACAGTTTCGGCAGCGAATCACAGTTTCGCTGCACAACACATAACTCGGCAGCGAATGCTAATTCGCTGCGGAAGACTCAGTTTCGGTAGCGAATCACAAATTCGCTGCAGACAACTCAGTTTCGGCAGCGAATGCTAATTCGCTGCAGAAGACTCAGTTTTGGCAGCGAATCACAAATTCGCTGCAGACAACTCAGTTTCGGCAACGAATGCTAATTCGCTGCAGCTGACACAGTTTCGGCAGCGAATCAAAGTTTCACTGCACAACACACAACTCGGCGGCGAATGCCAATTCGCTGCAGCCGACACAGTTTCGGCAGCGAATCACAATTTCGCTGCACAACACACATTTTGGCATGAACACACACCACACATGCTGTAACAACCCCAGCCTATACACTGTCACTAAGTTCCAGCAGAACACACACATTGAAACCATCAATTTCAGCACCTAATCCTTCAACAAAATCCCAGCAGAACACACACATTGAAAACCATCAATTACAGCATATATTTCAATAAATTCCAGTAGAACACACACATTGAAACCATCAATTTTAGCACATAATCCTTCAACAAATCCCAACAGAACACACACATGCATGCTGGCCAACCCCATAGTTAAAGTCAGCCCTCTACCATGATTTGTTATTTCCATTTTATACATTTTTCTTTGTTAGATGTTCTGAAATTGGCTTCATTTCATTTCTGTTTCCTTGTTCTCCTAGTTAATTTCAGTTTCCTTCACAGCTAGCTTAGGTCTTAGGTCAATTTCCTTAGGGTTTTCTTCTTCATTTCCATTTCTATTCTTAAGGAGAAGAGGAAAGGAGTTTCATGACCCATACCTTTCGAATCTAACTAAGTTTAAGGAAGGTTTGACACTATTCTTTCTCTTCTCCTGCTGGTTCTCCTCCTTCTTCTTCCTCTCATGTTTTCCAGCTTTCTTTTTCCTTTCCTCTAGGCAGCTGTCCAATCTTCTCTCAAGGTCTCATCTTTCCCTCACACGTTCACAAGGCACTCTCTACTGGTTTGGTTTAGGTTTCTGCTGTGAAAGAGGAAGGGAAGAACGACATGCAGCTGCTATTTTGGGAAGAGGATGGATCATCCTATCTCTCTCGTCCTTGTATTTATACTCCCCATGAAATGAGGTGGGTTGTTTGGGGGTTGGTTTAGATGTGTTCTTATCCTTGTTTTGGTCTATCTAAAACCGGTTTTACCCCTCCCTCCCAGCTCCTTAAGTTAATTAATTTTTTTTTAAAACAAACACTGCGTCGCTGCCGATGCAGAAATCGGCAGCGAAAACTGCGTCGCTGCCGATGCAGAAATCGGCAGCGAAAACTGCGTCGCTGCCGATCATGAAATCGGCAGCGAAAACTGAGTCATCATTTCGTATATATATATACATATATTTTCTCTTGGGTGTTTACATTCTCCCCCCCTTTAATATGAATTTCGTCCTCGAAATTTATGGGGTTTCACACTCCATACCTGGTAGTTCAAATAAATCGGGGTACTTTTTCCTCATCTCAACCTCCCTCTCCCAAGTTTCCTCTTCTATTTGAGCATTTCGCCATAAGATTCTGACGATGGGGATCTTTTTGTTCCGTAGCTCCTTCACTTCCTGATCTAGTATCCTTATGGGCCTCATTTCCAGTGTTAGGTCTTCCTTGACTTCTACTGGAACCTGGGGTAGAACTCGAGAGGGATTCACGTCAGCCTTCCTTAACAGGGAAACATGGAACACATCATGGACCTTGGCTAACTGTGGGGGCAAGTCCACTTTGTAGGCTACTGGTCCTACTCGCTGTATGATTTTGAAGGGTCCGATGAAGTAGGGAGTTAACTTCCCTTTCAATCCAAACCGTAACATGTTCTTCCATGGGGCTACCTTCAGGAACACCTGGTCCCCCGTACTGAACTCAAGAGGTCTTCTCCTCACATCAGCATACTTCTTCTGTCTATCCTGTGCGGCTTTGATGCGATCCCTGATAGTTCTCACTTTCTCCGTGGTGACTTGGACCAACTCCGCGCCATATAACTTCCGATCCCCAATTTCCTCCCAACACAAAGGAGTTCTGCACCTCCTACCATACAAGGCTTCATATGGGGCCATCCCTATTGTGGCTTGGTGACTATTGTTATACGTGAACTCCACCAATGCCATGTGTTCCTCCCAGTTTCCTCCAAATTCTAGCACACAAGCCCGTAATAGGTCTTCTAAGACTTGGATGACTCTTTCTGATTGGCCATCCGTTTGAGGGTGAAACGCAGTGCTCATATCCAATCTTGTCCCCAAGGCATGTTGTATGCTCGGCCAAAGTCGAGAGGTGAACCTGGGATCTCGATCCGATACAATGGACACCGGAATCCCATGAAGCCGTACCACCTCATTTATGTAGATCTTGGCAAGCTTGTCCACCAAGTCGGTCATCTTTATAGGCAAGAATAGTGCGGATTTCGTCAACCGATCTACGATGACCCATATCGCGTCATTTCCTTTCCTCCCTTTAGGAAATCCTGACACGAAATCCATGGTGATCATCTCCCACTTCCATTCTGGAATTTGTAATGGTTGTAATGGTCCCGCGGGCCTTTGGTGTTCAACCTTGACTTGTTGACATATCCCACACTTTGACACATGCTCAGCTATTTCCCTTTTCATATTAGGCCACCAATAGAGGTGTTTCAGGTCTCGATACATCTTAGTGCTGCCAGGATGTATGGAGAACTTGGACTCATGTGCTTCTTGTAGAACCATTCGTTTGACTGTTTCGTCATTAGGCACGTACAACTGTTGTCCCATCATCAAGGATCCATCATCCGCTACTCGGAATTTCATTTCTGCCCCGGCCTCCACATTCCTCCTAATCTTGGACCCAACCTTGTCATGGAATTGGGCTTGTAGTATCTGTTCCCGATACGTTGGTCGCACCAATAGTTGGGCTACTAACCCACCTCCGGCATAAATGTCCAAATCTGCACCCATCTCTTTCAATTCCGCCAATTGCCGCTCCTTTCCTACTGTTAACCTTCCCAGGGTGGCTTTATTTTTACGGCTGAGGGCATCTGCCACCACGTTTGCTTTCCCCGGGTGGTATTCTATGGTGCAATCATAATCCTTAATGAGCTCTATCCACCTTCTTTGTCGCATGTTCAACTCCTTTTGCGACATCAGATACTTCAGGCTCTTATGATCAGTAAAAATTTAGGTTCGAGACCCATACAAATAGTGTCTCCATATCCTCAAGGCAAATACTACAGCAGCCAACTCCAGGTCGTGCACCGGGTAGTTCACCTCATGAGTCTTTAACTGTCTTGATGCATAGGCGATCACCTTCCCATGTTGCATCAGAACACACCCCAATCCCTTCCCCGAAGCATCACTATATACCACAAAACCCTCGGTCCCTGAGGGAAGGGTTAACACTGGAGCAGTGGTGAGCCTCCTCTTCAATTCTTGGAAGCTTTTCTCACATTCTTCCGACCACACCCATTTCTTATTCTTCCTAGTTAGCTGGGTCAAAGGGGTTGCAATCAGGGAAAAACCTTCAATAAATCTCCGATAGTATCCTGCAAGTCCCAGGAAGCTACGTATTTCGGTGACCGAAGTCGGTCTTTCCCATTTCAAAACTGCTTCGACTTTTTAGGGGTCTACAAAAACACCTTCGGCTGAAATGACGTGTCCTAGAAACGTCACTCTCTTCAGCCAAAATTCACATTTACTCAGTTTTGCATATAATTGGTGATCTCTCAAGGTTTGTAAGGTTTGCCTCAAGTGCTCTTCGTGCTCCTCGAAAGAATTCGAGTACACCAGTATATCATCAATGAATACCACCACAAACTTATCAAGGTATGGTTGGAAAACCCGATTCATCAAGTCCATGAAGAGGGCTGGGGCATTCGTCAACCCGAACGGTAGCACCAAAAATTCATAGTGTCCGTAACGAGTTCTAAATGCTGTCTTTGCTACATCCGCTTCTTTAATCTTCATCTGATAATACCCTGATCTCAGATCTATCTTCGAAAATGCCCTCGCTCCCTTTAATTGATCGAACAAATCATCTATCCGAGGTAACGGATACTTGTTTTTCATTGTTATTTTGTTCAACTGTTGATAGTTAATACAAAGTCTATGGGTTCCATCTTTCTTTCTTACAAATAGGACCGGTGCTCCCCAAGGAGAATTACTGGGCCGTGTGAACCCTTTGTCTAACAATTCTTGTAGTTGAGTCTTTAACTCGTTCAGTTCTGCTGGAGCCATCCGGTAAGGTTGTTGGGCTATGGGTGGGACTCCAGGAAAAGTGTTTATGGACACCTCTACCTCTCGCTCTGGGGGTAGTCCCAGTAGTTCTTCGGGAAACACATCTGGGAATTCCTTCACCACAGGAATATCCTTCAGTCGTGGACCTTCATCATCAGAGTTTAAGATGTATGCGAGGTATCCCATACATCCCTTTCTTAAAAGTTTTTGGGCTGTTACCACCGATATTAAGGCAATCGGTTTGAGAATTCTCTCTCCTTCAAAAATCATTCTCTCACCCTTAGGGGTTTGGAAAGTAACAGTTTTAGCATAACAATCTATTAGAGCCTTGTATTTACTCAACCAATTCATGCCTAGGATTATGTCAAAATCATGCAGCTCTAAGGGAATCAAGTCTACTTCTGTTTCATACCCAGATAGACTAACCCCCACATCCACATACACAATATTTGTTTTCAACCATGTTTCCCATTGGAGTTCCAATTAAGAATCCCTTCTCTACTATTTCTACTCCCTTTCTCAGTTTAGTGACAATTCTCTTAGCAATGAATGAGTGGGTGGCACCCGGATCAAACAACACATGCACATTAAAATCATTCAATAGTAGTGTACCTGCCACCACATCCGATGCAGCCCTGACCTCCTCCTGTGTCAGGTGGAAGACCCTCCCTGGGGTCCGATCATTTTGTGCTCTCGGTCTCCCTCGACTGGAGTTTGCTCCTGATTGAGAAGATCTCACTGGCCTATTCACGGTGACTGACTGTTGGTGGCTCTGACTGGGCTGCCTATAGCTTTTGTACCTGTCCAGTGTTTCCTTTAGGGCAGTCCCTCTTGAAATGACCTCTTCCACCACAGTAATGACACCCTTGACTCAAATACTGGCAATTTCCTCCACCTATGCCCTTCTCCTCTGCACACAAAGCATCGCCCGGGGGAAACTGAGCAGTCCCCAGGGTGTTTTTGTCCACATTTTATACAAAAGGATAGTCAAACACCCTTGCGGTCACCGTCCCAGTTGAAGAGTTTTCCCTCGAGTGCGACTGGCAACCATCACTCTCCCACTTGACTGTTGTGGGGCGGAAACATCAAACTCCCCTTTTTCCTGTACTGCTCAAACACTCCACTTTTTCCTTTCTTTGAAGTGGTGGTCTGCCGCTGAAATAGTCCCCATCTCTCTTTTTGCCAGTATACCCTGATGTCCCCCTTGGCTTTCTCCAATGCAAGCCTCCAGAGCTTGGGTAGCCTCAATCAACTCTCTCACAGATTTAAACCGTAAGGCGATCAATCCTTGTCTCAAATCCTATCGCAAACCATCTCTCAACTTCTCAATCTATGTTCGCTCTGTCGGCACATAGTGTGGGCGAACAATGAGAGATCATGGAACTCCTTTCGTACTCCAATACCGACATATCACCCTACCTTAATGCCAAAAAACTCTGTTCTTTCACCTTGCGATGGTACCCTGGAATAAAACTGATTCTCAAACTCTGTCTTGAAATCACTCCAAGTTAGTGTCTCGGTTGCACGCCTCAACTGAACTGTTTCCCACCATGTCATAGCCCTATCAGACAGTAACTGGGTTGCACAATTCACCCTCAAACCCTCGGGTATGCTTATTTGAATCATGGTCTTTTCTACCTTCCTAATCCATCTTCCAGCTATCTCTCATCTTGTTCCCCCTATACGGTTCACAACCCATTTCCCTCATACTCTTGACTAGTCGTAACAGGCACCACGTTATCCGTGGTCATGCTAGTCATAGGGGCTGCCTGTGGAATGGCTGCGTGTGGGTGTTTGTGTCGCCGAACCAGCCATGCCCTCCATCACTGCTTTAACTATTTGTACAAGGAGTCCCGCGTCTACATATTGTGGGGGCACACCAGTTGGAATAGTTGATGTTGTGCTTCTGATCTTCCTTGCTGCTCTTGCAACTGGGGTACTCCCTCTGTCTGGTTAGCCTTCCCGCCTTCCCCTGCTACCGCAGCTTCCCCCTGCAAGGTTTCGGGTGGTATTATCGGAGCATGAGATGTCGTATCATCCAAGGGACCTTCGTCTTGCCAACCTTGGGCACCATGGTTCCCGGCCCTCCTTTCTAAGGAGGGCGGCTCAGTTCGTGTCCCTTGCCGGGTGCGTACCATCCTGAAATTCACCGCAGCAATGCAATTATTAGTGATCCTCAGGATCTAGACCAGGGGCTCTGATACCAACTGTAACAACCCGGCTTTTCCAAGCCCAAAATAACAGTAAATTTATATATATATATATATATATATATATATATACCTAACACACATGGTGCCGGTAATCATCGAACCTGATCCCTCACATCATCAAAATACAATCCATACAATCCACATTTCATTTAAAAGTGAATCTTATATAAACACATAATATTATGGTTGCATGGTTAGAAGTTCATATTAAAAATATACATACATAGACATGAGTTTGCATTCCTATCCTACTAATAGCCATTACAAATTTAAACAAAAGGATCTAATAAAAGTTATACATTCAGTACATTGATTCATGCAAAATACATTGTGATCTAGAATGCATCTACATGATTCCTTGCAAAAGTAGGTTCCCGTGTATCGGGTTCCCTAGACATCTCGTGGGTGTGACGTCCCTGCAGCAGTACAAAACATTTAAGAGAATGTAATTACTTAATAATAATGATAATGGTAACTAAACGGTCTGGCAGTTAAATGAAGCATTAACATTTATAATTTCCTCATGTACTTGGTATAAACAGCTTGTAGTGCATATAAATGCACCACTTTTTGCAATCAACCATAATCTTAAACCCGGCTATCCTCTTAAGGCATCATTTGCTAAGGTTAACCGTTCACTCACCCCGGCCATCCTCTTCGGATGCCATTAACCAAAGCTAATCATTCTTTGTCCCGGCCATCCATTCGGATGCCATTAGCCGAAGCTAATCAATCATTCATCCCGGCCATCCATTCGGATGCCATTAGCCGAAGCTAATCAATCATTCATCCCGGCCATCCATTCGGATGCCATTAGCCGAAGCTAATCATTCTTTGTCCCGGCCATCCATTCGGATGCCATTAGCCGAAGCTAATCAATCGTTCATCCCGGCCATCCATTCGGATGCCATTAGCCGAAGCTAATCAACCATTTGTCAACATTTAAGCGTTCGACAATCTAATATCGGTTCTAACACAATATGGTAATATTCATGTTAAAGTATTTCATTATTCAACGTATGAAAAAGGAAGGTGCAAGTCACCTACCTGCTCCACCTGTGGGTTGTTCTTGTCTTGACAATGGTCCAATCCCGACCGCACCACCTAAGACATCAATGGTCATAAATCAGTACATTTGTATTTTTGAATCACATTCGTCACCACACTTATTTCAAGAGTTCATATGTTCACATTCAAGTGTTCCACATTTTACACCATCATACAATGAAATTGTTACTAGCATTTAAGTCATTTATGCCTTATTATAGAAATCGGCAGGGAGAACTGGTTCGCTGCAGGCTGCCTAATTCGGCAGCGAGAACTGTTTCGCTGCAGGCAGCCAGTTCGGCAGCGAGAACTGTTTCGCTGCAGGCAGCCAGTTCGGCAGCGAGGACTGGTTCGCTGCAGGCTGCCCAATTCGGCAGCGAAAACTGTTTCGCTGCTGGCGCCACATATTCGGCAGCGAATCACAATTTCGCTGCAGCCAACTCAACTTCGGCAGCGAATCGCAAGTTCGCTGCAGCACACGCCACTCGGCAGCGAATTGTTAATGCGCTGCAGACGACACAGTTTCGGCAGCGAATCACAATTCGCTGCAAAACACACAATTCAGCAGCGAATGTTAATTCGCTGCAGCCGACACAGTTTCGCTGCACAACACACAACTCGGCAGCGAATGCTAATTCGCTGCGGAAGACTCAGTTTCGGCAGCGAATCATAAATTCGCTGCAGACAATTCAGTTTCGGCAGCGAATACTAATTCACTGCAGAAGACTCCGTTTCGGCAGCGAATCACAAATTCGCTGCAGACAACTCAGTTTCGGCAGCGAATCAGAGTTTCGCTGCACAACACACAACTCGGCAGCAAATGCTAATTCGCTGCAGAAGACTCAGTTTCGGCAGCGAATCACAAATTCGCTGCAGATAACTCAGTTTCGGCAACGAATGCTAATTCGCTGCAGCTGACACAGTTTCGGCAGCGAATCAGAGTTTCATTGTACAACACACAACTCGGCAGCGAATGCCAATTCGCTGCAGCCGACACAGTTTCGGCAGCGAATCACAATTTCGCTGCACAACACACATTTTGGCATGAACACACACCACACATGCTGTAACAACCCCAGCCTATACACTGTCACTAAGTTCCAGCAGAACACACACATTGAAACCATCAATTTCAGCACCTAATCCTTCAACAAAATCCCAGCAGAACACACACATTGAAAACCATCAATTACAGCATATAATCTTTCAATAAATTCCAGCAGAACACAAACATTGAAACCATCAATTTCAGCACATAATCCTTCAACAAATCCCAACAGAACACACACATGCATGCTGGCCAACCCCATAGTTAAAGTCAGCCCTCTACCATGATTTGTTATTTCCATTTTATACATTTTTCTTTGTTAGATGTTCTGAAATTGGCTTCATTTCATTTCTGTTTCCTTGTTCTCCTAGTTAATTTCAGTTTCCTTCACAGCTAGCTTAGGTCTTAGGTCATAGGTCAATTTCTTTAGGTTTTTCTTCTTCATTTCCGTTTCTAGTCTTAAGGAGAAGAGGAAAGGAGTTTCATGACCCATACCTTTCGAATCTAACTAAGTTTAAGGAAGGTTTGACACTATTCTTTCTCTTCTCCTGCTGGTTCTCCTCCTTCTTCTTCCTCTCACGTTTTCCAGCTTTCTTTTTCCTTTCCTCTAGGCAGCTGTCCAATCTTCTCTCAAGGTCTCATCTTTCCCTCACACGTTCACAAGGCACTCTCTACTGGTTTGGTTTAGGTTTCTGCTGTGAAAGAGGAAGGGAAGAACGACATGCAGCTGCTGTTTTGGGAAGAGGATGGATCATCCTATCTCTCTCCTCCTTGTATTTATACTCCCCATGAAATGAGGTGGGTTGTTTGGGGGTTGGTTTAGATGTGTTCTTATCCTTGTTTTGGTCTATCTAAAACCGGTTTTACCCCTCCCTCCCAGCTCCTTAAGTTAATTAATTTTTTTTTTAAAACAGACACTGCGTCGCTGCCGATGCAGAAATCGGCAGCGAAAACTGCGTCGCTGCCGATGCAGAAATCGGCAGCGAAAACTACGTCACTGCCGATCATGAAATCGGCAGCGAAAACTGAGTCATCATTTCGTATATATATATACATATATTTTCTCTTGGGTGTTTACAAAAACGGTCGTTTTCAAGTTCAAATTGTAGCAACAAAAGAGAAGTTGGAATCTGTCTTGCAGCCCAGACATTGTTCAGTGTTCAGCCCATATCTCGAGTTCTAAAATTTCAAATGAGCTCATTATTGTTTTGTTGGAAAGCTGAGACAAATTCCTAGAACTTTCATGAAGACTATCTATTCAAATTCTGACATTAGCAATGATGTTTGGTTCAGACAATAAGATAATGGTTGTCACCAAGTCAAGAGGTGGCCACCCACTCAATAATTAGTCATCAAATCAATAGTTTTGAATTTTTGCCTATAAAAGGAGGCATTTGCCATACATTTAGACATCTTGGTTTTGAGATCAAGATCATATTCTTGCTTTCTTTCTTTATATTTTTGTAATGTTTAAGTTTTGCTTTCATTAATCTCTTGTTTATGCTTTTTATCATAACTATGTTTTTATCTAGTTTATTTATGTTTCTCTTATTCACAATGTTTAGCTAAGTTTATTATGTCAAGGTGAAAATGTTTCACTAATGGTGTTAGAATATGTATAATATAAACTCAACATGGACTTCAATGTTTATATCCAAGAAATTTTGTTATTAGCATGTCTTATCTTTTTATCTTACTAATTCTTAATACCTTGCGTGTTAAATAATTAATCTAGATTTGTGTTGTACAACCCTTGGTACAACAAATACTTGGCACTTTCATAGCCTACTGTATGATATAACCGACACTTGTGCTATGAAAGGAACTTGATTTGTTGTTCTTAACATAGGATAACATCATGAATTCCTGACAATATTTAAAAGTATGGTGTTACTAAAATAAGATAATTAATATGATCATGTTAAAAATTTATAATGAACTATTAAGGATAAATCATCCGATTGGAACCTCCTTTGTGTGTGGTTTCTAGTTGATTAATAAAAAGAGTTTATACTATACTTATTTCTAATACTATTAGTGGATCCTCTAACCTTGACAATTGCTTTTATCTTTGATTAATACTCACATCAATATCACATCTCAAAAGTTCTCTTCAACTCCTTTTCATTTGTTGTTTATAATTTTATATAGTTCACCTCCCTGTGGTTCGACCCTGGTCTTGCCGGGTTATTTATTACTTCGACACTCCTGCACTTGGGATAAAACATCACTCTTTTGATTGTGTCAACCAATCTCTTAATCTCCCATCAATGTCCAAGAGTACATGCATTATAAACAAGAATACAATCAAGAAGGATAAAAAACATGAATTTTCATGAATTTATTTACATGTGAATTTCAAAACTCAATTAACCGTTGGGATTTAAATGAAATCTATGTCATGTCAAAGTGATAAGTCCTCTCATTGATAGACACTCTAACACTCGTGTGTTTAGGGCTTATGTGTTTAAATCTCTCAAATTCAATTAATGAATATGTTCTACCATAAGTTTGCTTTTCAATCTCATCTCTATTACTAAAATACTACAAGCAATGCATGAATGAAAAGGTCTTACTTTTTGGTTGTAATGGGGCTAAGGTTAAGGTGAGGTAAAAGAAGGGAAAATAAAAGGCTAAAACCAAAGGAAGTAGAACATTCTTAAAAAAATATGATTTTTAAAATAAGATATCCCATCAAAACACACAAAATTTCCATCTTTAAGCACCAATACTAACTCTTTGATTTCAAGCTCCATCAACATAAAATTTTAAGAATACAATGGAACCCTTTTCTTTTCTTTTCTTTCTCTCTTTAATTTTTCCTTCGGCAACTTTGCCCATCTTTTCATCAAGTATCACTTTTTTTTCTTTTTTTCCCCACAATTTCCAACCATTATCCATGAGATATCAACAAGTATATGCTCTACTAATCGTTGGTTAGGGGAAAAGGAAAACATGTAAAAAGTTAACGCTTACACACGGGTAAAGTAAAGAAAAGATAAGCAAGCTCAAAAAGGCTCACTAAGGATAATATGCTTTAGGTTGACTTTTTGGCTCAAGTGGTTAAAATTCCTAATGACTTTATCATCTTCATGTACACATGTAATATGAATGTAATCTCAATAAGATATGAAGCAAGTTCTAGAGATACATATCATTGAAAGAATGCACAATTAAAAAATATAATATTGAAGGCTCAAAAGCTTGAATTGGTATAAGACCATAAAGTCACCATGATATATTTTCAAAGTCAATCTCTAGACTAATTAAACTTTAAAACTTGCATACACACTCATTCATTCAATTTATATTTTCATCTATCTATTTCAACTAATTCTCATACATAATACTCATATTCTCATAAACCAATGGAAGTTCAAAAGATAAAACTTGGATTTTGTTTTTGAAAAACAACAAAGAAAACCAAAATTATCTCAATACTCCTACACTTTAAACACAACGTTGTCCTCAATATTGAAATAAAAGAAAAGGAATGTAGGAAAATGACAAAAATAAAGTAAAATGTGAAAAATAAAAGATAAGGGAAAAAGAAAGCAAATCTGATTTTTTTGTTGGGTTGCCTCTTAATAGGCGCCTTTGTTTTATCTCATTGGCTCGACACATCACATGCTCATACTTCATAGATTGATTCAGCTAACTCCACGGAAGCGGTGAGTTCTACTGTCCAACCTTCATAGAAAGGTTTCAAGCGATGCCCATTGACCTTGAGCACTTTGTTGGTTTCTAAACTTGTAATTTCAACTGCACCATAAGGAAAAACATTAGAAACAACAAAGGGTCCAATCCAACAAGAGCACAACTTTCCAGGAAAAAGTTTCAAACGTGAATAATAAAGAATGACTTTGTCTCCAACATGAAACTCCTTTCTTGTAATTATTTAGTCATGAAGACTCTTGGTCTTTTCTTTATAAATCCTTGCATTGTCATAAGCATCATTCCGTATCTCTTTTAACTCTTGCAATTGCAACTTTCTTGCAATCCCGATAGCATCATAATCCATGTTACATTGTTTAATTGCCCAAAAAGCTTTATGTTCAAGCTTCGCTGGTAGATGACATGCTTTTCCATAAATCACCCTATAAGGTGACATTCTTATAGGTGATTTGTAAGTAGTCTGATAAGCCCAAAGTGC